>NC_072004.2:14827258-15129354 GCF_028885655.2 Pongo abelii | reverse complement strand
GCCAATAGCTGCCAAAGCCTGGTGTTAAATCAGCCCAGGAGTGGCATGTGTAAGCATCTTCAAATAAAAACTGCTCTAGCAATTGACGTTTGTCATTGCAATGAGATTTGGGTGTTGTAAACATGAGGGAACCCGGAACAGGCTGGAGAGGTCGATGTTGACGTGAGCTAGTGGGTCCGGAATTGGTGGGTTCTTGATCTCACTGACTTCAAGAATGAAGCCACGGACCCTCGCGGTGAGTGTTACAGCTCTTAAGGTGGCGCGTCTGCAGTTTGTTCCTTCTGATGTTCGGATGTGTTCAGAGTTTCTTCCTTCGGGTGGGTTCATAGTCTCTCGCTGGCTCAGGAGTGAAGCTGCAGACCTTTGCAGTGAGTGTTACAGCTCTTAAGGCAGTGCGTCTGGAGTTGTTCGTTCCTCCCGGTGGGCTCGTGGTTACGCTGGGTTCAGAAGTGAAGGCTGCAGATCTTCGCGGTGAGTGTTACAGCTCATAAAAGCAGTGTGGACCCAAAGAGTGAGCAGTAGCAAGATTTATTGCGAAGAGCAAAAGAACAAAGCTTCCACAGTGCGGAAGGGGACCCGAGCGGGTTGCCAATGCTGGCTCGGGCAGCCTGCTTTTATTCTCTTATCTGGCCCCACCCACATCCTGCTGATTGGTAGAGCTGAGTGGCCTGATTTGACAGGGTGCTGATTGGTGCGTTTACAATCCCTGAGCTAGATACAAAGGTTCTCCATGTCCCCATCAGATTAGCTAGATACAGAGTTTGGACACACACGTTCTCCAAGGCCCCACCAGAGCAGCTAGCTACAGAGTGTCGATTGGTGCACTCACAGACCTTGAGCTAAATACACAGTGCCGATTGGTGTGTTTACAATCCCTGAGCTAGATATAAAGACTCTCCACGTTCTCACCAGGCTCAGGAGCTCAGCTGGCTTCACCTAGTGGATCCCGCACCGGGGCTGCAGGTGGAGCTGCCTGCCAGTCCCGCGCCGTGTGCTCGCACTCCTCAGCCCTTGGGTGGTCGATGGGACTGGGCGCCATGGAGCAGGGGGCGGCGCTCGTCCGGGAGGCTCGGGCTGCACAGGAACCCACGGAGGCAGGGGGAAGGCTCAGGCATGGCAGGCTGCAGTCCCGAGGCCCGCGGGAAAGCAGCTAAGGCCCGGCGATAAATCGAGCGCAGCGCCGGTGGGCTGGCACTGCTGGGGGACCCAGTATACCCTCCACAGCCGCTGGCCCGGGTGCTAAGTCCCTCATTGCCCGCGGGCCGGCCGGCTGCTCCAAGTGCGGGGCCCGCCAAGCTCACGCCCACCCGGAACTCCAGCTGGCCCGCAAGCGCCGCACACAACCCCGGTTCCTGCTCGCGCCTCTCTCCACACCTCCCTGCAAGCTGAGGGAGTGGGCTCCGGCCTTGGCCAGCCCAGAAAGGGGCTCCCACAGTGCAGCGGTGGGCTGAAGGCCTTCTCAAGTGCCGCCAAAATGGAAGCCCAGGCAGAGGAGGTGCCAAGAGCGAGCTAGGGCTGTGAGGACTGCCAGCACGGTGTCACCTCTCACCAGGACTGGAAAAGGGGCAGAGCTGGGAACATTGTCTCATGCCTGGTACTTGCTGTCTACAGGATACTCACTATTGACTGTCGACTCAATATGATGTGATGATGGATTCTGCAGTGAAAATTCCCATGAAGAATGGAGGAAGCTCAGAGGTGCGGCATGCCAGGCAGGTGATAGGAATAGGTGTATTAGAGCGGGTGTGCCTCTGAGTGCCAGGGAGGCGGGTGGATTGCGGAGCTCCAACTATCTTGTAGCCTAAGGGTCACAGCCATACACACACCCAGCAGGCTGTCACCACGGAGTGTGAGCTGGATGGTGCAAGTGGGAGCCTGAAATCCATTATTTCTGTATGAAAGTTCTCAATTTTGGAAAAGCTGGCTGGCTTCAATCTGAGAAAAAAGAACACCAAGTGGGCTTTATGAAACTTGTTTTGGGACAATAACTGGTCCAACTTGTGACCTCCAACATCTCTTGCTTAGGGTCCCGGAAGAGTAGATGTTGACTCAGGAGGACATTTTTTTCTGACTGCTTACTGAGAGATGTTGTAAAGAGGGGGATAACGGGCTGTCTTAGCTGTCTTATGTAGGATACATATTTTCTAAGAGCCAGTTCAGATGAATGAGTGAGTGCAAAATTTGATTCTCTAATTCCCAGGTTTAGAAACTCAATATTACCAATTTACTCAAGGGCTAGTGTAACCAAACTCCACCCACACACGTACACACATTCTTTCCACACACACACCAATATGATATTTGCTGCTGTAGTTCTAGGATCCTTTTCCCTGCACTGTGATTGCAATTTGTATAACTACAACTGAATCAACATTGGTATCTATTAAATAAATACGCTTGGGTGAACCAAATTCAGGTAAGCATATGAACAAATATAACTCATTGTCCAGTTCATTATAAAAAATTATGAGACAATATAAGATAGAAATACACAGAATTATATATTCAAAATATTATATACCTCTATGTATATCTGTAGTTTTGTATTGTCTCCTTGGAATTGATTTATGCAAATGTGAATATATTATATACATAGGTATATTATCTATAGCTATATTTGTAGATTTAAAATATATATGTATTTATAGCCTTATATTATCTTATTGGAATTTATGAAAATAGGAATATACTACACATATATTTACAGTTTGAATTTGCACACAGAATTTCAGAAAGAAAATACCTGTTTAAGTGTGTAGGTGTGTGTGGGAGCAGAAATGGGGTAGATGATCAGGGAGGAAGCAAGAGTTTTTGTTATATATTTTAAAAATCATTTTGACTTATGAGATTTTTTAATAGTATTACCTATTCAAAAAGAATAAAATTTTCATTTTAAATAACCTAAATGTAGCAGTGAACCAAATTCAGTGAGAAGTAGGCAGTGGTTCTCAGCCCTGGCTGTACATTAGAATCACCTGTGGAGATTTAAATCCTTATGCCTGATGCCTTCACTACATCCCACACTAATGAAATCAAAATCTTCCGAGCGAGGACCAGGCATCAATGTTTTTTACAGTCCCTCACGTGATTCCAATGTGCACTCAAAGTTGGGAACCACTGAATACGACCAAATGTTAAAAAATGTTAGATACTTAAAAAAAAATTCTTACCCATAGCAGTTTAATCAAACCCTGGTTTTTCTTAGCAATACTAAGTACAAAACTTGTTGAAACTCTCGTTGCAGGCAGAAGCCATTTATGGAAAATAGCAGTGCTCATACTTGGGTGTTCAGAGGAGCTTAGCTTCAACAACCCACAAAGTCATCAGCCTTTGATTCCCTCCTTTTACTAGTTGGTGACAAAATCTCATGCCAAATTCTAAGTCATCTTCTACTCCTTTGAACATAGGTTTGAACATAGGGGAAGCTGGCTTGCTAGTCTGCCCACTACTTCATGCTTCTCATAGCTAGGTTGTTGGAGAGTGATATGCACCATTTATTCCCCTTATTAGTAATGTTCAACTTTTAATGAACCTAAAGATAATCTGAAGAAACATACATGCACATTCCCTGTTGAACCTTCAGGATTCTGACTCAGTAGTTCTGGCTTGCAGATCAGGAATATAATTTTTTTTTTTTTTTTTTTTTTTGAGATAGAGTCTTGCTCTGTTGCCCAGCTGGAGTGCAGTGGCGCGAGTGCAGCTCACTGCAACTCTGCCTCCCGGGTCCAGGCAATTCTCCTGCCTCAGCCTCCTGAGTAGCTGGGATTACAGGCATGCGCCACCACGCCTGACTAATTTTAGTATTTTTAGTAGAGACAGGGTTTCACCATGTTGACCAGGCTCGTGATCTGCCCACCTCGGCCTCCCAAAGTGCTGGGATTACAGACGTGAGCCACTGCGCCCGGCCAGGAATATGAATTTTTTTTTTTTTTTTTGAGACGGAGTCTTGCTCTGTCACCAGGCTGAAGTGCAGTGGTGCGACCTCGCCTCCTGGGTTCAAGCAATTCTCCTGCCTCAGCCTCCCGAGTAGCTGGGACTACAGGTGAGCGCCACCATGCCCAGCTAATTTTTGTACTTTTAGTAGAGATGGGGTTTCACCATGTTGACCAGAATGGTCTCGATCTCTTGACCTCATGATCTGCCCACCTCGGCCTCCCAAAGTGCTGAGATTACAGGCGTGAGCCACTGCGCCCGGTCAGGAATATGAATTTTTAAGTTCCTTCAGGTGAGTATGATACAGGTGGTCCAAGGATCAAATCCAACTATCAGAAGGCAGTGGTGTTCTGGAACTTGTTCATACTGGCTTCTGAGAGCCAATTCTTACATATGCAGGAATTTTGTGAGCCAGTGGTTATCCTATGGGTAGCTTTAAATTAGCTACCCATGTGTTAGAGGAAGTATTTACACCATGGAAATTAGTAAAGGCTAAGACTCAGGGTGTGTGTGTGTTTGTTTCTGGAGAGCATTATTACCAACATATTAGTAGCATTAAATCATATTATTTTGGTTTTGGGCTTAATTGCTTTTAGATTTAGCTTTTTGGGGTAGCTTTTTATTTTTAAATAATTATGAAGCCACAGGAAGTCACAAAAATATTAGAGTCCTATGATCGCTTCACCCAGCCTTCCTCAATGGTGACATCTCTTATGGCTGTTAATACAATATCAAAACCAGGAAATTAACATTGGTACAGTATCGTCAATTAGATTAAAAATCTTGTTCAATTTTCACTAGCTTTTGCCTGGGTTCATGTGTGTGTGTAGAACTGTTTCATCACCACAAAGGAATTGCTTTATGCTATCTGTTTATAGTCACACCCACCCCTCTACCTCTCTCCCTTGCATTCTTATGTTCCTATAAAGAAATACCTGAGACTGAGTAATTTATAGAGAAAAGAGGTTTACTTTGGCTCATAGTTCTGAAGGCTGTGGAAGAAGCATGGGGCCGGTATTTGCTTGGCTTCAGGAGACTCCTCAGGGAGCTTTGACTCGTGGTGGAAGGTAAAGGGGAGAAGGTGCTTCATGTTGCCAGAGCAGGAGCAAGAGAGAGAGTGGGATTGGGAGGTAGGTGCCACACACTTAAACAACAAGATCTCCTGAGAATTCACTTAGCACCAAGCTATGAGAGATATGTCCCCATGACCCAAAGCCTCCCACCAGGCCCCAACTCCAACACTGGGGATTACATTTCCACGTGAGATTTGGCAGGAACATATATTGAAGCTATATCATACAATATCATGGATTTTTTTAGATGGAGTCTCGCTCTGTCTCCCAGGCTGGAGTGCAGTGGCGTGATCTCGGCTCACTGCAACCTCCACCTCCTGGGTTCACACTATTCTCCTGCATCAGCCTCCCGAGTAGCTGAGACTACAGGCGCCCGCCACCGTGCCCAGCTAATTTTTTGTATTTTTAGTAGAGACGGGGTTTCACCGTGTTAGCCAGGAGATGGTCTCGATCTCCTGACCTTGTGATCTGCCTGCCTCGGCCTCCCAAAGTGCTGGGATTACAGGCCTGAGCCACCGCGCTCAGCCAATATCACGGTTTTAATTTGCATTTCCTTACTGGTTTTTATGGTTGAACATCATTTTATGTGCTTATTTGCTTTCTATATCTCCTCTTTGGTGAATATCTATTCATATTTTTTGCCTATTTTCTAATTGGATTTTTTTTTACCATTGAGTTTTAAGGATTCTTTATATATTCTAGATACTAGTTTTTTTTTTTTTTTTTTTTTATGTTGGATACACTGTTTCAAGTATTTCCCCCCACACTGCAGCTTGTCTTTCATCCTCTTAACAGGATCTTTCATCGAGTAAAAGTTTTAAATTTTGATGAAGTCAAATTCACTCAATTTTTCTTATGTAAATTGTGCTTCTGGTGTCATGTCTAAGAACTCTTTGCCTTAGGTTTAGTTTTATTATATCTTTTGTCATTTAGAAAATTGCTGTAAAAATCAGACATATGCATTTACTACATTTGTTGTAAAAAGCTCTGTGGATAGATGGCCTGTTTTATTACTCAAGATCTCCGGTATGACATTCCAGGAGAAGGATGACTTTTAGAACAGTGTTTCTCAAGCTTCAATGTGCATATGAATCATATTCTTAAAATGCAGATTCATATTCAGTAGGTCTGGAGTTGGCTTCAGATTTTTCATATCTAACTACCTTTCCCTGGATTCTAAGGCTGATAGTCCAAGGACCACATTTTGAGCAACCAAGTTTTAGAGTTCAGTACTCCTCTGTCGGATATATCTGATCACAGGAACTAAAAAAAAAAAATCGTATCTTTACTTCCCCCAGGAAAAAGAAGACCTAGATTTGAAATCATCACTATAACACATGGATTGACTTATGCTTGGCATTTTTGTGTACTTATTTACCTTGGTTCTAGTTCTCTACTTTTATTTCTAGATTTTATTTCCATAAATGTATTCTTGTAAATTTCCTCAAACCTTTTCTAGAACAAGGTACACTCTAAAAAAAATAAACCATGAAGTTTGAAAGGGAGGTTTTCTTTGTCCTGTGGACTCAGCGTACATGCTGGGATGGTATGTTTCCATTCAGGAAGTGATTTCTTCCACGTGTGTTTTTGATTATGTTTCTGTCAATGTCTTTTTAAGTCATTTTGTACATCTGTGAATGTTCTGCTTCACCACACTAGGTGATAAGTTTTCTGGGACAGGGACTGTGTCTTTAATTTCTTTTACAATCTCTTACTGATCCCAGAACACTAGTTGGCACATGGGTAGTGCTGGTGGTGGTGGACAGTGGGGAAACAGGGTTGAATACGGCTCTCTAGGAAACACATGACATTGACAAGGCAGCACATGTTCCTACCAGCTTGCAGGACTTGACTGTGACCAGGTGTGCTCTACAGTTGCCTCAAAACTGCTTGCTTGGAATGATTAGAATTGCTGGCTCAAAAGGCCAGTCCTCAAGGGCTCTGTGGGCACAGGAGCAGGTGATTACATTCGAAGCCCTTTGAGGGGAAATCTTTGACACCCAGGTGGTTTTCAGAACAGACATTCCTCTTTGAGGCTCTTCCACCCATAGAGGCAGGAATTGTGAGGTTAGTGTAGCCAGCAGGAACTGAGTGGCTGATGTGTTTCTGGATTGCAGGGAACTTGACACCACAGCCAACACCGTGGCCAGATGCCTCAAGGAGACAGGGATGTGGCATCCTATAGGCACGGATTTCTAGGGGATGAGGTCAATCT
Organism: Pongo abelii; assembly: GCF_028885655.2. Classification (NCBI taxonomy): domain Eukaryota; kingdom Metazoa; phylum Chordata; class Mammalia; order Primates; family Hominidae; genus Pongo; species Pongo abelii. The sequence goes on along the minus strand of NC_072004.2, from coordinate 15,122,133 downwards.
GTATTGGAGCTGCCATCCCAGAGGCCAGCATGCTGGCTTCCAACTCTGCTGAGCCTGCATCCTGGTATGCATGAGCTGGCCAGGAAGAGGCTTGTCCCACCCTTAAACTAAGTGCAAAACTTTCTCGGGATTTACACTCCTTATCTTGTCTTCCCCTCTTTCCATTCTCATTGCCCTGCCTTCTGGACCAATGCATTTGTTCTCTTACTGGTCCCTTCATCTCCAGTGTCACATCATCCCAACACATTCTCCAAACTGCTGGCGGGTGATGGACCCAAAGGGCAAGTCTGGCCCCGTCAAATGCTTTAAGTTCTTTAGAGATCCTGTGATGAGATCCACACTCCTTAGCTTGACTTACAAGGCCTTTTGGCATTAGGCTCAGCCCTTATGCCTACTTTCCTCTCTTTCTCTCTCATCTTTCTCATACATCCTTTTCTCCAGACCCACTGAGCTGATCATCTGCAGATGTACTAAGCTTTTTCCTTTTCGTCCTCCCATAGGTCCTGTTCTTGGTCTAGAATGTCCTTTCCTCCTTGATTTCCTAGGTGACTCGTTATTATTTTTAACTCTAAACCTAAAATAGATGTCACCAGTTAGCCCAGATGAGGGGCACACTGTGCTACCTCAGTATCCTACGTCAACCTGGATCTTGGCACCAATCCCACTGTTTTATAGTCTGAGAACTTCTTAGTCTGCATGAGTGACCAGAGTCTATTATTATGCCTTATACATGCAATCTAACTATGCACAGGGTTTGTATCCTGGGATGTCTCAAACAATAGTAAAATAAATCATTGCCACCTGAGCTGCTGGCTGAGTATGCAATGTCTGAGTTTGCAATGATTCAAGTGAGCCACTACAAAGAAGGGACGCTACAAAGAAATGAAGGACAAGGCTTAAGGATCGTCTTGTTTACTTCCGTGGATGTGAATAGGGATTAGATAGGAAACCAAACAAAACAGAACACAGGCAGCCTCTCCAGCAAGGTCTTCTCTAAAAGTACTTGTCGCTCAGTTTATCAAGAAAAAAGTGCTGCTTTTGTATCTCAGATATCTGACGTCTGAATTGGCTTGGTCTTGGATTCCTAGAGGGCAGCTACACTGAGGGACAGAGATATTACTGCAAAATTCTTCTTTCTAGAACAACCATGGTGATGGTTACCATTAGGTCCTCTACAGCCTTACTTCTTACAATAATACTCATCCCATCACTTTAGGGTTGACAGCCAGAGGGGTGTTATGAATTTCAAGGATGGGCTGAGGCTAATAGGAAAGGTGAGACCAGCGGTGAGCTGAGGATCTGTTTTGTTTTGATGGTTTGTTTTCCGGATTGATCAAACTCAGGCTTCAAAACAGCTGTGGTCAAGAGGCTGCATCAAAATATCAACCATGGCTCTTGTCATCCCTTCTCTCCAGATGATCCAGTTGCATGCTGACATAGAGAACCAGCACTGCAGTGCAGATCAGATCTCCCAAACTGTAGTACCATAGTGATGTGAGAAACTGGGGCTTTCAAGCAGGAAGGAAGGGATGACTGTCCGATGTGCTCTCCTTCCTCCAGAGAAATGAGGAGTCCTTCTCATTGCATGGGTGTTTCTCTAAGCACGTCACTGGGGTTTTAGGCAGGAAAAGTTTCAAGTCTATTATTAATAATGATAAGATTTGCATGTATCGCTCCTTGGCAAAGTGACAGATGTAGACCAGGACTTTAAATTACCTACAGAGGTTTGAGACTGTGCCAATCAGTTAGGCTTCTGGAAAAACTGGCTTTGAAAACCTACAGGGTCATGCTTCAAACAGCAATGTTTTACGTGTTTTCTCTCCTCTCCCCTTTCACCATATTCTAATCATCCAGTTCGAACGGCCAAGACAAAACGTAGACTTTGATTTCTGTCAGTCAAGTAGTGCATTCCTTTTTTCTTTTTTTTAAAGGGGGAAAACTTCTAATTATTTAGCCATATATGTACTTTCTGTCCTCCATAGTCATCTGTTTCCCTCTAGCTCCTTAGACAGGCTCCTTACAGCCCAATGTTAATGGGATCAAGGTTGCTGGCTCACTCCCCAGTTAGCTCACATGGATGAAAACTGTTTCGTGACCACTGCCTGAGCTCTTAATCCTGGTCAAGAGCTTTGTGACCTAATCCCAGAAACAAACTCAGCCCTGCACCCTTAATTGTGCAATGCGCATATGCTTCAAGTTCACTACGGCAGAAAAAATGCATGATTTCCTCATAATCTATGTCTTCTACTTGCAAAACTCAAAGAACAATTTTTGCTAGTTATGTGCATGAAGTTCAGTGTGGCAGGAATTTTTGATTCAGTTGATTTAGGAAACTGAGGGTAACAGACACTGCATAAGAACAGTCACATTAAAATGTAAAAACTGGATGGTTTAAAAAGTCTTACCCAGTCATACTGTACAATAATACCCATTCCATCACTTTAGGGATGACAGCTGAGGGGTATTTGAACTTCAAGGACAGGCTAATAGGAAAGGTGAGACCAGTGGTGAGCTGAGGATCTGTTTTGATGATTTGTTTTCCGGACTGATCAAACTCAGGCTTCAAAACAGCTGTGGTCAAGAGGCTGCATCAAAATATCAACCATAGCCCTTGTCATTCCTTTTCTCCAGATGATCCAGTTGCATGCTGACGTAGAGAACCAGCACTGCAGTGCAGAGCAGAGTTTCCCAAACTGTAGCACCGTGGACATTACCTGTAATCTCAACCAAATGCAGATTCTGATTCAGGAGGTCTGGGCGGGGTGGTGAGAGGCTGCATTTCTGGCAAGTTCCCAGTGATCCCCATCCTTCTGGTTCAGGGATCACACTTTGAGGAGTAAGGCTGTAGAGGATCTGATAGTAATAATCAAAAGCCTTATAATGGAAAAGAAGGGCCAAACTTTAGACATAGCAAAGTATACTGGCTTAACTTGCCCACTAGTTACTATAACTCCAAGTAGCTAATTGCAATTGTTCTCAATGTCTGGAAACTCAGTGTTGGAGCATTATACGTTGCCATAGGACATATATGTCCCCAGGAAATATGCTCAATGATCTAAGTCATTGTTTTCTAAACAATGTATGTGTAATGATAACCACAGAGGACCTTTGGTTGAGAAAGGCTTGAGAAATGCTGAATTCTATCAGTGCTTCTGGAGACCCACTATGCATGTTGGCAGTAATAACGGTTTTGGGTAGTCTTGCAGTGAGAACAAAACCTGTTTAACTTTGATTAGGCCATTGTTTCTCAAACTTATTTGACTACACAACTTTTTTTTCTGAAAACAATATTATCTTCCAAAGCAACAGCTTTCAGTGGAGTGTGGAAATGGTGGACTTGCCTGGCTTTGCTTAAGGAGAACATTGTATCCGGGTCCAGGCAGAGTTCCTACTCTTCACAGACCCTGCTTTGGTCCTCCCTGCCTTCTTCTATTTGCTTATGTGCTTTCTTCCCCCATGAATAAATCTGTTAAATTTCTTGATGTTGCATGTTGGATTAACTTTGTTGTAACATATGTTGGCTGTGCATGAAGATTAGCCAGGCCCTTTGAAAGGCTGCTGAATCATTCATCCAGCAGCATCCTGGTAGGGGATTAATTGTGTGCAGCTGAGGTACTGCCGGCTTCACACGCCTTTATTATAGCAAGGAAGCTGCTGAGAGGCACTTAAAAGTTCTTAGAACCAGGAAGAGCCCCTAAGTAGGAGGCTTTAGGCAGCATATTATAACTAAAAGGAGGAATCAGTCTAGGGCAATTAGAAAGGCTATTCTTAATCTATTTTTCATTAGAAAGGCAATATTAATACAGAATTAATGGGCTTCTGCTTAAAATAGTGTAATCAGTGGAATGAGAGAATGGATTATCAGAAAACAATCAGAAGTCAATTAAGTGTATTAAAATACACTCAAACCTGGGCTGCTGCTTTTTTTTCTTTGCTTTATATTGATATTTATGTTAAAGGAAATGGGATGTTTTACTTTGTTCTGAAAGCATAATGCATATTTCTATTCCTTCCATAAATCTGTGTTTCCAAGAGTTTTTATTTTATTATTTATTTTTTATTTTTAGAGACAGGGTCTCACTAGGTTGCCCAGGCTGGTGTCAAACTCCTGGCCTCAAGTGATCCTCCTGCCTCAGCCTCCTGAGTAGCTGGGATTACAGGTGCGTGCCACCATGCCCAGCCCAGAGTTTTTATTAACTGCCGGAGTGCAAACCTCTGTAATGACTTTACCAACGTGAGAAAATGCATAGGAGCCCCTTGTGGCCATGATTAAGAAGGAGGGTAGAATGTGTTCTTGCTCCATTCCTCCAATAGTGACAGCAACATGAGACATTGTCTTACAGTCTTCCTCCTTTTTCTCCATCTTTCCAAACCTTACCCGTTCCTCAAAGCCCCCATCCAGCCTTGACCTTCGCAGGAAGGTCTCTGGGACAAGTCCTGGCTCTCCCTGCAGTGATCTCTAGTCAAATGGCTTGCAACACACAGGAGAACAATTTCAAAATATGTCAGATTTGTTCACCTTTCCTTCCTTCACTGACTGGAAGTTTTTCAAGGGAGAGAGCTTATCTTTGTTTCTTATCTTTAAATTGCACAAGTAAAACCGTGGAAACTTTCTTTCAATTCCCCTGCCAATAGTTTTGGATATTTATTTTAACATATGTGGGATCATGGTATATATATTGTTCTTTAATTTGCATCATTACTTTGCAAGATATCATAAAGATACATCCATGTAATAGATGGATTCTTTCTTTTAAACCACTACATAAATTCAATTGTATGGGTACCTCAGTTATTATTTAAAAAAATACCTTTTTTATTGAATAGCATTTAAGCTGTTATGAATTCTGTCTTTGGCTTCTTTTGTGCTCCCTACAGAGGTAGTTCTGTTCATGGTACTGCCACATGTTGGCTGGCTGCTCCCCATAAAGTTTTGGTCCAGCTCTGTGTTCTACTAAAACAAACCATGAACCTGGTTAATAACAGTAACCAGTTAACAATGAGTTAACCCATCGAGTGGCCTTTGGAGGACTAGACTGGTTAAATAATGATGACCTTGATGATGATGATGATGATTCCTTGAGCACTATCTCCTCCTCTATGTCTTTGGCGTTAGAAAGAGTGGATAAAAAGGACACATCTCCACCTGGAGAGGAAACGAGAAGCAAGGTGAGTGACTGCAGTTTGTTGGGTTCTCCTGTGGTCTCACATACAGAGTTACAGAATATCTCCCTGGGTTACATCTTAGAAGAGTAGAAGGTGGTCAGTTCCTTTTGGCACAACCAGGCATGAGCATAATGCATGAGAACAGGGGCAAAGAGTTCACAAATTCAAAAGAGAAGAGGCAACATAGCCCTGGAATTCTGGTTCTGCCAGAGCAAGGGCTACCAGTGGGTATGAGTGGCCTGGGAGGTCCCGCCACTGCAGGGTGCACAGCCTGGTCTTCGCTCCTGTCTCTGTGCTATTGTGTGGCAGCTGCCAAGCTCATTCAAAAGATGACTGAAACAAGATGAAACCTTTTCTGTAAAACAGCACATGCCACGTGTGGGTTAGAGAGGCACTCACACTACCTCTCTAATGAACCAGGGAAGAGAAGGCAGAGGAAGCAGGGAGGGGCTTGATGGGTGAACAGCCAACAATAGAGTGCAGACATGGCTGCTCTATCATCCCTGAGGTACGACAGAGGCTGACTGTGCTTGGTGGGGACCAATATCAGCAAAAATTTAACACATGTCACTTTGTGTGCTAAGGTGTTAAGGAGGGCTGGACTAGAAGGAAATTATGCCAAGGTGTCTTTTAAATAGACAAATTGCCTTGTTGATAGTATATGTCTTCTTCCAGCAAAGTATTAATGGGTAGTGATGTGCCTTACTGTGCAGATTTCAAAAGTTCAGTGGTGTCCCAAACAATAGATTTTCTCAAAATAGGAAACTTCAGAATTTTGAAGTGGCCAGTGGCAATGACTTTGTGGGCTGGCACTGCCCAAAGCACCAATTCAAAAAAAATCACCAAATCGCACACACACACACACACACACACACACACACCCCAGCCCATGACTCGTTGCTGTGGATGATTTTTAAACAAACTCTTATAATAACCTCCAAGTGCTGCCAAGCTGGTGTCCTTCCTGTTGGCATTAAATACCCCCCAAGTTACTTCCTATCATCCTCAACTTTCTTCCTATTTACTGTTAACTTCTCAATGAACAGCCTAGGGTTAAACAGAAATACAATGAATATACTTTAAATAATGGGATTTTCATGTATATGCTTCTGGGATAATGGCCCCCAATATGCCCCTGGGATCAAATTAAACTGCAAAGGTTTGCATCAGTGATTTGGATTTCCTGGTGAATTTGCTTTGAAAGAGCAAATACGTGTGGAATGAAACTGCTTTGTAGATTTTTCTCTTTATACAAGTCCTCCCTCTGCCTTAATCACCTGGATTGACTCCGTGAAAACACAAATGGATGTAGTTCACTGAAGAGCATTTCCGAAACATGCGCCTTTTCCTGTGATGATGTATAATTAATTACCTCTGGGCAAGGCAAACAAGTCAAGGTAGCTTTTAAAGACTCCACCAGTCTTTCTTCTTCTTTTCCTGTCTTGTTCTTGTCAGAAGAATCAGCTGCTCACCTCTGATTTTCTCTGTTCCGGGTCTAATGGGACCATGTATGCTCATGAGAGGCTCCTTCAAAACACTGTTCTCTCCCGAGTGCCACGGCCAAGTCCACAGGACAGAAAACACATGGATGAAAAAAATACAAAGATCTGAATCAGCACACACAAAAATCTCTGCAACTCCCAACCTATTTCAATTTCCTTCTTGCTTCTTCCAGCTTTTCCTCGTCACCAAGGCTTTCATGCCACAACCCTTTAGTTGTCCTGGACCTACCTGGCCACGACACCTTCTGCCAGGAAACAGCCACTCTTGCATATGTGCATTGCAGTGGAGATTCTCAGGGTGCACCTGCAGGTGAAATCATCTTTCTTACTGAGCCAAGAAAAGTTTTATTCTCCAATAAAGGAACTAAAAACATTAATGAGTAGATTAGGAAGTATTAGAGGAAGGACTGATGGCAGCTTCACTTTGTTTACTCATAAATAACTGCCTGGCATTGGCATTCTAGACATAAGTATATTTCTACAATTAGTGGCTGTGGATTTAATTGTGTCCTCCAGGAAGATGTTGGATTTTTCTCAGCCCCTTTGCTGGGCCTGCATCAAGCGCCACCCCACCTATTTGGCCTGCTGGGATGCGTCTGGCTTGTGCTCTGGCCTGCAGCTCCCATGGCCACCACAACTGTGCACTCAGCCCCCGCGTTCGGTGGGTCTTGTCCCATATCCAAGAAGAATGAAGTCACACTGAAAATTGAAGGGTTATGAGAGCAGATAATTTTATTAAGTGAGGAAACAGCTCTCAGCAGAGAGGCGATGGGAAGATTGAGTTGTCTCTCAGTGTGGCTGAGTCCGGGGTTTTTATGGGCTCAGAATAGGGGAGTGCATGCTGATTGGTTTGTGAGTATGCAAAGAAAGACTAAAGCAAAAACACCACTCAAAGGTGAGCACAGCAGTGTAGAAAAACCGATTAGGAAAGGGTAGGTATGTATAAAATAGGTGAAGGGGAATCAGAGGAAAGTGCACCAAATGGGAAAACAGGTTCTCGATCCAGTCCATGGATTTGACTTGCAGCTTTGCTTTCAGGCTTTAAACTGTCTTCGGCTTGGAGGTGGGGTTTCACAAGGGACACTCCCCTATCTGCCTAGCCATTTGTCTGCTTTGCACCGCTATCAAAGTGTTAACCCAAGTATCTGTGGATGTGACCTTTTTTGGAAATAGGGTCTTTGCAGATGATCAAATTAAGATGATGTCATTAGAGTTTAACCATCACAATGTATACATAAAACATTGTGTTATGGGTTAGGCGCGGTGGCTCATGCCTGTAGTCCCAGCACTTTGGGAGGCCAAGGTGGGCAGATCACCTGAGGTTTGGAGTTCAAGATCAGCCTGACCAACACAGAGAAACCCCATCTCTACTAAAAATGCAAAGTTAGCTGGGCGTGGTGGCACATGGCTGTAATCCCAGCTATTTGGGAGGCTGAGGCAGGAGAATCACTGGAGGTTGCGGTGAGCCGAGACGCGCCATTGCACTCCAGCCTGGGCAATAAGAGCAAAACTGTCTCAAAACAAACAAACAAAAAAAAAAAAGGAAAAAAATTGTGTTGTACACTGTAAATATACATTTTTTGTTTGTCAATTATACCTCAATAAAAAGAAAGATGAGGTCATCAGGGTGGGACCTAATTCAATATGACAGGTGTTCCGATGAAAGGTGAAATTTGGACCCAGAGACAGACAAGTACACAAGAAGAACACCATGTGAAGGCAGAGGTGGAGGCTGGGGGGATGTGCATACAATCTAAGGGGCACCCAAATCACTAGTGAACCACCAGGAGCTGGGAGAGAGGCGTGGGGCAGTTTCCCCCTCACGACCTCAGAAGAAACCAACCATGCTGACATCTTGATCTTGGAATTTCAGCCTCCAGAACTGTGAGGCATTAAATTTCTGTTGTTCTAAGCTGCCCAGGTTGTAGCTTATAACATCCCTAATAATACAATAAATTTTTCAGGAGGGGAAAATATTGACCTTTGTAGAGTGGATTCGTTTTGTTAGGCCATAACAAAATACCATAGACTCGGTGGCTGAAACGACAGAAGTTTATTTTCTCATAGTTCTGGCAAAGTGCAAGATCAAGATGTGGACATATTTGGTTTCTCCTGAGACTATGAGTCTCTCTCCTTAGCTTGGGGATGGCCACCCTCTTGCTCTGTCCTCACACAGTTGAGCCCTAGTGTCTGTTCCCCTAAGGACACCAGTCATATTGGATCAGGGCCTCACTACAACAGCCTCACTTAATCACCTCTTTTAAGACCTTCTCTCCAAATACAACTACATTTTAAGGAAGTGGGTTGGGATTTCATTATATAAATTTTGGGGGGACGCAAGTCAGCCCGTAACAGAGAGGAAAGGAGCAGGGCTATGGCACGTGAAGCACCTAGGTATGGAGGGTCAGGGCATTTGAGAAGAGAGGACACAGAACATCTATCTGAACAAGCGATCAGATAATTCCCAAGGCCCAGTGCTTCAGGCCTCAAACATAATGTGCACTAAGACAACATCAGGAACCCAGGTTGCCTGTCCGATTGCAGCCTCACATTACCGAGTAGCCACACACCTGGACTCTGCCAGACTTCAGGTTGTCTCTGGATCTGGCACTGCAGAGGTGGACTGGCCATGCCTGAGGCCCCAGGACAACCTGCTCTCATGGCATCAGGCTGAGAAAAGCGGCTCCAAGCCCTGGACTTCCTGCTAAACTATCTTCCTATGCTCGCTCCAACTGGTCAAGATTGTCGCCTGGTGCACAGCGTGTCCTGTTGGGTCTGGTGCCAGCTCTGTTTAATTCTCCTTGTGTAAGGGAGGCTAAAGACTCACATGAGGGGAAAGAAGCAAGATGGGGAAAGGGAGGGAGAGCCAGAAAGTGAGGAGGGCTAGGGAAGGTGCTATTGCTCAACAAGAACCAGCCTTGCACACACCAAGTCAGATGCTGAGGCATAGATAGGGGTTATCTGTGCATACCTCTTCTTGACAACTTCAGAGAACAAAATTGAGCACATTATTTAAAAATTGCTAGGCTTCCTGCAATTGAGATGGATGTTCGGGGAGGGGGCGGTCAGAGAACTGTCTGAGAATTGCTGTCCTAGGTGAACAAAATTAAATATTGGCTGGTAGGCCAGATGTGAAGGAAGCTGTGCAAACAGACCAGCCTCTACCTCCCCAGCCTCCTCATCTTTCCCCTGTGTCTCTGTTTGATTTGGGACTTATAATAGGATAATGGAATCTAAAAGCATTTTTTTTCCTGGTAAGATCTAAACAGTAGCCACCATAATATATTAGGCCAGAGTACATATGCTGTTTTAAGATAAAGGGGAAATGATGTATTTTTAAAGAGCTCTTATTTAGTTCTAACTTAAAAGCAACCATGTAAATTTCTTTCAAGTAATGTTTCCTTAATTATTCATTTTCCTTGGCACTAGTTAAAGAGTCCAGTAATGACTTCTGTCTCTTTATATTTAGTCTATTATTGTTTGAAAAAGGCCAGAGGAAGGCCAGAGCAGTGCAAAAGTGATATTTGCCTTTTTTTTTTTTATTACCAACAGCCAATGTAAAGGGTAATATAATCACCGGCAGCTGAGAGACAATGACATTTTTATAGACCTTCTGGCAACGTTGCAGTGTGAAAGAGCCTGACAGGTATTTGGCTTTCCAGCTCGTTCTTTCAACTGTATTTCTCATCAGACTGACTGCTGGGCGAGCAGGCTCGAGGCAGCCCCGCGTTTCCCTCCACACAGCATTTTAAGAGCTTGAACAGCAGCTGTCTGTTTAAATCTGGCGATTTTATAGATGGGAACCAATGACACATGCCTGCGGGGCCCCCGTTCGTGCAGTCCCCTGGGGCCCTCGCCGTGGCCCCGTGGAACCTCCAGTTGGATTCTCATATTCCTTGCAAACTTCAAAGGCTGGGAGAACATTACCGTCGCACTGAGACACGCACGGCTCATTATAATTTAGAATTTTCTCTTTGATTGTGGTTTTCCTGCGAGATCATCGGAACGCTGGTTCACGTATCAGAATCCACTGTTGTTCCCTCTTTCCTAAGGAGGACTTAGCATGAGGCTGCTTTCTCTGCACCCCATGATCTGAGTAAGCTCCTGAGTATCTTCTCAGGATCTTCCTAGGCTGTGCACTTTGAGACCCATATGAACAGCCTCGGTGCTTAGACCTCTTCAGCCATGGTGGAAAAACAAGCATCAGATTTCTACCTCGTTTGAAATGATGCCGCTCAGATGCAGGACAACTGAGAGAGGCATGCGTTTTCTTTTTGCTCCTTTTTAGCTGTGCGAAGTAGAAGGGTGCTCCCTCAAACTTCTAAGGGGATCTAACTTTTTTCTGTGGCTCCTGGAGTGGGTATAGATAAAGTATTGGGCAGATGATCATGGATGTCTTGCTTTGAACTTGCGATCATGGAACATGAAGGACTAAAAGCTAATGGGTGCAGTCAGGAGGTGACAAGATACATTAATAAACAAATAAGTTAAAATTAAGAATACAGGCTTTCATAAGGACTGCCCGTGTATTGTAGATTTTTTTTCCCCATTTCATTCTCTGTGTGTTTTTTTTTTTTCTTTTTGAGACAGAGTCTTGCTCTGTCGCCCAGGCTGGAGGGCAGTGGCGCAATCTTGGCTCACTGCAACCTCCGCCTCCTGGGTTCAAGCAGTTCTCCTGCCTCAGCCTCCCAAGTAGCTGGGATTACAGGCACCCGCCAGCACGCCTGTCTAATTTTTGTATTTTTAGTAGAGACGGGGTTTCACCATATTGGCCAGGCTGGGCTCGAACTCCTGACATCATGATCTACCCACCTCAGCCTCCCAAAATGCTGGGATTACAGGCATGAGCCACCATGCCCGGCCTCCTCTGTCTTTTTTTAACCATTGGCTGGATCCTGTGGGCGTTGAGGCTGTTGTGCCTTTGGTGAACTAAATCCCCTTTTGACTTTATGTGAGGAGTGAGAAAACTTTCCTCTTTATCCTGTCCTGAGCATTCGGGAAGGATTTCCTTCCAACTGCACTCCTACTACAGTGGTAGCTCCTCTTGAAGCTGGATGGTAAAATCAGCTGAATGGAAGCTAAGCTCCAGTGGGCTTGGCCAGTCTCTAGGTTAATCCTGGGTAGTGAAGACACCTTTGTTAGTATAGTCAGGTAAGATTTCCATTTACTCTTTTCCCATGGGATTATTGAGAATTGAGTTTCCAAAGCACATACGGGACCCAGAGACTCTTAGATCAGGAAAAAGCTACATGGCTCAAAGCTAATTCCCTTAGTACAGAGATAAAAACAAACAAACAAAAACAAAACAAAACAAAACAAAACAGGCCTGGAGAGGTTAAGTGACTTGCACAAGGAACTGGGGACAATTAGGAGGCAGAACCAGGCAGAACTAGGAGCCTGGTCCTTCTCAGACCTTTCTGGATGCTTCCCAACGTCCCACCCCACCTCCTTCCTTAAGCTAAAGGGTCTGTATAGGACTTCAGTGTTATCCTTTCCCCCTCCTTGGCACTGTCTTTAATGTTTAACTTGATTTTGGAGGGGGCAAAGAAGTTAGAAGTGATAAAGAAATTTAATTATACTTTTTTTTTTTTTTTGGAGACGGAGTCTCGCTCTGTTGCCCAGGCTGAAGTGCAGTGGCACAATCTCGGCTCATTGCAAGCTCTGTCTCCTGGGTTCATGCCATTCTCCTGCCTCAGCCTCCCGTGTAGCTGGGACTACAGGCACCCGCCACCATGCCCGGCTAATTTTTTTGTATTTTTAGTAGAGACGGGGTTTCACTGTGTTAGGCAGGATGGTCTCGAACTCCTGACCTTCTGATTCTCCCGCCTCAGCCTCCCAAAGTGCTGGGATTACAGGCGTGAGCCACCGCGCTTGGTCCAAAACTAGGAGGTTCTAAAGATGCTTAATTCTTTCAACTCCAATAGCAAGTTAAACCTGGCCCAGTGTTTGCTTTTAAACTGCCAGCAAAAATATGACCAATGGAATTACTTGTTTCTGTCTTGAGATAGTTCCCAGGTGCAAAATAAGAAGGTTTTACCTGTCCAAGAGGCACTTTGCAGTGTCATCTTTGCCTATTAAAACACTTTCCCCGGCTTCCTGTGAACCCAACATGTACACGTTTAGATAGCAGTGTCTTCCTGTGTATGAGTAAATATATCCATATAAAATTCAAGGTCTATTGTTACTGTGCAATTGGAGACACCCAAATATTTGCTTTCTATGAATTCAGCTTTATTGGTGGTATTAGGCAAAAATAAAAATAATTTCCATATGCTTCTAGAAGGAATATAGAACATTTCTATGCTGGTTAGTCTGTTTGCCTCAACCTCCATATCCATTTTCTGCCTTCTCTGCTGGCCTCTTTGCTCCAGGAGACCAACCCCTAAGGGTTATAGCAGTGAGGCTGTCTTGTAGACTGGTTTCCAATTGCCTTCTGCCATTGGGAAATGCCCTTAGGAGATTAGAGGGCAAGAGGAGAGAGAGGTACCATCTTTCTCCTTGCTCTTTGCTGCAGTGGGCTCTGTTTCTGGTCTGTACGCCTCAGTGAACACCGTTCCTGCTGGGCCTCCCTGACTTCCTCCTCAGCTCCAACTCTCACTGGGCTCCTGTAACACCAAGTTGCCTCGGGCCTGGGTATGGCTACCTGATAAAATATAGGACATCCAGTTAAATTTAAATTTCAGTTAAGCAACTAGTAATATTTTTAGTATAAGTAAATATAAGTGCAATATTTGGGACATACTTGTACTAAAAAATTATTTGTCGTTTATCTGAAATTCAAATTTAACTGGTGTCCTGCATTTTTATTTGCATCTGGTGACCCTAGGCCAGGGGACTGCAATGGCCTCCCATGTTGCTAGTCTCTGGGTGCCTCACCATCCTTCACTGTTTCTCTTAAATGTGCCCACAGCTCTGTGTGTCATCCCTCCCCTTAAGATAATTACAATCTGAGTTAGATGCTGTTTCCTTGTGGGGTGATGACTGAGATGCTGCCGGTACATAACAGGCCAAGGGAAGCACTGGGGAAGGGGTTACACTTGGGGCTACAGCTCCCAAGACACACAGAAACTTCCAGGCATCCTCCGATTGAGCCTGTAAACCTGTTGGAATCAGGATGAGGTTGAGGAGGTGGGATTAGGCTGAGGGGGCAGGGATTAGGCTGAGGGGGTGGAGATTAGGCTGAGGGGGTGGGGATTAGGCGGCTGAGGGGTACTAGGTTGGGCAGAGGGGGGTGGGGATTAAGCTGAGGGGTGGAGATTAGGCTGAGTGGGAGGGGATTGGGGTGAGGGTGGGGATTAGGCTGATAGTGTGGGGATTAGGCAGATGGGGCGGAGATTAGGCTGAGGGGTGGGGATTGGGCAGAGAGGAAGCGCAAGGTGCAGGTGTAACAGCACTCAGCTAAATTTAGAGATTGAATTGCTTCACCTCCTCTTTTTTGCCAGTCTTAGCCTTACAGCCCCACTGTATTATAAAGCAGTCATAAGAACAAAAGCTTGGTATTTTATTCATTCTTTCAACAAATATGTATAAAACCTTGCTGCAAGCCTGGTTCTGGCTAAGACACTCTTCAGCCATCTAATCTGTTTCTATTTTTATATTAATAACCTTTGATAGGTTTTCAGACAGTCCCAGATGACTGAGTGTTGGGACCCTTTGTCCTGGGTCAGGGGGATTGCAGCCTAATGTTTCAGTGCTGTGTCTCCTCCCTCACCCAGTAGGTAGTTTTAGAGCTACTAGATTCTGACAGCTTGTGTCAAGTCCCGTTTATTGCTCAGAAATCAAGAGGAAAATCCACTCTGCCAACTCTCTTGGGATTGTTCTCAGTTGGGGGTGGTAATGATTCCTCTTTAAAATGATGCTGGAAAAAGTGGGCTTTATTCCAAATGCAGAAAATTGTGTAGGTCAGCAAAACCTGAGAGAAGAGGCAAGGAACAATATACCCATGTCAGAGGGGCTCTCTGGACCCTAACTTTTTCAACACCCCATTCTAATGTGTGTTGAGGTTTTAAGAAAATTAGTGCATCTTTTAGCCACTAAATTCATCAAACTATGGGCCTTTCCAAGGGAGAGACTCTATTTCCAAGATGTTTGTATTCTCAGGACTCAGCACAGTGCAGGCATAATGTGTGCTCCTGAATTAATCTAACGGCCTTATCACCAAGGAACTAGGCCATTGTGTGTATTAGTGGAGTCTCAGCTAGCTGACTCCTGCCTTGTAAGTGCCAAATTTTAACTTGAGCCTTATTTTTACTTTTAAATCAATTTCACTGAGGAAATTGGCATGCAATAAGACACACCTCCATTAGTATAGAGTTTGGAGAATTGACAAATATATACATCTGTGCAACCACTTCCCAATCATTATATAAATAATCTCCATCAACCCCAAAATTCCTTTGTGACCCTTTGGAGTTAAATCTCTTCACTTGACCATTTTTGATGGGAATTTGTCTAAAACACACCCCCTCCACTTCATTCCATGAGAATACCCAATGCAAGTGCCTTTACTATTGACTCTCCGAAGCCTTCATTATGAATATTGGTTTCTGTGGTATCTTTAGAAGTGGGTGAGGGAATTAGGCTATTTTGCCTCTAATAAACTTGCACTGTTTTGGCCGGGCATGGTGGCTCATACCTGTAATCCCAGCACTTTGGGAGGCCGAGGCGGGCAGATCACGAGGTCAGGAGATCAAGACCATCCTTGCTAACACGGTGAAACCCCGTCTCTACTAAAAATACAAAAAAAAAAAAAAAAAAAAAATTAGCTGGGCGTGGTGGCGGGCGCATGTAGTCCCAGCTACTCGGGAGGCTGAGGCAGGAGAATGGTGTGAACCCGGGAGGCAGAGCTTGCAGTGAGCCGAGGTAGCGCCATTGTACTCCAGCCTGGGCAACAGAGCGAGACTCCACCTCACAACGAAAAACAAAAAACTTGCACTGTTTTGCTTGGGAGGTTCTTGTTGGCTGTTGTAAAATTGTTAATCTTTTCTCTTACACATACTTGTCACTTTTATTGTACGTGCAGTCTTTTTAAAAATCAGTGTTCCTGCTTCTGACCCAACAGCATCCCTGACCCATTTTCTTTCTTTTTTTTTTTTTTTTTTTGAGACGGAATTTCACTCTTGTTGCCTAGGCTGGAGTGCAATGGTGCAATCTCGGCTCACTGCAACCTCCGCCTCCCAGGTTCAAGCAATTCTCTTGCCTCAGCCTCCCGAGTACCTGGGATTACAGGCATGCACCACCATGCCTGGCTAATTTTTTGTATTTTTAGTAGAGATGGGGTTTCACCATGTTGGTCAGGCTGGTCTTGAACTCCTGACCTCGTGATCCACCTGCCTTGGCCTCCCAGAGTGCTGGGATTACAGGTGTGAGTCCCCACACCCAGCCCCCAACCCATTTTCTCATTTGCCTCTTCTAATCTACTATATGGGTCAAAACACCAGATAATCTATCTTATTAAGAATTAAAAAAATAAGTAGGGCACTCTTAAGAATAAATGGGTCCAAATTTAGTGCATGGACCTGGTGGCATGTGTTTGCTCAGAAGTCTTTTATCCTCCTGGCTCTGGGCTTTGGCTATGTGAAGCCTGGCCATCCTCAGTGCTCAGCTTCTCTTTGGCTCAGCAGAGGAAGCACAAGCCTGTCTCTTTGATTGCCTCGGGATGCCATTTTCCACACCCACCTCTCGAGGCCAAATGAGAGCGATTTCACCCGTGCCACAGTTAGAGTTTCCAACTGCAGAACGCAGAAGCTTTCTGTTAAATTCTAGCAGTGTTTTCTTTGAGAGTTTTAGAACAACTGTTTCATAGCAACTATTCTAATTCCACCACCTGAGCTCTTTTATATACAGTAATTTTTAAAATCTCCTATGGTGTCTCTTTAAGAGCCTCTCCAGTTGGCAGCCTTTTCTCCTTGGCTTCTTACCTAGCTTTGTCCTTCTTTGTCCTGCTCTGCCGCATCACTGAGAGCTGTTGTGTACGTGCAGACTGTGGGGCTCTTGGCCACACTGAATGGGCCCACAAGGGGACCCCTGGGACACCCTGCATTCATTTGGAAATGGCCAAGAGGACTTAGAAAGAAGAAAATTGATCCCACCATTTCCAAAGGATGGGGGTAAATGTGGTTGTGAATTCTTGTTGCTTGGTGAGTTTTGGGTATTCTTCTTTCATGAAATAACATTCAACAGTGGTGTGCAGGCTGCAAAAGGCAGCTGAACTTCAGCAACTCTTCCTCAACATGCTGTAAAGGGATTACTCTGGGTCCTAACCTCTGAAGCCTGTGCGGGCCTACCTAGCCGAGGCATTTATGATGAAGGGTGACTCATCACTTCCTTGACACTTAGGCTGTGAAGAATGAAGGTGGGTGGCTGAGGAAGTCACTGTGATCATGGCATTTTGCATTGATTGTGGAGCCTGTTGCTATACAGTGAGGGGGGCATTTGTAGGTGGTTTTGAAAAGTAGAAGTCCAGAGAGTGAGGAAAGAGGGAAAAAATCAACAGAACTGGGAAAGATGACACATATAAAACCTGAATTTAGTTTAAAAAAACTTTTTAAGTTACTTCTAACAGATAAATTGATCTTGTTTTAGATCATTTTGTATAGAAGGTAAATAGTACAATTTTAATCTGAAATGCAAGATAAAGATGAATTGTTTTCCAACAGTTTGTGCAATTTTCATGCAAAAAATGAAGGATACAGTAACTCCTTTGTAATGGATAATTTCTGGATGGTTTCTCATTTATGGACTGAATGTATACTCTTCCTTCTGCTCCCATGCAAACTCATATGTTGAAATCCTAACCCTCAATATAATGGTATTGTGATGTGCGGCCTTTGGGAGGTGATTAGGTCATGAGAGTGAAGTCCTCATAAATGGGATTAGTGCCCTCATAAAAGAGATCCTGGAGAGATCCATCTCTCGCCCTCTTTCCACCGAGTGAAGATATAAGAAGTCAGCCATCTGGAAACTAGGGAGAGAACCCTCATAGAACCTGACCATGCCTGTACCTTAGACTGACCTTAGACTTCCAGCCCCCAGAATTGTGAGATATAAGTTTCTACTGTTTATAATCCACCCATTTGTTTTACTTTGTAATAGCAGCTTAAACTGACATAGGTTCCATTTGCACATGATCTGCTTGGGTCATCTATGGCTCATCCTGCTTTGCTGTTCCTCCAACATTCACCGAGACCTGACTTTATATTCTGTACATATTTGCTGACTTATGTAGCACCTGTTTCCCTCACTAGTGTGTAACACCCATGAAAAGAGGTGTTTTATGTTTTCATTTATGCATTCTTAGTGCCTAGGATGTGCCTGGCCCATAAAAAAACTCTCAATAGATATTTGTTAAATGACTGAGTGAACACCAGTGGCAATTTCTTTTAAAAAAATTGATAGCATTGAAAAAATATGGTGGCAAAAGTAATACATTTTCACAGAAGATATTCAGAAAATATAGAAACAGAAAGGAAAAATAAAAATTAACCCCAATTTCACAATGCAGAGACAACAACATAAACAGTTTGATGTTTATCCTTCCAGGAGTTTTTCAAAGCATTAATTGGCCTATCTAGCAGGGACTGAGTGAGATGGTACATTGTATATTTATCAAAAGATGCTTCCAGTTTCACCTTGGCCTGGGCAACTGCAGACAGTCTCCTTGGATGATTCTTGTGACTCTTCCCCCAACACCTGAGTGGCTCCTCGTGGTTGGGTACATGAGCCTGAAGTCGATGCTGGGAACTGAGTCACCAAGAGCATGGATGCTTCCATCAAGGCAGACAAGATTTAAAAACCTAGTTTCAGTGGCACTAATGAGACCAATAGCAAACCCAGCCTGGGACGTCTTAGGAGACTGGTCACAATTTCCATTTCTCTCTCTGCTCGGTGTTTTTGCACAATCATGAGGAGTTTAGAGAGCAGGAAGAGGCCTCAAAAAGGACATTCTGAGCTTCTTGATAATGTGTCCATTGAGGGCCTCATCACTTAATTATAAAGAAAAGTTTTGTTATTAATTTGTCTCCTAAGATTAAATGGATCATATTTATTGTTAGATGCTTTTTTAGAAAATAAAATTTACTTCTATTTATTTTGATTCATTTTTTTTTATCATTTCTAAACACTTCTGAAAATGATAGACTTCCCTGGATCAATACTTGCTTCTCTTACCTGTATAAATTTGCAGAAGGATGAAAAGAAATAGGAGGAAAGACTTCAAGGCCTGGTGTCTTAGGTTTTTTCCCCCATGAGGAGATAAGGATTCAAGTGCAAGGGGTTCATTTTGCAGGGGGATCTGGGAAGCACCAGGAGGGGTCAAGGAAGTGAAAATGGGCAGGTAGGGAAGAAAGCCAATTCAGGTGTGCCCAGAGCAGGCTATGTCAGAGAGCACTGGTGCTCCCTCCCATTGGGACTTCTGCCAGGGCATGTAGATGCACCTCATGCCTGATGGATGCAAAGCTGAAGCATCTGGCACTAATGCTCATTCACGATTGGTTGCAGGCTGCTTCTGTAGGGGGTTGCCCCCCTGGTCCTTCTAGCCTGCCCTGTGCACAGGTTGAGGACACTCCTGTGGCTGGAGAAAGCTGGATCTGAAGGTTGTAGAAACTTGCAGAAAGAAGCCATCAAAGTGACTTGGAAAGGTGAGTGCCTGCAGAGGGGCAATGGGTGGGACAGCAAGAGCATTTGCTGCATCCAAGGTGCTCCAACCCATCTTCCACCAGGCAGCTCTGCATGGGGGATTATTGAGCCTGGCTTCACCGCTAATAAAGTGCTGTTTTAATTTCCACTTGGGGCCAGGCGCGGTGGCTCTCACCTGTGATCCCAGCACTTTGGGAGACTGAGGCAGGTGGATCAACTTGAGGCCAGGAGGTCGAGACCAGCCTGGCTAACATGGTGAAACCCTGTCTCTACTAAAAATACAAAAAATTAGCCAGGCATGGTGGTGCATATCTGGAATCCTAGCTACTTGGAGGCTGGGGCATGAGAATTGCTTAAGCTTGGGAGGCGGAGGTAGCAGTGAGCCGAGGTTGTGCCACTGCACTCCAGCCTGGGTGACGGAGAAAGACTCTGTCTCAAAAAAAAAAAAAAAATTCCATTTGGTCGTGTTTCCTTGCTAATAATAGGCCACTTGGATGGAAGGCTACTTGATAACAGGCTACTGGATGGCCAGCTCTGCACTTGGGTCGGTCTTGCTAAAAGGTAGGATTCCCTTGCGGGATGTGGGTGCGGGGCAAAGTATTGACAGCTAATTGTCATAATAAGGATACCTCCTTTCTGGAGGTAGGAGTCTTTAATTCATTCCTGGGCAGCATTGTCTATCTTCCCCCTTCAATCCTAAACATCTCCCTAAATATCTCCATGTCTGTTGTAGAGGTCTAAAAGGACCTCAGGCTACTGTGGGCATCTCACTGGGTGACCCTTCCCTCAACCTTAGCAAACCTCCCTTCTAGGGACCCCTTCTCTGCATTTGTCTTGGTGGTAAAAGTCTGACTGTTAATGCTGGACTCCTTGTTTATGGTGAGAGAAGAAGGGGAAGAGAAGCATCCTGACAGCCACAGATTTAAAAAATGTATTTTGTAAGCGAAATATTTCACACTGCCTGGAGATTTTTTTTTTTTTTCAATTGAGACAGAATCTCACTGTGTTTCCCAGGCTAGAGTGCAGTGGTGCGATCTCAGCTCACTGCAACCTCTGCCTGCCGGGTTCAAGCGATTCTCCTGCCTCAGCCTCCTGAGTAGCTGGGATTACAGGTGCTCACCATGACACCTTGCTAATTTTTGTATTTTTAGTAGAGAGGGCGTTTCGCCATGTTGGCCAGGCTGGTCTTGAACTCCTGACCTCAGGTGATCGAGCCACTTCAGCCTCCCAAAGTGCTGGGATTACAGGCATGAGCCAACGCACCCGGCCAGATCATTTTTATGGTTATATTTGTTGTATTGAAAAAACTGCGCTCTTTGGATTTCTTCATTAATTTTTATACCTTTCCATTGTTTATGCCTGCAAAGAATTTTTCAAAATGTCTGCTATTATGATATTGATATACAAGAAAGTTTTTTAGGGCTTTAGGGCTATAATGATTTAAAATCTATCTATCTATCTATCTATCTATCTATCTATCTATCTCTAGATATAGATATTTATGCTTACACACATATGTAAATATAATCCAAATATATACAATTCAAGTATATTATAATTCAAATATGCATATATATATAATTTCATTAAGAAAAATCTCTATGCACTGACATGGAGATATATCTGTAACCAATAGTTAGAGAATAGTAGGTTTGTGAACAAGAGCAACAATCCCTCCTCCCCTTCTGCCCTCACGACCCTTCCTCTGTTTATAGAAAGGTCTGGAAGAAAGCGCACGAGACATTTAACAGTGTTTTTGTGTGAAGAAGAGATGGCTAGGTAAGGAGATTTTCACATTTTATTTTACGCATTTCCCTCTTGTCTGATTCTACTTTCAAGAAGCATGAACTTTTACAATTAAAAATTTTTAAAAATCCCAAATCCACAGCCTTTCCCCTCTTCCAGAGGTGCCATAGGAAGCCCCTCCCCTCCTACTAGAGGCGTCATAAAAAGAGGCATCCCCAGCAAAGGCTTCCCAAGATGGGCAGTGCCGCTTTGAGTGGTGGCCAGGGGCTAGAAGAGGTGGCCTTCTCTGTGCCATGAAGATATTGAGCTGGGTTCTGCTGCAGCAGAAGATGGAGATGGTAGTACACAGAAACCAGCTCTCTCCACCTGATGGGAAATAGAGCATTGCTACAGGAAGGCAGCCAGCCCCAGGGTCAGATGAGTAAGGGACACAGGGTAAATGCCAACAGGCAAGCGCCCCTGGGTGGTTGGATACTTATAGTGACCGATCCCATAGAATGGTGGGCAAAGGGATGCCATGGGCACATTCGCTCCTATCACACTGCCCTCAGCTGCGCCCTGGCTGCCCCACCCCATCCCAGGAAAGGGAGTGATCATTTGATCGGTCAGAATCCGAGGCACTCATGGAGACATACTTGCTAAAGATAAAAGGACCCTGAGAAGTCTTACACTTACAGATTGTGGACAAGGAATAGCCAAGGAAGGAGGCAGAGCAAGAAGCCTCAACATTTAGGTGGAAAGTGTAGAGCCTTATCTTCAAAGCAGAGTATTATATTGAATGTCTCCATTCAATTCAATTAGACAAATATTTATCAAACTGCTAATAGAAAAACACACTGCTAGACTCCAGTATCACCGAAGTGTTTCCTGATTTTAAGGAACTTATAAGATAAATGGAGAGATGGACATTTATCAGGTTGAACCATATGAAATGCCAAGATTCCACCATTTTGATCCACAAAAACTGCAATTTCATATGGAACAACCTAATGTAATATGAGAAAGATGCAATTATTATTTTCACAGAGTTTTTAACAATGGTATTTGTATACACATACTTGCTAGTGCTCAGAGTGAAACCTCATTAAAGTTGTCACCGTGAGGGATATCTTCTGGCACTGTCCCCATCCACGTTTGCGGTTTTTGTCCAATTACCTTTGCACCAACCTAATAATGATGTTTCTTCTCCCACAGCTGGGTCTATAAGCTGTGTGGGTGAGGAGAACCAGGGATTCAGGGGCTTTGGGAGGTAGGCAGAATTCCATCCTGCGTTCCCAGAGCAAACACAACCTGGAAGGTGATGCAGCACCTCTCTCCTTGTTTTCTTCCCTCAAAGAGAGTGGACTCAGCAGGACAGACTGGAAACCCCACTAGGTCTTGAGGCTTCCTGAGCATGTGGCCAGTGCAGCTCTTTCCAGGTGGCCTTGAATGAGGAGCTGCTGGGCTGATGAATAATTAACATTATTGATATTTTCATTTAGTTACTCTTTCTTAAGAATAGCTTCCCTGTGAGAACTGCATGGTGAGGAGGGTGAGCAGAATGTGGGTATTCCTGATCCCTTGTCTGCTGTAATGTCTAAAGGTCAAGTGCCACCAGCTCTTTAAGAAGACTGGGAATTTGGTAGCTTGTGGGAAGGCATAAGACTTTTGCTTAAATGTCTTAAGGGTTAAATGTATTAATATAACTCTGACAATAAACGTGTTCTATTTTGATATTCCCAAGGGTGCTAGTAAAAAGAATATCCTAGTTGATATTCTATGTACTAATTACTTTGGAAGTTGATGTAAGATTGGGCTGATGTGGGTATTACATTGTTTTGGTATGAATATTTTCAAAAACAGATTGTCTTCTTCTGCCTCATGAAGATATAGGAATTGAAACAAAATAAATAAGTCTAAGGATTTTTGTCAATTGATCGATGTGCGCCTCAACTACTTATGAAACATTTGAAGTAGGTCTTAGGCACCTTGATCTTGGGGAGTTCTCATTCTGCTTGGTAGAATATCAGAATGTGTTCCTGGAACAAATACTCAAATATGTTCTAAGTTTGCAATACTCGGAACACATACTCGAATACGTTGTGTTTGCAATATTCAAAAATAACTTTTCGATTCAAACCTTAAATATTGGGCCTGTTTCTTTAGTAGCAAAACTGTCCACGTTTCCATTTTCCTTTGAATCACCAATGCAAGAGTATTGCCCCAGAATAAAAAAATGCTAACAACAAAACTCTTACAGTATTTTTTTCTGCTTTGTTTCTCTAACTTTCAGTGGAGATATTTAGACTCTGAAAAATAATTGCTATAATGCCAGTCATCTTACTTGGAAACCCTGACAAATGCCACTTTCTGATTTAAATGAAGTAATTTCTGAAGCATTGAAAGGAATCCCCATGGATTCTATTCTCAGCATCTCTGCTTTCCCTTGGTTTAGTTAAGATTGTTGTCATTTCTTTTCTCCTATGAAATCTGGCTCAAAGCTCACCTCTTGCAGGCAATCTACCCTGAGTAACTTCTCCTCATTTTGATCTCTCTTGTATGTTGAGCAGTCTTCCCTCAATGTTTACATTGCATGTTTGCATTGTATCAATGAGAAAACATTAAGTATATTTGAGAAGAGATGGTGTATGGCAAAATATAGATATATTAGAAAGTTTGCTCTTGCCATGGGATAGAGGATATGCTGATGGGGGATGTGAGTGTTGTCAGTGAACTGGGACATCGGCAATGTGTGTAACGAAGGGGAGATGGAAGAGGGATCTAGAAACAGAAGGGATGTGGAGGCAGAATTTGACAGTGAACAGTGATTAAGTGTGGGATAATGACAAGATTTTGAGCTTGTGCTACTGGGAAGATGGAATTCTGTTAACTAAGATGGGGTGTGAAAGGAGATCAGATAGGTAGGAAACATCTGTGTATAGGAAATAGGTACATCATGAGTTTTATTTTGTGATGTCTGCAGAGAGATGATACCTACACATCTACATATGGATGTCCTGTAAGTAACTGGAAAATTCAGCTTCGAGTTTGGGAGAGGAGTTGGAACTGAAGACATATGTGTGGCGAATGTGCGTGTGTGTTTGTTTGTTGGGGGTGGGGGGATGAACAAATTCATGGGAGTCTATGAGACCATCAGAAAATTGCCTTAAGTGAAAAGATAAAAGGACCCTGAGAATTCTTACACTTACAGGTTGTGGACAAGGAACAGCCAAGGAAGGAGGCAGAGCAGGAAGCCTCAAAATTTAGGTTGGAAGTGTAGAGCCTTATCTCAGAAGCAGAGTATTATATTGAATGTCTCTGTTCAATTCAATTAGACAAACATTTATCAAACCACTAATAGAAAAACACACTGCTAGGCTCCAGTACCACCAAGGTGTTTCTTGATTTTAAGGAACTTAGAAGATAAACGGAGAGATGGACATTTATCAGGTTGAACCATATGAAATGCCAAGATTCTACCATTTTGATCCACAAAAACTGCAGTTTCATATGAAACAATCTAATGTAATATAAGAAAAATGCAATTATTATCTTCACAGAGTTTTCAACAATGGTATTTGTATACACAGAGGAAGTACTCAAGATGAAAAGACACATCTCAAAAGGCCTGACATATACACCGGTTTTCCTGAATGACTGTTATTTTAATAGCTCAGAACTTTAGAATCTTCTGAAACGTCAGGTTTAAAAGATTGGCCTGATTTTTACAAGATGGCACCAACACTTACTTTTCAGTTATGTCTAGAGATAAGAGAAGGTTTAAGTTTTTCTCTTAATGATCCAACAAACATCCTGAGGTCACTCTGCCATCCTGATTAGACCAACTGGGTTCCATGCTAACTCTAAATCATGGAATAGGGAATTCCATATGTTGATAGGCTCAGGTCTGGAATCTTGTCCATCATGATCAAGAGGAGGGGTCAACCCCACATAAACCCATAGCTGCTCCAGTGGGGAATGGATGAGATGGAGACTGGGAAAGCAACGAGGCATGTCACTTCAGAGTTTAAGCAGCAGGATGGCACTTCAGATTTAGAAAGATTGCTTTGCAGCATTGTGGATTTAACTGTTGAAGGTGTGTGATATTGGAGACAGAGAGGCCAATCAGGAGGTAATTTAAGGGATCCTCACAAGAAAAGATGAGTGTGCATGAAAATGGGGGGCAATGTGAGTCAGGAGGACTCACTTCATGGTGTGATGGAGCTAATAGAAATTGGGGACTACCTTGATGCGGAGAATGAGGGAGGTGGGATGGGGTAAGAATGCCTTGCCCATTTCTGATGTCATGGTGAAAGTGGTGGTGTGGTTCATTAGGAGAAGTGGAGGGAGAAGACATTTAAGTTTTGGAGGAAAGATGGCTATGTCTGTGATCTTTTCTTTTTATGTGTTTTTCTTTTATATATATATATATATATTTTTTTTTTTTTGAGACGGAGTCTCACTCTGTCACCCAGGCTGGAGTGCAGTGGCACGATCTCAACTCACTACAGCCTCCACCTCCCAGGTTCAAGAGATTTTTCCTGCCTCAGCCTCCTGAGTAGCTGGGACTACAGGTGTGCACGACCACGCCTGGCTAATTTTTGTATTTTTAGTAGAGACGAGGTTTCGCCATATTGGCCAGGCTGGTCTCGAACTCCTGGCCTTGTGATTTGCCCGCCTCGGCCTCCCAAAGTGCTGGGATTACAGGCGTGAGCCACCGTGCCCGGCCTTTTTTATGTGTTTTTCTTTTGGTTGAGATAACCTTGGAATATGATGGATAACTGGTTTTGCACCTGGAAGAGGCTGAAATGCAGGGTTGAGGTCGACAGTGTAGGGTTAAAACCATGTGTATGGCTGAGGTCTTCCTAGCTAGAGTGCAGGAAGGAGACGGAAGAGGGGGCTGATGAGATGGAGGGGGCTATGAAGGCAGACAAGGAGCGAGCTCTGTGATTTGGGACAACCTCTTTCAACCATTGTTTCCTTAAATGTAAAATAGGGATAATAGCAACTGTCTCAGATGCTTGTTTTGCTGAAGAAAAGTCTATGAAAAGCTGGTGTGGTACCTGACACGAGGGAAGCATTTGCAGGATTTCTATGTCCTGCTTAAATGAAAATGTTTCATGTAAAATGGAAAGATTCAGAATAGAGAAAATAATCAGCCAATAAGGTAAGTCGGGGCTGATTCTTTTTATCATCATGATTATAGTGCTAAGAGGGTCTCCTTGGGAACCAGCACAGCCACATTCCTGCCTTGTGACCTCAGACAAGGTTCTCCAAGCCTGTTTTGTCTTCTGTAAATGTGCATATAGCATACCCTTTATGCAGATATTATTATGTTGAAATAAGGACATACGTAAAATTCTTAGCAGAGTTCTTGACCCAATAAACAGTTATGTCATGTTTTTAAAGGAGTAAGACCTGGAGGGATTAATGTCCCGGAAGCCCAAGGAAGAGAGGACAGTGTCAAGGCAGGGAACTTCTATAGAATGAGGACAAGGAGCCTCTACTGGTTTTGGCCACAAGGTGACTGTTGACCTGGGAAGACACGGATTTGGATGAGTGGTTGAGGTGCAGTCTGGCTGCAGGTGGGCTGAACTACAATAAGGAGGTGAGAAAAAATGGAGACATCACAGTGCTTGAGTCTCCAGGGAAAGAAAGAAGATAATAGCCAGAAGGTGTGTAGGGTCGTGAGTGTTGTTTCCCAGGTGGTTAGTTTTGGTTTTGTTTTAACACAAAAAATAGGCCCATTTCTAAGTCTCTTTGTGTGTTTCTAAGACATCCTTTCCACTCAGATTTTATAAAGGATTATTAAAAATACTGACCACCCATTACTTAGGATGAAGATCTTTTTCTTCATTCAGGTTCAAATAAGACAGGCTTGTTTGGATATAAAGACTGTCTTTTAATAAAAATAAATGGTTTGACACTGCTAGAAATACTTGGCTTTTTTTTCTTTTCTAAATCACAATCTGTTTAAAATCAGCTTAATTAGACAAGACAGGGAAATTGCGATGTATTTGGAAACATGGATAAACATAAGATAAAGAGAGCCTGGATATGTTTCCTTCTCTCAGCAGTCTTTCAGTGCTATTCTGGGTGCAAAGATTTTCTGCTTAGCAGACGCATTGCTAGTTAAAATTCACACACACACACAAATATGAAAGCCATAGAAATCTACAAGACATACCTCAATTTTCCAGTGAGGAAACTGAGGCCAGTTTCTGCAACATCATGCAATTAGTAACAGATGGGACTATAACACTGTACGTTCTCCTGGGTCCAAGATTAGTCCTTGTTCCATCACACTAAATTCAGGTAACTGGCATTTATCCCTGTTTCTCACCAGATCTGTGAATCCAGATGTTCAACTTTTCCTTCCCTCACCACACTTCCTTAGCATTTGGGTGTAACTTTGTTAATAAGACATATTTACTCTGTGCTATTATGATATTATCTCTCTCATTAGAGCCTGAAAGGCAGAAATCTCTCTCTCTCTAAATATATATATATATGTATATACACACACACACACACACATATACATATATGCATAGGTATATATATGCACACATACATATGTGTGAGTATATATATGTATGTATGTATTTGAATATATATATCTCCAGTGCTCTGCACTGTCCGTGAAGAATCTATTGAGTACTTGAATGAGTGGATAAGCAAATGATCTATCTGATCTATATTGACTTTTCCTTATATAATTTCCTAGAATGACATACAGGCTTTGATACTTTGATATTTCTGTGCACACATGATCCAAATAGTTGGACCTATTCCAGAGCCCTTCCTTCCAAAGGACAATTTCTATCACTGCAGCCTGCCCCACATCCCTTCTTACAGACATCATGGAAATACATCCACTTCTAGTACAGATGGTCAATTTCTCTTGGAAGTGAGATTATTTTCATGAATCTCAAAGGATCTGGGATATCTCCATCGTGTATTTTTCATAGGATGTAATTTGTGGTTTTATTTTTTTTGCCACCCTAAATTAGAAGGATAACATACAAATTTTGTCCATATTTCAGCAGATATATCATGGGGTAGTACACATTCTCTATAGCTAATCAACCCTACCACCTGCCTCATGGATTTTTGGATGCCTTTGGACCTACTGAGCATATCGTCTCAGACTGGCTACTCCAGAATGGAGGATAGTGATGTCGTAGAGTCCAGGGATTCGGTCTCTCATTCCTCAGCCCTCCTTATTGTTCAAATTAGAGGAAGTTTGGCCTTTGTCCAAATGAGTAGAATGTAATTTTAAAGTATTTGTCCGCCTTCTATTGATTTCTTGTCTCCCCTTTCTACCCAAACATCACTGATATCCCCATTATTCTCAACCCCTTGTCACTCCTCAAACCTGCAGTTACAGTCCAACCCCACCATTGCTTAACTCCGTCAATGTTCACCAAATCCCTTTACTAAAATCTATGTTCTTCCCCAGGTTGAATAAGTAAATAAGAGTTGCCCACTGCAATGCTAGAAATTAATGAAGAAAATAAACGATTCTTAAGCCAAAACACCATTGGCAAGCAACTCAGGTACATACCTGTAAGTTTTCCCAAACTTGAGAAGATATCCAAAGTCATGGCTGAGAAGAGCGAAAAGAGAGGGAAGCAGAGGCTATGTGGCAGGGAAAGGTCTGGTTGACTTACAGAAGTTGGGTTGCCCTCCCTGCCTCCACTGAGGATCACCAAGAAGAAAGTAGAAAGACAATAGAAGACTTGTGAAGATTTTAGCAGTAGCCTTGTCTTTGGAGCATCATCTCACCTCTCTCCTGTTTTTCTTCATCCTGGAATGAGTGTTTTCTCTATAGCTATATTCTCTCTCTTTCTCTCTCTCTCTCAAACAGATTTTGGATACCTCTGCACTGATATTACATGGCAAAGAAAGGGATTGCACAAGAACAAGAGCTCCTACATTGATCCTCTAGAGTCTTCTTTGCTCCTACAAGCCCCCGTGATTTGGTCTCCTAGATTTTGTTCACACCCACCCTCAGGTCTTCTACCTGGCTACCTGTCTTTAAATCTCATCATGGATAGAATGCTGTTTCCTAAGTTCTCCCTTACATTGCTGTATTAATGAGGACGCTAACATTGTACCTGATAGAAATGCAAATTAGTCTAAGCCAAGCTTGTCCAATCCACAGCCTGCAGGCCACATGCAGCCCAGGACAGCTTTGAATGCGACCCAACACAAATTTGTGAACTGTCTTAAAACTTTATGATATTTTTTGCAATATTTTTTTTTTTGCTCATCAGCTGTCATTAGTGTTAGTGTATTTTATGTGTGGCCCAAGACCATCCTTCTTCCAATGTGGCCCAGGGAAGCCAAAAGATTGGACACCCCTGCTCTAAGCCAAAAGGAATTGATTGACTCACATATTTGAAAACTGTGTGAGTTAGTTTGGTTTCAGTCATGGACAGATTTGGGACTTAAATAAACCATATCATCATGTTCCCTCTCTGCCTCCCTCCCCATTTCTTGGGTCTGCTTTCATTTGTGTTGGCTTCATTCTTTTCCAAATGATCTCCATGTGATAGGGCTCCTCCAGGCTTATAAGGTTCTTAGATTTTATGCTGTCAGATTGGAAACCTTTCAGACTTCCAGAATCCATATAAGTCTCTGCAAAAAGATTCTGCTTGGCCATGGTTGGGCCACGTGCCCATCTTGGAGCAGTCTCTGTATCCTGGGGAGTGGGATTTGCTGTTATCCTCAACTATATGCCCACCACTGGGACAGTGGAAACGCCCCAACTGATAGTTCTACTAGAATTACATGGTGTGGGGCTGGTGGTTCCTAAAAGAAAGTGTTACGGACCACACAAACATAACAGAGGGCCACTATAACTGCTATCTTTGAAATAATCACACAAATTTATTTATTAATTCTGAGGAAATTAAACAAAAATAACAAATAAGGGATATGATATTAAAAGTATCTTACATTAGTAGTAGGTGCCATTGCTCTTCCAGACTTCTAAAATGAATCTGTAATGGGGTAGGGAGAATCTCTGTTTTGCTCATTATTGTCTTCTTAGTACCTGGAACATAATGGTGTTTAAACAGTTTCTTTATAATAGGGTATCAAGTGAGGTGAAATTGAAAACAGTAAGCCAGTGACTACTAAGTTACAGAGGCCAATAGCAAGAAAAGATGGAATAATTTTCCTTATCGCAGGAAGAATCGTGTCAGTGAGCCCTCTCAATTAAGAAGTTGTAAGGCAGCAGGCATCTATAGATGAGGAGGCTGGATGTACTCAGTGGTGTGCTGGTAAATGTTCAACAAGGGATTCTCCAAGGACAAAAAACAACTCTGATTTGTAGCAATTGCCTATTCCTGTTGTGCAAATACTCCCACTGTGGTCAAAACCAGCCTAGGTTGGATGAGGTGGCTCACGCCTGCAATCCCAGCACTTTGGGAGGCTGAGAAGAGAAGATTTGTTGAGCCCAGGAATTGAGACCAGCATGGGCAACATAGTTTTTATTTTTTACAAAAAATAAAAAAAATTGGCTAGGCGTGGTGGTGTGTACCTGTAGTCCCAACTACTCGAGAGGCTGAGGTAAGAGAATTGCTTGAGCCAAGATGTTCAAGGCTGCAGTGAGCTATGATTGTACTGTTGCACTCCTGGGTGATAGAGTGAGACCCTGTCTCAAAAACAAAACAAAAGAATGTAATCTGAGTCACCGAAGGCAGAGTTGGGAAAAGCTGCACACCACCAGTCACAGTCGGTTCTCAGGAGCCTGTACACTCTGTGAGCTGGCTGTCGCCCAACATACGACGTAACCAAGCCTTTTGTGAATTAATGAAGGCTGCTCCTCCCTGAGATTCTTTAGTAGGGACCCTCAGAAGAGAGTCACCAATTGCATATGGAACTTGAGGTTTTCTGGGGACAAGAGATCAACATCTAAAATCCTTATCCAAATATTTGAAATTAGTTAAACATAATGAAGTGGCCCAAGGTGGCACTGAGCAAGATTCTCGGTCAGATAAGGACCCAGGGATCCCAAAGAGAAACTCACCATGAGGTGCATAGTTGGTCTGGTGACCTGGGTACAACATTGGTATTAAGGTCACTGAGAATTTCTAATGTAGCCTATGGCTGAGCCTAGAAGTTACTCTGTACTCAGCCACCTAGGCAAAGATAATGTGCTTCAGAGGACAATGATTAAGAATTTGAGTGTAGCTAAAAATATATAGTACTGAATCCCATTAAGTGCACCACTTGAATTCTGCCAGATTTCCAGACAGCAAAGACCTCAATGCAACAGTGTATAAATATTCTTTCAGTTGTAAGGTCCAGTCTGAACAGTTATGTAAACCAGCAGTTTCCAGCTAAGCCCTAAGTGCTCACGGAGTTTTATCAGTCAGGATAGGTTTAGCTTATGCTGTAGTAACAAGCAATACACAAGTTTTAGTGGCTTAACACAACATGAGGTTATTCCGAGATTATTCTGAATGCCATCATAGATATGGAAGGTCCAGGCTGATAGATATTCTTGACACCTGCTTCTACCATTGCTGAGGCAGAAAATGATGTAACACATTTATGCAATGGATTTTAAATGACACCTCAATTCTGCTCTCATTTCATTGGACAAAGTGAGTCCTGTACCTGCATCTAACCCCTTTGTGGGCAGGGTTGTGCAATCCTAGCCTGTGCCCAGAAGATGGAGCTGGCAAACAGCACTAACAACCACAGAGGTTGACTGAAAATTCAACTTATGTTTTTCCTCTTAGCCTTTGTGAGAAGAAATCAGCCTTATTTGATGTTTGAACTGAATAAGCCCCCAGGAATCTTGAACAACTCAATTGGAGGAAGGCCTAAAGGGGACACTAAAACCTCTGGTTTGTAGGTAGGGAAAACCTCTATCAATTACTTGGAAAACGTAAAGAGCAGTTTTGGTATGTCAAACAGGTAAAATAAATCAAAATCAGGTGCATGTTGAATGAATGAATGAAAGAAACTTCATTCAATGGAATTATAGCTCTCTGCTGTAAACATTTTTTGTGATTCTTTTTAGACATTTTCCACGGAGTTCCTGTCCTTTCATTCAATTGCATTATTACTGTAGGTGAGAACAATCATTTACCCTTCTCCTTCGATAAGAAGACCCCATAATCAGGTTTATCCCTCTCCCAGTGGGTTTTGTAGATAGAATTGAAAGATTTATTTTTTTAATAAATGGGAGCCAAATGTTGAATGAGGGCCATTTAAGCATGAGATGCTTCCTAACAAAGTTAGGAAAGCTTAGGTTTTAATCCCAGAGCACAGAAGTTTACAGATAACAAAATTCTTTTGTTCTAGTTTGTTGAATTGTTCTTAAAAACTCTAAAAGCAGAGCATTCTTTCTGCAGCATGACAAACAAAACGGAGATATACAAGCAAAAGATGTCTCATTACCCCCAGTCTCTCCAGGTAATCAATATTAATAGATGTGGCTCTTTCCACATCTTTTTCTGCACTCGTAAGCACACATACACATCTCTAGAAAGGACATACATATATGACGCATCCCTCTTCATTTCTTCCTCCTTTCTTTCTTTTCTTCTTCTATAAATGAGATCAAAGTATGCACTTTACTCAGAAACTCCTTGTTTTAGTAATCTGTGAACATCTCTGTAGGTCAGGCATTTTCAACTTGTGGGTTTACCCCTTTGTGTATCATAAAATCAATTTACCCAACCAGTAATTTTTAAGTGAAGCAGCATATAAAAGAATAGTAAATATCAGAGAACTTTGCGTGTGGTAAGGATAAGTATTGTTTTCTGAAAATTTTATTTCATATGTGTATATTAATTTCCTCACCTACAAAATGAGGGTAATAATAGTGCCTACTTCATGGGCTATTGATAGGATTAAATGAACAATTACACGTACAATTCTTAGAATTTTATGCCAATTTTATGACTGGTACCTTTAAGCACAGTGTAGGTGTCATCTTTGTCATCATCATCATCGTCATCATCATCACCATTGTCCCCAGTAGACCTGACGTTTTGTCTAATCCAAGGGTGGAGGAGAGTATATTATTTGTTTTCATTTGTATTTTCCTGTCCACTAGGAAGACTGAGCATCTCTTCATATGTTTGTTATCCCCTTCTGTTTTCCCTTGAACAAATTTCCTGTTGATTATGCCATACCCATTTGTCTATTTTTATTTGATCTTGAAACAATTAATTGTACAACAGGGATATTAACTCTTTGAGCTTATTGGCAAATATTCTTATTGCTAATATTGGCAAATATTACATTGGCAAATATTCTTACCAATCTATCACAGTCCCCTGAATGAATTTTATTTATAGTGCCTTTATCCATTTATACATTTCTAATTTTTGAAATAGCATTTAGTTGCTTATTTTCTTATGGCTTTGGGGATCTCTTCTTGCTTAATAAGGACTTCTCTACCCAATGGCTATATAAATATTCTCCTGCATTTTTCTCCCCCAAATCTCGAATGCTTTATTTTTTACATTAGATCTTTAATTCATCTGAAGTTTATTTTTGTATGTGGACTGAAGTAAGAGACTAACATTGCTTTATTCCAGATGAATGACCAATTATTCCAGTCTCACTTATAAAATAAACCATTCTCTCATGACTGAATTTAAATACCACCTTTATCATATATTAAGTTTCTACTTATACTTGGATCTACTTCTGGACACTTGTCCACTGATTTATTTGACCATTCTTATGCCAATACCATACTGTTTTGATTGCACCATTTCATGTATAATCGCTCCCTTACTCTTTTTCTTCATTGTCTTAGTGATCCTTACACACTGATCTTTCAATACAACATTTCAAATCATACTAACCGTTTTCACTAAAGAACCTTTTATGATTTTTATTGAAAGTTATTTATATTGAGAAGAACTGACATTTTTGCAATATTGTTTCCTCATCCATTTATTTAGATTTTATTTTATATTTTTCATTGTATTTTTCACATACAACATTTTTGTTGATTCCTCGGCAATTTAATATCTAATGTGATTGATCACTAATGGAATTTTAAAAATTGCCTCTTCGTTCTAAATGACTTCGGGTAATACAAAGATGACTTTTGTGCACTTATTAATAAATTTTTCAAACCAAATTTACTCTTTAGTTCCAACAGTTTAAAAAAATTATTACTATATTCTCTTGGCTGTTCTAGGCATGTGGTTATTATACAATCTATAAATAAAGGTAATTTGCTGTCTTCATTCCCAAATTAATTCCACTCATTTCATTTCCTTTTACTATTATATTAGCTAGACTCTAAAACCATGTTGAATATAAATGATGCTTGAAGGTATCTCTGTTTTCTTTCTTTGTGGTTTTAATGAAATTGATTACTATTTCACATTTTAATAGGATGTTTGAATTTCGGGCTTTGGTAATAGTCTTCATCATACTTAGGGCATTCTATGTATTTCTGTTTATTTCAGCAATAGTTATGTTTGCTGAAATCTATCAAATGCCTTTTCACTGCCTGTTTATTTAATTTGTTGTCATAATCAACTTAATGGATAAATGTTTTAATATTGATCTATCTAACATGCCTGGAACAAATGACTACTTTGGATGCAAAGAGGGAAAAAATAGTAAAAGAACTAAAAGGAAAAGAAAAAGCAGTTTGTGCATGAATATACATGGAGAGAGAACAAATTGATACCACAATGCAAACAGCAAATGTGGGATTCTTACTGAAGTTTGGCTTATTAGGAGAAAAAAGAAAGAAGATATGAAACCTCCAAAAATGTGAAGCAAACAAAACTAAACAAAATCTTGTTTCCAGGCCAGACGTGGTGGCTCACGCCTATAATCCTAGCACTTTGGGAAGCCGAGGCTGGTGAATCACCTGAGGTCAGGAGTTTTGAGACCAGCCTGGCCAACATGGTGAAACCCCGTCCCCATTAAAAATACAAAAATTAGTCGGGCGTGGTGGCACATGCCTGTAATCTCAGCTACTAGAGAGACTGAGGCAGGAGAATCACTTGAACCTGGGAAGTGGAGGTTGCAGTGATCTTTGAGATTGCGCCACTGCACTCCAGCCTGGGCTACAGAGGCTCTGTCTCAAAAGAAAAAAAAAAATCTTGTTTCCAAATAGGCTTTTTTTTTTTTGACAAGGTAACAGGGAGGTTATGCCTTCTGATCCCTGAGTAGATGAATAAACTATTTTCTAGCTGGTGGACACAGGTCTTGGCATGATATTTGTGAAGATTATTGGGTGGATGTTGATTGCGGTCTTTCCAGTATTTGAGAAAAGTGCAAATATTATTTCTGTAGCTACTACTAAATAAGTGAATTATTTTTCTCTTTCAGTGCTCTTATTTGATTGGCCACTAAGTAGAGTTACTTCTGGTTTCCAAATATCTTTTAAAGCTGACCTTGTCTCTTTTTCCACAGCCACCGTGTTAGGTCAGGCCTTATAATATCCTACCAGGAGGGAGAGAATACCAAGCTTGAAGGGCGAAGATAAGAGGGACTGAGTCTGACGCTGGCCACCATAGAAGTTTGCATGACCAAGTGGAACTAAGGAAGGAGCCAAATGCAGACTGTCAACACTGACTTCATGTCAGAACCACAGGGACAGCCCAGGCCCCATCCCAGAGATTCTCACTTAATTGGTCTGTACTGGGGCCAGGCATATTTTAAAATATGGCTCAGCCCCAGACAACTTTAATGCACTCCCTATGCTGACAACTATTTGAGCAGTGGTACTTGAAGAGTGGTCCCTGGACCAGATACAACAGCATCACTTGAAAATTTGTTTGATTTGCAATTTCTGAGCTGATCCACCCAGATCTATTGACTCAGAGCTGTGGGGTTGGGGCCTAGCAATCTGCCTTATAACAAGCCCCCAGGGTATTCTGATGTGGATGCCAGGTGACAGCCATTACCAATGACTTAGAGAATTGCTAAGTAGTCAGAGAACTACAACCCCAGTGGATCACTGATGCCAAAGAAACTTGGTTCTGAGGACTGGGGATCACAGATAACACTTTTGATTGCTACAGGATGGTGAAGAAGAATATGGATCCAGGGAAAGACATTGACTGCATTTAATAAGGGGATCAGAGGCATCTTGAAGCAGTTTCAATAAAGAGGTGAGGGTGGGAGTCATGATCCTCAGGATAAAGGAGAAAGAAATGGTGAGAAAGAGGTGGGAGTGGGTATGACCTGCTCACTGCAGACACATGGCCATAAAAGGAGGCAGAAAACCAGAGATGAATGAAGTTGGAGGTGGCAATTCCATTCATACGGAGTGTTTTCGTTCGTTTGTTTATTTTACCTTCAGAAACAGAGTATACCTTAACGATTGTGAGACACAAGGAGAAGTTCCTATACAGAAAGAAAGGTTGATTTTGGAAATTAAAAAAAAAAAAAGTGATTCCTCATTTCTGGATCAGGAGAAGATGTCTTTTCAGCTATAGGTTAATTCGGGTAAACCAGTAGTCCCGTTTCCTCCCTGTTTTGCCTCCATTTTATGTAGCAAAAGAACACACGACAGAGAAAAAATAAAATAGAACAGTTTCTTCCCTTGGCCTGAAGGAGTCTGGAGAAATGCCTCAGCTGGCTGTGTTCCTAGGTTTAACAGAGCCTTCCTAGGTTTCTCTTGTGGGCCATTCGAGGGGCGCCACTGAGAGAGGGAGAGAGCGCACTCTTCATTCTCCAGGGGCCGCAGCTTCTTCTGGGCTCAGCATCTGCTCAAATCTGGAGGTCTATCCCCTGCCTGGATACACAGCACACAGGCCTCACCAACACCCCCCAGTGCCGCCCGCCTTGACTTGTGTTGACTTGCTTTCTGATCAGCAACTGCTCAGCCTTTATTTTCTTAGCCGTCTAAAATCAGTTTCCGGCTGGACCGTTTTTGTTCACGCATGAATTTCCAGAGATGATGCTTTTTTGCAGAGCTTTTTGCCTTCTTGCCTCCCCTCCCTCAACCGCCTCCTCCTTATTCATGAGGTTCACAGTCTTGGACCTTATGTTGTAGCTTGTTAATGCTTGGTTCCAGTACATTTTCTTTGTTCCCAGATTAACCTCTCAGCTACCTCTGTCTTCACCCCCTGGGGCACACCTGGGGGTCTTATTTTTAGGACTTCTACTGTAAATCTCTGACACAAGCTGCTTCTTGCTCTGGAAATCCCACAACAAAGAGGTCTCCTCAATTAACATAATTACTATAGTTCCCGCATGCATAATTTCCCTGCCCCCATACATCAGAATATCAATTCAGCATCCCGGCTCCACAGGACAATAAGCTCAGGACCAAATGTGACCAGGACTGAGGTTTCTTTACCAGTGGCCTATCTTGGTCTCTCTTGTAGTGTCCATATCAATCTTAGGGGAGCTGCAGTAAGGGGAAACCCTGGGGGTATAGATGGCAGGTTAGAAAGGAAGAGGAGTTTAGGGGAGAGACTGTGACATCATAGTTAGTCCACAATTCAGAGCAAGACCGGGACTGTTAAAAATTCTGGACACTAGCTTAAAATGAATAGATCTGCATCCCATTGACTGGTTTTATTGAATCATTTTGTTTTCATTTTCTCATGTGTACACACCCCTGGTGCCCCACTGAGAGATCCCACATCATCTTGAAGTGAGCGTCCTTTTGTCATAGCAATCATGTCCAGGCTCTTGCATTTCTGCATGAACATTAGCATTACATGGTTCTTTCAAGGAGATGATCTCTCTTTAGAAACATCACATTCTAACAAGGAATGCTGATCTTTGCTGTGATTTACTAGCATGAAGGAATCACATTGCCTTACATATCTGGTTGCTGAGCATCCTTTACAAAAATATAAAAGCATCCCTAAGATACAGGGAATGAAGCTTCAATGATAACTTCTACATGCTGGTTGATTATGCTGTTTAAAATATTTTTGTTCTTTTTAAAAAATATTTTTTTTGCAGCATATGTTAGATAATGTTAAAAAAAGCTATCAAGATCACATTATATAGGTTAGCCATCCTATATACATGGATGTAATATTGATTCCTGCAATATATTTGGCATAGAATTTCTGAAGTGCTATTCTGAAATATTTGTGTTTCTTAACTGTGTGTGTTTTTTTCTCTTGCAAATAATAGAAAGCTTAAATTTGCAGAAGCAAAAAATTTATTGCCTTAGATGTTTTAGTCCAGAGATGGTTTTAGCTTCATGCATAATAAGCCTTATACATAGTTTCATGTGTGCACGGTTTAGTTTCATGAATGGTTTTAGCTTCATGCAGAGGTAGTTTTAGCTTCATGCATGGTTCTATCTATGAGTTCAAATGAAATGGTCAGGACTTGATTTCTCTTCTCTCTTGCTTTTTGGCTTTGATTGATTTTGTTCTTAGGCAAGCTCTTCTCCTAGTGATAAAACAGGTGCAGATGCACCAGCCTAGAGGCAGTATAGAAAGCAGGATGGTAGGTAGGAGCAAGAGCTCTGGGGTAGATGCAGTTGGATTCTATAGGGGCCAATGGAAAACTCTCCTTCACCTTCTGAAAGATCACAGAAAATCAGCCTACAAGGGGCAGGTTAATAGGAGCAAAGGCATATGCACTTATTAACATGTGTAAGAAGGAGATCATAGAGTGATGACCCCATATTCCAAAGTGGTACAGATACTTATTGTGAAAGAAAAATAAATCTCACGACCAAAATCATTAATCCAAGGGAAAAATCAAGCTGGAAACTATGCCAGGCAAATCTGTCTCCTATTTTATTCCTAAATCAGATAGCTACAAAGGTAAGAAGCTACAGATATCCCTCACAATTTGCCTAAAGGGAAATTCCTTGTGGGCAACGGACAGGCAGAACTCAAAATCATCCCTCTGAGTTTCGCCTGAGACAAATGCATACCTGATTGCTTCCTTTGCTATATTGTTTATGTAAAAAGGCAGATTCATCAAGCCAGGCTAAATTGTGTATTTGGTGGAAGGCTGATCAAGAACTCAAAAGAATGCAACCTTTTGGCTGGGCGCTGTGGCTCACTCCTGTAATCCCAGCACTTTGGGAGGCTGAGGCAGGCAGATCACGAGGTCAGGAGATTGAGACCAGCCTGGCCAACATGGTGAAACCCTGTCTCTACTAAAATACAAAAAAAAAAAAAAAAAAAAAAAAAAAAAAAAAAAAAATTAGCTGGGTGTGGTGGCAGGCACCTGTAGTCCCAGCTACTTGGGAGGCTGAGGCAGGGGAATCTCTTGAACCCGGGAGATGGAGATTGGAGTGAGCTGAGATCGCGCCACTGCACTCCAGCCTGGCGACAGAGCAAGGATCTGTCTCAAAACAAAACAAAATGAACAAAAAAAGAATGCAACCTTTTGTCTTTTATCTGCTTCTAACCTGGAAGTCCCCACTTTGAGTCATCCTGCCTTACCAGAGCAAACCGATGTACATTTTGCACATATTGATTGATGTCTCATGTCTCCCTAAAATGTATAAAAGCAAAGCAGTACCCCAACCACCTTAGGCATGTGTCGTCAGGACCTCCTGAGGCTGTGTCACGGGCTTGTCCTTAACCTTGGCAAAACAAACTTTCTAAATTGACTGGAACCTGTCTCAGGTATTTTGGATTCACATTATATACATTACTTCCTAGGGAAAGAGTAATGGGGAAATACGGATGATTTTAAGGGGGTAGTGATTTTTAGGGGAATTAAATGAACTTGAATAACATACAGTGGCCTGGAACAGTCTTTGGGCCTCCAGCCCAGACAGTGGTTTGTAACAAAAGTCCATCCAGGTGTGTTCACAGACTTCAGTCTTTCTTCCTGCATATGAGGTCAGTTGAAAACTCAGGGAAGGGACCAGAGGTAATTGTTTTATTCTTTGCCAGGTCTTGGTTTTAGGCAGATAGGGGAACTTCAGAGAACTTCGTTCAGTGCTTTGGGAGAGACGGAGGATTGAGAGACAGGAATGGGGGTGGTCAGAGAGACCTTCCTCAGCTCAGCATGTCAAAGCACCATAATTTAAAGTATTGGTTTCTGAGCCCTGACAATTCTAGTCTTCTTAACCCTATGATTTTACACAAGTTACCTTTCATCCACAAGCCTCAGTGTCCTCCCCTGGGAAATGGGTTCCTAATAAAATCTCCCTCTTCTTGTGTCTGTAGGGATTAAATTAGGTCATCTATGTAAAGCACTCAAAGGCCTCCGGCACCTCCGACTTTCTGTTAGCTATTGTTGGTGTTGTCATTTACCTTCCTGCTTCAACTGGAAAGAATGTCTGCCTCTCTCCCATGTTCTTCCCAGGGGAGGACATTCCATCCTGCAGAGCTCCCATGCCCACAGTGATTTGTTTGTGCGTGGACAGAGGACCCAGCTGGTGTCATCAAAGCAAACCTCGGGACTTTTGCTTGGTACGTAGCAACGAAAGCCCTTTCACCTTCTCTGAGCAGTGTAGCAGACTTATTTGAGGCTTGGATTGGCTGCAGCGCTTTTACTACAGTGAGAACCCAGCCTGGGAATAAAGTTGTCACAAAAGAGATGGGCAAATAAGTGGAGAAAATATCCTCAAAAAGGAGCCAGAGCTCCAAGAGCATCATGAACTTCAAGATCTAATTCTGCTTGAAGGTCCTCTACCTGAATTCAGTTCTGTGTGCCAGTTTGTCGGGTTCTGTATTACTTGCAATCAAAGGGTTCTTACTAACACTGGAAACCCACGTAAGATTGCCTTCATTTTACCAACTAAGAATGTAAAAAAGAAAATCAAACATCCCAGATCAAATCTGCCACTCTTATATAATAAAGAGGCATTATGTTATTAATAAAAGTAGAAATGACATGATTTTGGAACATGAAACAGTTTTTTAAAATGGGTATATTTGACTTTTTGCAACATTTATTTCTAATATGTTGCAGACCAGAAAAAAAGACCATATCATAAAATTTACTGGCTCATGGACCAGCTTTTAGGGACCAATCAGATAATACACATAAAATGAGTATTACAGGCCTTGGCACACACAGTAGGTGCTTCACAGACATCTGCTACATATACTTCAAAGAGCAATGAAGAGTTTGGACTATGGTCTTTGTGTGGGAGACAAGAAAAGGTAAGTCACTCTTATTTTTGTATTCCCCACAAAGCCTAGCACAAAAAGACTATTTGTTGGAAGAATGATTGAGGATGATGAAAAGTCTACAGAAATATGAAAAGAATATAGTCTATTGGATATAAAATACAAGAAGACAGCAACTATAATGGAGGGAGCAATGGTATATTCTCAGGGTGGTGGCAGTGGGGTGATGGGTGTTCTCTGGAATCCTAGGGCAGAGCCCCTCAGACTCGCCCAGCACATAAAGTCCCGCCCTTTATGCATATTAAAGAAGTGGGCAGAGTGAGGACAGACAGCAAAGTGGAAAGGCTTCTGTGTGTTATGAGGGGGCTATGGTATCTGTGTGATGACAAGCAGAAGTAGCAAAGGTGAAGTTGGGGCTTAGGTCAGTGAGATCCCTCTTCCCCTGCAAAATGAGGGAAGCTGTGGCATAAGAATTCAGCAATGCAGTAGAGAAAAAGAATTAAGGGGTTTCTCTACCACTAAGCTAGAATGCAAAGTAGTAGGGTACAGGTTACCACCCAAGAGTGAATTTGGAATGCTGAGGAAGCTCTTTTAAGAAATCCCGAATTGGTAGTTAAGTTCGATTTTTTTTTCTTTTTTTAAGATGGAGTCTCGCTCTGTCATCCAGGCTGGAGTGCAGTGGCACGATCTCAGCTCACTGCAAGCTTCGCCTCCCAGGTTCATGCCATTCTCCTGCCTCAGCCTCCCGAGTAGCTGGGACTACAGGCGACTGCTACCACGCCTGGCTAATTTTTTGTATTTTTAGTAGAGATGGGGTTTCACCGTGTTAGCCAGGATGGTCTCGATCTCCTGACCTCGTGATCCGCTCGCCTCGGCCTCTCAAAGTGCTGGGATTACAGGTGTGAACCACTGCGCCCGGCCGTTAAGTTCGATTTTTATGTTTATTTTCACCATGGAAATTATATTATTGAAGTCTAATAATGAGTGTTTAGGGAGTGGTGAGTTTATAAAATATGTCAGTTTCATCCCAGAAAAAGATCTTAATCCCAAATTTCAAGGTCAGTCAATGAATAAGAATTTCTTGATCCTAATCATGTGTATAATACAGTGTGAGGCGATGCAAAGAATACAAATGAGAATGTCAGACAGTCTCTGCCCTCAAATAGCTTAGAGTTTCATTACGAAAATTGTACCATACTTGTAAAATAAAAATCCAATTCAATGTCCCACCATTTGTAATAAAGATTGCAAATGTTTTCTATTAAGCTTAAATTTCTGAGCCCCTGCCTCTCTTAGCTGATGATCTTGACTCTTTCTTTATGAAGAAAAAGGACAGATGGGAATTCTGTCAACATTTACATTTGCACCTGTTTCCTTTTATCTCTTATTACAATGGAGGAATGTTCCTACTCTCTCTTGTCCTCTGAATCCCTTCCACTCTATCCTTTGCAACGTCTCTATGCCCTGTATTGCAAATCCCTTGCTCTCCACAGATGATGCTCCCAAAATGCAAACATCAACAGCAGAGCTGTGCTGGAGCCGGGTGGTACTCGCTTGCAGGAGCCGATTCTGAGCATCTCTTCTCAAGTCCACATCCAGTGATTTCACATGTATAGCTTGAAATTACATAACCCGTGAGAGTATTTACACTGCAGAGACTGGCTAATGCTACACAACAGAGCTTTCCCTCTGAGAGCCCATTGTTAAGCATTTACCAACACACCACTGATTAAGACAAACAGTAAGTATATCTCATTAAAAAAGAGAGAGAGACTTTCCTTGAGCCTAACTCCTCCTTTTTACCTTTAGTAGCCAAATGTCACCCAAAAGGTTTTCTTATACATGCTGTCTCTGCTCAGTCACTCCCTGCCATATTTGTTCTTTTTTCAAAATTTTATTTATTTATTTATTTATTTTTGAGATGGAGTCTTGCTCTGTCGCCCAGGCTGGAGTGCAGTGGCACGATTTCAGCTTACTGCAACCCCCACCTCCCGGGTTCAAGCGATTCTCCTGCCTCAGCCTCCCGAGCAGCTGGGACTACAGGCACGTGCCCCCATGCCCCATATTTGTTCTTCTATCCTCTACATTACAGTTCCGCCTCTCACATGTGATTGAAACGGCCTTGCCAAGGGCCCCAGGGACCTCCATGGACGCCTCTTTGTCTTTATCAAACATATATTATTATCACAGGCATTTGGCATTGATGGCCATGTAGTTCTTGAAATATTTTGCTTCTTGGCTGCTGTGATTGAAAGATCGTTGATTTTTCTCTTTTATGAGCTAGTTCCTGTTTCTTGGTCCCTTATGCTTGTTTTTCTCTCTTCACCAAATTTCTAAATGTTAGGGTTCC
This sequence comes from Pongo abelii, assembly GCF_028885655.2. Classification (NCBI taxonomy): domain Eukaryota; kingdom Metazoa; phylum Chordata; class Mammalia; order Primates; family Hominidae; genus Pongo; species Pongo abelii. The sequence continues at coordinate 15,078,730 of NC_072004.2, read as the reverse complement.
CTGGGGCTTAGAATGAACTTTTTTTTCCTCTCTGAAATCTCTCCTGGATGAGCTTTTCAGTTTTTCCTTATTTAAATACCATCTTGATATTGTTAGTTCCCAAATGTCTGTCTAAAGACCAAGACCTTTCCTCTGAGTCTAAATGTACTTATCCTTCTTGACCTATCCATTAGAACATCACAGAAAAAAACTGGAAGGTAACATGATAAAAATGAAATTATTGATTCTATCTCTCCTCTAAAACCACTCCCATTCTCAACACAACACAAAACCTCCCAACACACAGCCACAAGGCTTCCCGAATCAGAATATGTTACCTCTCAATTTTTCAATTTGAAAATATAGTATAGGAGTGATTATTGATTTTTCCTTTCCCTCTCACCTGAGGTACTGAGATGGTTGATGTAATATCTCAACTTGACTTGGATTAAGGATGCCCAGATAGCCAGTAAAACGTTAAATTTTGGATGTGTCTGTGAGAGAGTTTCCAGAAGAGGTCAGCATTTGCATCAGTAGATGGAGCAACTATCCATCCTCACTAATGTGGTGGCATCATCCAATCTGTTGAGGGCCTGAATAGAACAGAGAGGTGGAGGAAAGGCAAATTTGCTATCTATTCTTGAGCTGGGCCATCCATCTTCTCCTGTCCTTGGACAGTGGAGCTCCTGGTTCTTAGGCCTTTGGACTTGGACTGAATTATAGCTTTACAGATGGCACAGCATTGGACTTCTTGCTCTCTGCAATCTGATATGCCAATTCCTGTAATAAATTTTGTCTTATTTATCTCTCTATATATCCTATTGGTACAGTTTCTCTGGAGAACCCTCGCTAATATATGTTCCTGCTAATCTATCATCAAATCTCCTCCATTCTTTCTCCAATCCCCCTCGTGTTTCCTCCAAATCTGCTACTACATTGGTCTAGGTCACTATTGTTTTGCCCAGATTTCCAGAATTCCTGCCTTCCCTCCTAGTTACACTTCATTCTTTTAGTTCTTGCCTTTTAGCATGCGTCTTCCTATCTGAGTCCTTGCACATCCTGTTTCCTCTACCTGAAATCTTCATTTCTCTGCTCTTCACCTGGTTAACCTTGTTCACCTTCCAGACCACTCCACTGCACTGCAACTTGGAGAAGTCTTTCCTCATACCCTGAGCAAGGCAGGCCCTTCTTTTAGGCCCTCTTATAGCACCAACTCTTTACTTGCAAACTTTTGTCACAGTTACATTTTATATTTTAATTAATTAGTGTCTGCCTTCTCTATCAAGGAGATCAAGAGGAAAGGAGGAGTTCTTTGTTTTAGCACCTGCTGCCTTGTAGAGTACACAGGACAGAGAGTTGATAAATAGTTATTTAATGAATGCATAGAAATATAAATAACACAAGTGTTAAGTTCGCAGGAAGAAGAAAGCTTCTGTACCAATTGTAGTCAGAGGAGCTGGAACACCCGCAAATTTCAAGACCTCTCTTCTAAGGGCTTCCAAGAACAGATGTGGGATCTAGGAAGCCAGTGACTACAGTGAGTAATCTACTCTGCAAATCCCACTCTCCAGGAACAGAGGGATGACTGTAGAGAGGAGTGTTTTCCATGTGAGCTTTGCATCCAGGGATACCATCTGCTTCTACCAGTGCATTTATGGACTGTGACTACTTAGACAAACAGCAACTAAAACATTAGCTTTTCAGCATTTTTAACATATGGCTGTAAAGCACATCTGCTTTTTTTTTTTTTTTTCTTTTTAATTTGAGACAGGATCTCCCTGCGTTGCCCAGGTTGGACTTGAACTCCTGGGCTTAAAGGATTCTCCAGCCTAAGTCTCCTAAGTACCTAAGTAGGACTATAGGTGCACAGCACCGTGCCTGGTTCACATCTGCTTTCAATGTTGATCTTATTTGAGACCCAGTTTTCATAGTCTTGGTTTATCTGTTTAAATTTTATTCAGGTGTAAATGGATCTTATTACACTACAGCTTCTTCTACCTTAAATGCCACTTACATTGTATACGATTATAAGTCAATCATATTCCCCTCTATACTGCCTCTTCCAGAATATCCCTATTTACATCACAGCCAGTTAAGAGAAGTTAACCCCAAACTTCTCTCAGATACCTTCTCAGCACCACTTTTTCTAAATTTCTCTCTTTAAATTCCTCATAACAGTGTCATATGAAGCATATTTCAACCTCTTTACCTCCTGATCAACTTAATGTTTTCGCTCAAAACCATATCCAATTTAAACTGATTGAGATTCCCATGATACTTCAAGTTTTTCTACTTCCTTGTCTCTTTTGAATTGCATTTTTTTCTTTTAAAATTCAGTATACTTATCAGGAGCCACTGATAAAAAGACAAAAGAATAATAATAACATTTTTTATCCTCTGCAGGTGTAAAGGTACTACAGGACTTGCTAGGGATCTGTATTAGGATTAAGGAAAATCAAATGAGGGTCAACTAGAAAGGAAAGTTTTCCATGCGACCAGGGAGCATTGACAAGTAAGGCCACAAGTACAAAGCCATTCACTGCAGGGGTCTAGGAATAACAGTGCCCTGGTAAAGTCGGTTGCCAATTGCTCAATTTCATTTACCTGAAACTATTGAATACATGGCTAAACTGTGTTTCTTTGGCTCCTCAATCCATCACTTTTTAAATTGAATTATGTTTTTCCATGCAATTAAATGACATTTCTTTTGGCACCAGATTAGCCATTCATTGATTACATTAGCACAAGTGGGCTGTTACGATAGTCCTGAGTGTTGAATTACCAGTGTTTTGACCCTTGCGTTGGCATTGTCTAGTCACACTTGGTACTGGATTTACACAGTCTCGTACAATCGCCTCTGGTGCATCTGTGTGCCTCCCATTGGAATACTGGGCTGTCCCTGTCTGCACATCCACAATGGGTAAGATGAGAACAAAACAGTGTGTTTCAGTCCTTCCTGAGTCTGGCTGTGATTACTGGGCTCCAGGGATTTTCTTTGTTTTTGTCTTCCTTCTCTTCCCAAAGGGGTACTTGGGGAGTCATCTTCTGGTTCTGAATTAGAAAATAGTGACCTTTACTGGTAATGGCTAAGAAACTCATTCTAGACTTGTTGTACACATTCATTAAGTGCTTCGATAAAATAGGCCCATACTTCTGATATGAGTGCTTGTCACTGACAGTTCTTACACATAACAGACATGCAATTACATCTGATTCTTCAAGTTGAGAGGTCCATGGATAACCTGCATTGAGTTACCTAACAAATGGTAGCTGATTCCTTTTGTTCTGTACACTGAAAAAAAAAAATGTGTCTTTTTTTTTTTTTTTTTGGGGGTGGTGAGAAAAAGTCCTTTTAGTTTTTCATCAGCTCTGTTAATGAAGGCTGTAAACCTCAGAACATGAATTGGACCTTCTGGAGAATCTAATCTTCAAACAATTATTCTGTACCAGTGTTACATTTTATTATATTGACAGCTATTTGTGTTTGTTTGTTTCAGCTATTAAGTCCAATGATACTGATAACAGATTAGAAATACAATCTTCAATGTGATAGCCCTTGGCCACCTCTCGCTACTGAGCCCTGGAGATGTGGCTGGTCTGAATTGTGACATGCTGGAAATGTAAAATACACACTGGATTTGAACTTAGTAGAAGGAAAGCTAAATTTCATAATAATAATTTTTATTTATTTATTTTTTTGAGATGGAATTTCGCTCTGTCACCCAGGCTGGAGTACAGAGGCGCCATCTCAGCTCACTGCAACCTCTGCCTTCCTGGTTCAAGTGATTCTTCTCAGCCTCTCGAGTAGCTGGGATTACAGGCACCCACCACCACGCCTGGCTAATTTTTTTTTGTATTTTTTGTAGAACTGGGGTTTCACCATGTTGGCCAGGCTGGTCTTGAACTCCTGACCTTAGGTGATCCACCCGCCTCGGCCTACCCAGAGTGCTGGGATTACTGGTGTGAGCCACTGTGCCCGGCTGGTAATAATTATTTTTATATTGTTGACATGTTGAAATGACAATATTTTGGATATATTGTGTTAAATAAAATATACTTCTAAAATTAATTTCACCTGTTTCTCTTTACTATTTTTAATGTAGCTACTAGAAAATTAAAAATGACATCAGTAGCATACATTGGTGGCTCACATTTTGCTTCTGTTGGACAGAACTGCCTTAAACATTGTCCAAAGTGTGTCCTTATTAGCCATTCTTAGGACATGCTGGTCCTAATTTGGAAGCAGTCCTGCAAAATCAGAAACTGTAACTTATCTCTCAAATTTGAAACAAGTTAGCGGATTCATTAAAGTCACATTCCAGTGTTTCTACATGATGCTTGTCAGATTTATTCCTCTAACAGCACATGTATGCTGGTGTTTAAATGCTGAAATTTATGGGGAGGGTTGTCGGGTGCTTCTGCCTTTCAGTCTTCCCACGGTACCGGTCTGGTCCACACCTACTACACCTGCAGACCCATATAAAGAATGAGAAACGACTCCTGCTTCTGTAAAGGCGGGTTCCTTGCCTATTTCTCAGCCAATAGTCAGACAGCTGTAGAGTTACAGTGTTGCGCCTCTAGTTCTAGTTCCTCAGCCTCCTGCTTTCCTCAAAAAGCCTCCAGTCAAACCTCTGCACTATGTTCTCTTCAATAAATAACCAGCTGGGTACTGTGTCCCGGCCATTGCAGGAGACACATTTTGTAAGCACTTCTGGCTTGGCTGTTTGGCCAAGCCTCAAAGTCATACTCTAATTCTTTATTATTATTATTATTATTATTATTATTATTATTATTATTTTGAGATGGTGTTTCGCTCTTGTTGCCCAGGCTGGAGTGCAATGGCTCTGTTGCAGCTCACTGCAACCTCCACCTCCCGGGTTCAAGTGATTCTCCTGTCTCAGCCTCCCAAGTAACTGGGATTACAGGCCCCCACCATCATGCCTGGCTAATTTTTGTATTTTTTTTTAGTAGACACGGGATTTCACCATGTTGGCTAGGCTGGTCTCGAACTCCTGAACTGAGGCGATCCACCTGCCTTGGCCTCCCAAAGTGCTGGGATTATAGGCATGAACCACTGCACCCAGACTTCTTTATTTTTTTTATTTTTTATTTTTTTTGAGATAGTCTCGCCCTGTTGCCCAGGCTGGAGGGCGGTGGCGCGATCTCGGCTCATTGCAAGCTCCGCCTCCCGGGTTCACGGCATTCTCCTGCCTCAGCCTCCCGATTAGCTGGGACTACAGGCGCCTGCCACCACGCCAAGCTAATTTTTTGTATTTTTAGTAGAGACAGGGTTTCACCATGTTAGCCAGGATGGTCTCGATCTCCTGACCTCGTGATCCGCCCGCCTCGGCCTCCCAAAGTGCTGGGATTACAGGCGTGAGCCACTGCGCCTGGCCTGGACTTCTTTATTATTTTTGTTATTATTTTTGAAATAGGGTTTTTCTCTGTCACTCTGGTTGGGGTGCAGAGGCAGTATCATGGCTCACTGCAGCCTGGACCTCCTGGTCTCATGCCATCCTCCCGCCTCAACCTCCCTGGTAGCTGGACTTATAGGTACGCACCACCACACCTAGCTAATTAATTTTTTTTTTCTTTTTGTACAGACAGGATCTCACTATGTTGCTCAGGTTGGTCTCGAACTCCTGGGCTAAAGTGATCCTCTTGCCCTGTCCTCCCAAAGTGCTGGGCTTATAGGTGTGAGTCACTGAGCCTGGCCTCTCTAATCCTTTAATCCATAAAGTGGTCCAACTACTTTTGCAAAATACAGGTCAGCGGAAGTTGGTCGATCAATAACCTCTGCAGCTCAGAGGTACTTGAGTGGAACAGAAGATGAATTGAATGTAGGGGCTTGAATCCTGCAGATTTGGGGGCTGCAAAGCCCTTCAGTCATTCCTTGCAAGATGAGATGAGGGGGCTTTCATGGTAGAGGTGAATGAGGTTGGCCAGAGGTGGGCCAGAAGAAATACTGTGTAAGGTATTTCATTTTTTATTTTGATAATACAAAACAAATCTTAACTAAGCAAACTTTTCATAGAATAAATAGAACGGTGACTTAGGCATCACCATTAATAGGACAGATTTTGGAAAGAGCAATGCTTCATTTGCTACTATGTTTTGGACAGTGTGAACATTAACATATTTCTTCCTTCTGAACCTCAGGATATTTGAGAAATAGGCAATCTGCAATGCTGGGGAGAGATATAGTCACCTATCAACCCATTAGTGTGGTTATGGGAAGGCTGATGTTCTGAGTCATGAGGGGGTCAGAAATTTTACCAAATGAATAAAGTAGATCGATTGCCATCAAAAGCCATTTTATGCTTCCCTGAGATTCTCTGAAGATGAGGCTGCAGAAGAGCTTCACTTTGGGCTGGGGTGGAGTCTTGGTTCTCTTCGTGTTCTAAGGGAAGCCCAGCCCACCGGCAAAGTGACCATTCTCTCTCCTTTTCCGTGGGCCTCTCTTTGTATCAGAGAACCACTCTTTAGAGAGGCAGACTTTTGTAACTTCTTTTTCTAAGCCTTGCTTCCCACAGACATGTTTGAGCTGAAGAGGGAGAAAATTTGATATGAAAGCCTTTCAGAGAAAATAAATAGGGGAAATCAATGGTATCATTTTCACAGAGTCTCTTTTCCAAACATAACACTGTAAGAGGAACGGCAGTTAGAAAGCCCTTCCTCTCGAGGACCTTCCAGATGCTGGGTTTCTTTCTCTGCTTTGAGCTCAAGAAGCTCAGCCATGATTGGACAAAGATTCTAGGACAGGACAGAGCCGTTGGGAGGCTTGGTGGCCATCTGTTCTGATGTTCTCTTTGTATGCAGGTCTTCTGAGGAAAATGGAGATCAAGAAGCTTTCCTCAGGTCTCATACCTCAGAATTTCAGAAGTCTTTTCTCTTGGCCAAGGTTTATTAAGATGAGAAATCAGGTTGTACACTCATAGGAAGATCACTGTGCAATTGATGAGATAGTGAACAGTTTCACGCTCAGCTAGCCCAGTTTTCCTCTTTGTACTGGAATCTTTGTGTTTAGGGAGACTTTAAACTAAAATATGCACCTCCTAAAAATGACAGTAAGTTCTCTGAGTCACTCTGTGAAGGAAACCTTGACTTTGGGGGGCTTATAAGTCCCTTTTTCTGGGTAGGTCACATTCCTCCCCTCTTCCCTTCCTTCTCTTGATGCTTACTGTAGTCTATGTTTGTGTCATCTCTGAAGTCATTACCCTTACATGGAATGCATTCTTCCTTTCATGCTACCTATCTGTAGGGGATACAAAGTAATATCTTCTTCTTACCCATCACCAGGGGTCTCACAGCGGAGACCCCTGTCACAGAATATAGATTAATAAGAGAAAGGCATAACACATTTATTTAACATAAGTTGTACATGACATGGGAACTTTCAGAAATGAAGACCCAACACATGGACATAAAGACGGGAACAACAGACATGAGGGAACACAAGATGGGGAGAGAGAGACAAGGTTGAAAAACTGCGTATTTGGTACTATGCTCACGACGTGGGAGACAGGTTTAATTGTACTTCAAACCCCAGCATCATAAAACATAGTTATGTAACAAAACTACACATATACCCCAAGAGTTTCACATGAAAGTTGAAAAACGAAAAAAAAAAAAGAAAAAGAAATGAAGACCCAGAGATCCAGGGAAAATCATGTATTTTTATGGGCAGCCCTGCAGAAGTACAACTGGGGGACAAAACGTATGATCGAAAGGTAATAAACTGAGGGCAACTTAGCAAGGCCTTTTTGTTCAGATTCTTCTTGCCCTTTCTGTGTGGCCTTCCCTCCTTCTGGATATGGAGCAGGATATCTGCCACATCAGGGTCTTCAGGGAAGGAGAGAGGGAGAAGATCAGAGAGAGACCTTCCTAGGTTTTTGGCCTGCTTCAGGGAAGAAGGTGCATGGGGAATGCCAGTTTCTATGGCCTGCTTCAGAAAAGAGGAGGTGGGAGAAGGTAAGAGAGATCTTTCTGCTTCTGCAATTTCCTTCAGCTTAAAATATTCAGTATGCCAAGGTATATTTTGGGGTAGCATTTTCTGTACCCCATCTTATCCAAGTACAGTATCCCCTTCATGAGTCGACTCTCAGTTCCTTCCTTTCAGAAAGCCATCTCTCTCTTCACCCCCTTTGCTCAGTTACCTGTGGATTGCATGTGTCCAATTCAGGTTTATGGGGCACTGTCCTGTGCTGGGCACTGTTCTCCAGCTGATAGACTCAGGTCCCTGCCCTCATGGAGCTTACCTTCTAGTGGAGAGCATGACCATGGGGGCATTTGCTTTCATGATGCTCTGTTATTCCTCACCTTTCCTGGTCTGTATTTTTGTTTACCAGACAGGGTCCTCTGTGATGGTCAAGACTGTCTGCATGCGTGTGGTGTCTGTCATTTAACACATAGTAAAGGCCGGGCACAGTGGCTCACGTCTGTAATCCCAACACTTTGGGAGACTGAGGCAGGCAGATCACCTGAGGTCAGGAGTTTGAAACCAGCCTGGCCAACATGACAAAGTCCTGTCTCTACCAAAAATACAAAAATTAGCCCGGCGTGCTGGCATGCACCTGTAATCCCAACTACTCGGGAGGCTGAGGCAGCAGAATTGCTTGAATCTGGGAGGCGGAGGTTGCAGTGAGCTGAGATCGCGCCACTGCACTCCAGCCTGGGAGACAGAACAAGACTCCGTCTCAAAAAACAAAACACAAACAAACAAACAAAAAATGCAGTAAATACTCAGCCCTGATGGTCTCTGACGTCACAGCATGTCTTCTTCACCCTGCAGGGTATCCTTGTCCCCCTCTGTACCTGTCTTTGGTCTTGTAGCTGGTGTGTCCCTTATTTTAGATGCTTGTCAGCAGTCTCTCTCCCACTCTGCATTTCCCCACTTCCTGCCTAGGTGTCACCACTTTAGTCATCCAGGTTTGATATTTCAATGTTCTCTTTGATCCCTGGCTTCTTTCCTATATTTTCAGGTAGGAATCTTAGTACATCTTAAGCTACTAGCAAATGAGATCACTCCTCCAGTCATATGTTTTGGATGTTTCCCTTCCTAATCCAGCCCACCCCTCTCTAATTAAGACCCTTGTCCACTTCCAGCCTAGATTGTCTTGTGCCAGAACTCTGTGTCTTCAGACTTGTCCCTCTCAAACAGAAAACTCGACTTGATGCACGTCACCCTCTCCGATCAAAAAGCCTTCGAGTGGTTTCCGTTTGTGCACAGAATAAAATGGAAGCATGTCACTCTGTCATTCAAAGCCCTCTATAGCCTGGCCCGTACCACATCTCCAATCCCAGCTCTCACACCTTTTCACTCTGACACTTTGATTTCTACTACACCACTCTTTCCTAAGATGTATCTCCCTGGTATTGCTGAGCCTCAGCTTCATCACCAGCCTTCTTCTTGTCTCCATCCCAGCCTGTCTCCAGGCCCCTGTACACACTCCCCTCCTCCATGAAGCCAACACTGATGGCTGTTCCTTGTCTGATTCTGTGACTCTTGGCCACCTTATGTTATTCATCCTTTTGTGTTCATTTCCTTGGTCCCTATTACACAGGTGACCTTGGAGAAGGTAGAGGACTTATCTCTTTGCCTTGAGAACATAGCATAGGCCTTATGGATCCAAGCATGCATAACAAATATTTGTGAATGCTCATGCACTTGTCCCCTTGTGTTCAAAAGAGGGCATTAGCTACAGCTGCCTCTTCCTTGACCCCATTTTCTAAGGAACAAGGGATGCCATGCTGCTCTGTGTTACCTAGAGTATGGGAGATTCTCACCTGAGAGATACTCCTAGGTTGAGCTACCGCCCTCTGTGGGTCCCAGGAACCTGCCTGACGTTTTATCACCTGAAGATTGGGACTCACCCTAGGAGACAGGGAGCAATGGGTGATTTTTCTTTTGTCTTAATAGCTGATGAATTCAACACTCCCAATTATTTTAGTGACCTGCATATATTCACACAGGGTGTTAGTGACAGCCTTATGAAACCTGCAAACCTGTAGCATGATGGAGCAAAGTCTATGACTCTTTCTGGCTTATTTAGAAGAGCTGACTTTGCCTTTTGCATTTTACAGTCAACTGCAGTGAGAGAATGGGACATTTGCTTTATCTTCAAGTTGCACTTATCCTCAACATGGATGGTTGCAGCTTCTAGCTGGTTCCACTGCCCTCAAATGGGTTAGAGGTTTCCCTCATGTGAGAGGAAAACCTTCCCATCCTGCTTGTCTTGCACCATCCAGGGTTCATTTGTGGAGCTGCTGTAGGGTCTGAATTCACTTCTGCCCCCACTTGGGAGAGGTGCCACGAAGCAGAAACTTTCAATTTTATGGTTACTCCGGCCTTTGGGTACAGTGGGGAATAGGGTTAGGTCAAGCCAGAGCCTTTCCCCTGTGGCCAGTCCCTACAGTCCTCCAATCTCTTCAAATGGAACTGGCATTTGGCTTCCCTGCTAAGCTCTGTAGTTGGTCAGTGAATGGATGAATAGGAAAATGATCCTGACACTTGGTGGCTCCAAGGACATTCATGCAGAAGGAGGATTATCATCAGTTTGAACCCCTGATGTTCAGGAAGTCTTCACAAAAGTAGGCAAAAGAACTCATCTTCCAACTGAGGCCTGCATCATCATGGGCCTCTTCATGTCACTAAACAGGATAGAAAATACCATGGTCATTCTCATTTAGTTTGGGCAACATTTATGGAGCATGTAGTGTGATCAAGAACAGCAATGGTTACAGGGCATGCCCGGATGGCCAAACCAATCCCCTGCCCTGGAGGAGTCCACGTCTGCATCACCCACTGAATTCGGCCTCTCCTTGGGTTCCAGAATATGAATGGAGGCCCTGCTGTCTCCAGCTTTGTGGTCTGTATCACCCCCACCCTGAGACCCCTCCCAAGGTATAGGGGTGCCAATACAAATGCTTCAGGTTCAAGGTCACACCTGGGGCTGGGAGTCTTTCTCTTTTTCTTCAAAGGCATCTTTTGAAGGATATATGTGTTACCTGAATAAAATTCAAACTGTTCATATGTCCCAGAAGGTTGTGTTAGAGTTGCTCCCAACCCACCGACCCACCTCCCCACCTCGTGTCAGTCTCTCTCCCCTTTCCTTCTAATCTCTGGGACACTGGCCTCCTGCAGCTCCTCACACACTCCACCAATCTTCACTTCTAGGCACTGCATTTGCTCTTCCTTCTCTGTTGATTATTCCTCTCCCTGGAATGATGATGTCTCCTCATTGAACAAAATGAGCTTAAATGTTATCTCCTGTGAGATAGCAGAGATGTTTTTGATCAATTCTTTCCAAAGCAGGTCCCTGTGGAACATTTATTTTTCTCATGGTGCTATTTCCAATGTGTATTTATCAAATGTGCTTGTTTGTTTATGTGTCTATTCCTTTTATTTCCCACTGAAGGTAGGTCACTGAGAGCAGAGGCCTTTGTCTTTCTTGTGGATGTTCATACCTGCTCACAGCAAGGTTTCAGTAAACAGCATCTGAATGAATAAATTGTGACAATGGTACAAAAATTGTATGAAAAGTCAAATTTCTTCTCTTCTCACATCACTCTCAGTTCCACTCCTCAAAGTTAACTGTTGTTAATAGTTTGATTTATATCTTACCTGCTATGGTCTGAATGTGCCGCCCCTAAAATTCATATGTTGAAACTTAATATCCAATGCAAAGATATTAAGAGGTGGATCCTTTAAGAAGTAGGCCGGGCTCATGCCTGTAATTCCAGCACTTTCGGAGGCCGAGGCAGGCGGATCACAAGGTCAAGAGATCAAGACCATCCTGGCCAACATGGTGAAACCCCGCCTCTACTAAAAATACAAAAATTACCTGGGTGTGGTGGTGTGCCCCTGTAGTCCCAGCTATGCAGGAGGCTGAGGCAGGAGAATCGCTTGATCCTGGGAGGTGGAGGTTGCAGTTAGCCGAGATCGCGCCACTGCACTCCACCCTGGCGACAGAGTGAGATTCCCTTCCCCCCAAACCCTGCCTCCCCCCAAATAAAGGGAGGTGATTAGGTCGGAGGGCTTCTTCCCTGACTAGGATTAGAGCCCTGGTAAAAGAGGCTTCATGCAGCCTTGGGTCAGCTTGCCCTTCGCCTTCTGCTATGTGAGGTCATTGTATTTCTCCCCTCTGGGGGATGCAGCAACAAGATGCCATCTTGGATACAGACAGCAGCCCTCACCAGACCCTGAACCAACTGATGCCTTGATATTGGACTTCCCAGCCTTCAGAACTGAGAAATAAAATTCTGTTCTTTATAATTACCCAGTCTTAGGTATTCTGTTGCAGCAGCACAAAACAGATTAGGACATTGCCCCCGCAAATGTTTTCACTTTGCATTTGCAAAACCTCCTCCACACTACACATGCACACCTTTTTCTCCCCACTGGGGAGAGCATGACTTTTGCATTGGGTGAGACCTCTTAGTGTAAAACCCTGAAATGCAAGTAACAGAAACCAGAAATCCACTACGATCAGGGCTGAGAGATTACTTTCTGAGCTCTGGACAGGCATATCTCAAACTGTAAATGTAGCCATTCATATTGAGGGTAAGAAAAGCAAGACTCTATCTGAAAAGAAACTTGGAATCCAGACTTGGTAGTAGAAAGAATTCTTTCATGTGGCTAAAGAAAACTCAAAATGCTTTTATGATCAGTCGTTGACTTTTGAGTGGTTGATCTATTTTTGTGAATTGACAATAGAATGCAATCCAACAATAAGAGCCAGAGATGCACTTGGAGCAAAAATCAATAATAATATGCAAGCGAAATGCTATAGCTCCTGGAATGTTAGCTAGGAGGAGCTTACCTGTGCGATGTGGTCATTGTGCAGCCTTTACAAAAATAATAATTATTGGAAACATAAAAGGATTTGGAAGAAATCATCTGATAATTATATTTGTGACCCAATATGGGTCTGTGACCAAATAGTATAATTTATTTAACTGGAACATCTGAATGATCTGAGGACTGCTGGATAAATTAAACTGCCTTGACTTGACACCAAGTCTAGAAGTTTATGATTGGCATATGTGTCTGAAGATAGCAAGGGTCTGGAGATCAAAGCCCTGACAAGTGATAAATGCATTTGTCTTTGTCTGGCAGTGAAGTTTTTCCATCATTGTCAAATACCATCTCAGCATGACTAACTCTAATTTACTGATTACCCATAAGCCTAATTTACTGATGGGGCATGCTTCACTACTCCGGTTTGTTACAAGGATCAGTGGCACTAAGATAATTACCGGAAGGACCACATTCTTCTTTTTCATCCAATATAAAATTATGTTCTCAACTTGATGTGATGCATGGTACAAGGTGTGGCAATGTTAATATAGGTGAATCCAGGAAGCTCTACGCACACAGGTGAAGCCATATTAATTTTGGAACTGGCAAGCCTATGAATTAATATGACAGAGTTCCTACTGATCACTAACTTTTAGCATTCATTTTCACAGCCATAGACATAATAAAAAATGAATATTTTATTCTCAAGGCTTTAGAACATAGACACAGTCCCATGGTCCATGGTGAATTATTATTTTGTCTCAGGAGTTGCCCTATAAATAATTCCTGAGGATGAAAACTCATAAAAATAAATCTCCAAGTGTTTCTAACTGGAACTTCGGGTGTTCTCAATGTCATCTCCAAAATAAAGCAATCACTGTTCAGACTTTTTCCAGTAGTGTGTGTATTCTCTCGCACCCTCCCCTAACCCCTCTCTCTCATGTAAGAATGATTTAATGTTTGTAGAAAAAGGCACACACTTGGCTGTCATCCACAGAGATCAGGGATGCTGTAACAACTCCACTAATAGATTCCATTTCTCATTCTGTTTGGTTGCTGGAGGGCCTGTCACTAAACACACTTAGCAAATTGATGAAGATCTTGTAGCAACACTTCGCCCACTGAGATCCAGTTGCATCCATCTGTCCCTTTTGTTATCATTTCATCCAGAAACCAACTGTCTGAAGACTCTTGCATTTTCAAAAATGGATAAAATGGTAATCCACTAAAAAAATCCATAAGTGATGGTAAGTTTCTTTCCCTGGTATATACAAACCTCAACTGGAGATTCCTGGCTGGATGGACATGGGGGCTGAGGCTGCTGTAGCCCTCTTTTATTGCTAGTCTGCCTCCCCACCGTGGCTCGGAGTTGTACACCTGTTCCAAGTCGCAGAGGATTCATGGGATGTTTGCAGCAGCTGAACACTCCTCACAAATGCTCTGGAAGGAATGCACATGTCTTAAGAAGTTATTGAATCTTTTTTTTTTTTCATTTTCTCAGGAATTCTGCTAAAAAGCTCTGGTCCTCTGGCAAGGAATACAGGTGATATTTTACTCCTACAAGATCATTGTCAATTTAAGGCCAGGTTCAATCTGGCTGGAGACAGGAATGACAACATAATTGCATTGCAGCTGTTTTATTTTTTAAGCTAATATTAAGAGGGAAAGAATCGCACACCATTCCCAGGTGGAGGGTATAAGTGGAAAATTTAGGAAAGAATTTATAATTTTTCTGATTATAATAACAAAGGAGTATGATAGAAAATCTGAAAAATGATAATAATAATAGTGCAAAATATCACAACCCAGAGATAAATGTTAGAGTTTTGCTTTTCTTTCCATTTAAAAATGTGTCTCCTTTTGGCTTTATATATAAACAATTGTGTTCATGTTCTACATAAGCTAAGTTTTTACATAAGATAGCCTGCACATTTTTTCATTTTTAAAAAATTTCCAAAAATTATTTTAAAATTTGGTTTTAAATTTCTATACGTATTTGATCATGTTGACCAATATTCTAATGTACATATAGATTATTTCCTATTTTTTGTATCATATATTATGCCAAGAACATCTCTCCATGTAAATCTTGGTGTGCAACACTGATTATTTATTCATTACAAATTCATAAAGTCTTTACTGATATGAAGATATAATATGTTTTAGGCTTTTTTTTTTTTTTTGAGATGGAGTCTCGCTCTATTGCCAGGCTGGAGTGAAGTGGCACGATCTCAGCTCACTGCAACCTCCTCCTCCCAGGTTCTAGTGATTCTCCTGCCTCAGCCTCCCAAGTAGCTGGGACTACAGGGATGTGCCACCACGCCCAGCTAATTTTTGTATTTTTTAGTAGAGACGGGGTTTCACCATGTTGGCCAGGGTGGTCTCGATCTCTTGACTTCGTGATCTGCCTGCCTTGGCCTTCCAAAGTGCTGGGATTACAGGCGTGAGCCACCACGCCTGGCCTTTAGGCTTTCAAAATACATATTGACAGTGTAAACACCAGAAAAATTATATTATTGACAAGCCTGTAAGCAGTATATGAGTAAGGCCATACTTTTTCTTCCATTGCATAAAAGAATTATTTGAATACAACAACAAAAGCAAAAGGACTTATTCAAAACAAATACAGAATTATCTTTGCCATACAAATACGGACAAAAGGATATTTGTTTTAAATTTGCATTTCTGTCTTTACTGGAATTTCTTCTTTTTGTTTGCATTATGTGTAGTGGCCTCTTCTAACTCTTCTGTTATTTTGTCTGTTTATATTCATGGCCTGTTTTTATGTTAGAATAAATGAGTGTTCTTTTTGATTGTTCTATAAGGCCTATTTATATATTATGCTATTAATCTTCTAACCAAAAAACATCTTTTCATTTTCTGTGTTTCAAAAGTTTAAATTTTAGTGTTATTTGTCCAGTTGGACCTCCAAATTTATGGGTTCCTCATCTGTTGGTTCAACCAATCACAAACTGAAAATACTCAGGTGGGAAAAAAAGGATGGTCACATCCGTACTGAACATGACAGGCTTTTTTCTTGTCATTATCGCCTAAACAATTCATCATGGCAACTATTTACACAGCATTCATTAATACTATAGTTAGGTATTATAAGTAATCTAGAGATGATTTAAAGTATATAAGGGGTTGTATGTAGGTTATTTGCAAATATGACATTGTTTTATATCAGAGACTTGAGAATCTGTGGATTTTGTTATCTGTGGGTGTACTGTAATCAGTCCCTCATGAATACTGAAGGACTGGATATTGATTTTTAAATAATATTTATGCATAGACCTCTTTTCTTCTGTCAGATAGTCACATATATTTGACACTTTAAATTGATATTTTAATTCATATCTCTAATATTTTAAATTTACAGGTAATCTTTATTTTGACACATATAAATTATAAATTTATTTTGACAAATGTAATGTGACACTAGTTTCATTAAAAACACAATTTGTCTCTCATTCTTCCTCCTCCTCACCACATACACATACAATTTGAAGGCAATACAGTATCCTCGTTAAGGATGCAAACTCTGGAAACCAGACTGCTTGGGTTCAAGTCATGGTTCTACCTTAACTAACTGTCTAGTCAAGTTACTTGTCTTCTCTGCCCCTCAGTCCCCTCATTTATAAGATGATGATAGATATAGTACCATCCTCATAGAGTTGTACTGAGTAATAAATGAATCAATACAGGCAAAGTGCTGTATGATAAGGTACTATGCAAAAAATGCCTTATCATATTAATTGCCTAATAATTGTTAGCTGTTACTACTACCAGTTAAGTTCTGATATATCCTGGGTTCTAGGAGCAATTATATATTAGTGACTAGTTATACAGGATAGCATGTTGGGCTTGGGAATCACCACAGCTTGAATATGAATTCCAGCTCTGGCAAACTCTAGTCATGTGGCTTTGAACAGAACACTTAAGGTCTCAGAACTGGTATTTTCACCTGTGAAATAGGAATAACCATCTCAGTTTCACAGAAGTTTCAAAAACATTATAATTTTCTTTTGGTATCTTATTTGACACATGAATTATATAGAAGTGTGCTATTTTGTTTTCATATATTTTGAGATTTTCCAGTTATCTTCTTATTATTTATTTTTAATTTAATTCTATTGTAGTCAGAGAACACTTCATGAGTCAAACCACTGCAAATTGAGACTTGTTGGATAGCCTAGGATACGGTCTGCCTTCCTAAATGTTCTATGTTTACTTGGAAAGAAAGTATATTCTGTTGTTATTGACTGGATTATTCTATAAAAATCAATTACATCAAGTTGGTTGATAGTCATATTCAAGTCTTTTATACCCTTATTGATTTTCTATACTTCAACTTTGTTCTCAATATTTAAAATTATTTTGACTATTCTTGGTCTTTTGAAATTCTGTATAAATTTTACAATCATCTTACCAATTTCTTTAGAAAATACTGCTGGCACATTGACTGGGATTATGTTGAATATATAGAAAAATTTGAGAAAAATGGACATCTTAACAATTGAATCTTTTCATCCATGAACATGGTATACTGTATCTCTACATTTATTTAAATGATTTTAAATTTCTCTCAGCAATATTTTAAAGTTTTCAAAAATGTAGGTGTTGTAGAATTTTATGAAATTTATCTCTAAGTATTTATAGGTTTATTGATATTTTTATAAGTACTAATTTTGTACATTTCAGCTTCTCATAGTGTGAGCTAATATATAGGAATATAAGAGATTTTGTTGTACATTGAACTTGTGTCCTTGGAACTTAACAGTTATAGTAGCGTGTTTTTTGTAGATTTCAACAGACTTCGTATGCAGACAATCATGTCTTTTGAGAAAAAGATAATATTACTTCTTCATTTCTGATCTGTATATTTTTTAAGCCTTTTTGCACCAGCGAAGGCCTCCAGTGGATTGTTTAACAGAGGTGAATACCTTGCCTTAATATAGTGAAGAGAGTGTACAAATTGCCTTGTTGTTAATCTCTAGAGATACCGTTCAGTTTCTTTTGTCACAAAATACAATGTTAGCTATAGATTTTGCATAGATGTTCTTTATCATTTTGAGGAAATTTCTATTGCTAGTTTGCTGGAATTTCTGTTTATAATTGAATTCTGTCATTTACTTTATCTGCATCTGCTGAAATAATCAATTTTTATTCCTTTATTCTTTAATATGTTGAAATACAATGATCATGTTTTCTTACTATATCACAAACTTGATTTTTAATATTTTGATGGCTGCATTTTATTATAACTGGTTTCTTTTGTAACGCCATTTTTAATAGCATTGTATTTGCTCTTTTTAATGCTTTTTATTTTGGAATACTTTAAGACACAAGAAAATAATAGATAGAAAAGAGTTCCTGTGTGCACTTCACCCAGATTTCCTTCATGATAATATCCAGAGTGCAGTGTTAAAATAAAAAAATTGACTTTGGTACATTAACACTAATTCAACTATAGACCTTATTTAAATTTGACCATCTCTCTCTCTCTTTTTCTCTCTCTCTCTCTCTCTCTGTGTGTGTGTGTGTGTGTGTGTGTGCGTGTGCAGGTCTATGAAATTTATCACATATATAGACTTGTAATCATCACTACAATCAGGATACATAACTGTTTCATCACCACAAAGAAACTCTCTTGTGTTACTACCTAATAGTTATACCTTCTCTGAACTCTAACCCTTGGAAACCACTAGTCTATTCTCCATCACTATAATTTTGTTGCTTCAATAATATTGTATAAATGAAATCATACAGTATGTGAGTTTTTAAGATTTTTTTCACTCTGCATAATTTTCTTAAGACTCATATACATTGTTGCCTGAATCAATAGTTTGTTCTTTTCATAGCTGAGTAATATTCCATTGTGTGGATGCATTAAATTTATTTATCCATTCACCCATTGAAAATAATTTGGGTTGTTTCCAATCTGACTGATGTTTAAATGTTAAACCAACATACAATACTTGGATAAAAATCCCACTTGGTCATGGTCTATTATCTTGTTTATATATTGTTGTATTCATTTTGTTAATATTTTGTTGAGGATTTTAAAAATCTATGTTAATGAAGTATATTGGTATCTAATTTTACCTTGTAATATCTTTTTTTTTTTTTGAGAGAGGGTCTCACTCTGTTGTCCAGGCTGGAGTGCAGTAGCCCCATCATCGCTCACTACAGCCTCAACCTTCACAGGCTCAGGTGATACTCCCACCTCTGCCTCCTGAATAGCTGGGACCACAGGTGTGTGCCACCACACCTGGCTAATTTTTGTATATTTTTTGGAGACAGGGTTTTGCTATGCTGCCCATGCTAGTCTCAAACTCCTGGGCTCACGTGATCTGCCCGCCTTGGCCTTCCAAAGTGTTGGGATTACAGGCATGGGCCACTGCACCCGGCCTGCCTTATAATATCTTCATCTGGTTTTGGTATCAGGATAAAACCGGCCTTGTGAAATTAGTTATGATGTATTCCCTCCTCCTCTATTTTCTGAAAGAGTTGGTGTAAGACTGATCTTGTTTCTTCCTCAAGTGTTTGGTAGAATTCACCAGTGAAGCCAACCAGGCTTGAAATTTTTTTGTGTGTATATAAAGATTTTAATTATGAATTTAATTCCTTTAGTAAATATCAGAATATTCAGACATTTTGTTTCTCCTTGAGTTAGTTTTGATAATTTTTGCCTCTCAATAAATTTGACCATTTCATCTAGGTTGTTGAATATATTGTCATGAATTTTTAAAAAATACTTTCTTATTATTCTCTTAATGTTTGTAAAGTTTGTAGTGATGTTCTCTCTTTCATTCTTGGTATTGAAAATTCATGTTGTATCTCTTTGTTTATTAATCCTGCTAGAAATTTATCAATTTCATCGATTTCTTCAAAAAACCAATCTTGATTTCCTCTTTATAAAATTTTATATTGTACTGATATCTACCCTCATTTTTATTATTTTCTTTTTCCTACTAAATTTGTGTTAAATTTATCTTTTGTGGCTTTTAAAGGGGAAGTTTAGGATATTGATTTTAGAGGTTTTTATTTTACTAACATGCAATTAAAGACATAAGTTTCCCCCTCATCTCTTCTTTACCTGTTTCTGACAAATTTTGATATGCTATGTTTTTATTTTCATTCAGTTCAATAATTTTTCTAATTTTATTTTTAATATCTTTTAAAATAGGTGAATTATTTAGATGTGTGTTGTATAATTTCTGATTATTTGTGGATTTTCCAGATATGTTTTCAGTTATTAATATCTAAGTTAATTTTGCTGTGATCAGAGAATATACTATATTATTTAAATACTTTTAATTCTGTTGAGATTCATTTTATGGCCAAAAAATGGCTTATCTTAGTGAATATTTCATGTGTACTTGAAACAAATATATATTCTGCAGTTACTGGGTGGAGTGTTCTACAAATACCAATTCTATCTGATCGGTTAATCTTTTTATTCAAGTATCCTATATCCTTACTGATTTTTGATCTATTTGTTCTTACTTGGCTATTAAATGAAGAATGTTAAATCTCCAACAGAAATTATGAATTTATTTTCTTTTCAGTTATTAAAATTTTCAAATGCATTTTAAAGCTGTCATTGAATGTATGCTAATTTAGGATTGTTGTATCTCTTTGATGAATTGATTTATCATTATGAAATGTCTCTTTTACCCATGGTGATCATCTTTGTTCTGATATCTATTTTCTCTAGTGTTGTAGTTACTCCATTTTCTACTCATCTGTGTCATATGTAACTAATATTACATAACATTTTAATATAGTTATATGACATATACTATTTTATATATAGTTGGGTGTTGTCTTTTTCCCCCTACCCTTATAGAGAATGTTAAATGTTAATTGAAATGTTAAATTATTGGTTTGGATTTACATTTACTTTCCTATTTTATGCAATTAACATCAGGAAAGACTACCATATAGAGGTTTTTTTTTCTTTTAAATGAAGAAAAGCTTTGCTTTTATTGGAGTAAATCTAAATGATCCTACTCCTTTGGAGTAAAAATAGTGCCAACCAATTCCCAATTGTATTTAGCTTCTGGTTGGAATTTGAAAAAATTAAAATCTAAATAAATGAAAGTTCGCCTGGACTATTCAGGTGAATTAAAAAAAAATCTTCTCACTCTTTGTTTTCTATTATTTTGCTTATTGGTATTTTCTTTTTTAAATTATTGTTTTCTGCTTTCTTTTGGATTGGGTATTTTTTTTTTACTGTTGGTTTATTAGCTATACTTCTTTTTTTGGTGTTTACAATAAGGTTTGCAATATATATCTTTAACTTATTACAGTAACATTGATATTAGCTGTTAAGTATGCTATTTTGCTTTTCTCCCCACTTATCTTTCCGGATTTTGGTATTCTGTTGCTTGTTTCTTGCCTTCTTTGGGGTTATTTAAAATTTTTTTTACTCTCCTATTTTAGTTTTTGCATTGTCTTCTTCTTAAATATGCCTTCAAAAAATGTAGTGATTTTTTTAATCTAAAAATAGGTATCATTAACGTATCAGTCTTTTTACAGTCAATATGGCACTATTTCACATTTCATCGTGACCCTTCATACTTCTTCTAATTTTCACTTCACACCTGAAACTTTGCAGTTTCCTTTCCCACTTCCCACCTCTCATTCAAACTTAACACTTTCTACTTCTTATTTTCTACTTCACAAATACAGTACTCTAGCACAGTATAATTCTACTTACCTACTCACCACCTTTTGCCACATTTTTACAACTACAAATGTTACAAACTTTACAATATTATTATTTTTTCTTTAAATAGTCTGCTGTCTGGTAAGGAAATTATGATAAGAACAGAAGCCATAATTTTTCAGTATATTTTTAAATTTTACTTTAAGTTCTGGGATACAAGTGCAGAACGTATAGGTTTGCTACATAGGTATACATGTGCCATGGTGGTTTGCTGCACCTGTCAACCCGTATTCTAGGTTTTAAGCCATGCATGCATTAGCTATTTGTCTTAATGCTCTCCCTCCTCTCGTCCGCCACCCCCTGACCAGCCCTCGTATGTGTTGTTCCCCTCTCTGCGTCCATGTGTTCTCACTGTTCAACTCCCACTCATGAGTGAGAACACGTGGTGTTTGTTATTCTGTTCCTGTGTTAGTTTGTTGAGGTTGATGGCTTGCAGCTTCATTCATGTTCCTGAAAAAGACATGATCTCGGCCAGGCGCGGTGGCTCATGCCTGTAATCCCAGCACTTTGGGAAGCCAAGGTGGGTGGATCACAAGGTCAGGAGATCGAGACCATCCTGGCTAACACGGTGAAACCCCATCTCTACTAAAAAATACAAAAATTAGCTGGGTGTGGCGGCGTGCGCCTGTAGTCCCAGCTGCTGGGGAGACTGAAGCAGGAGAATGGCGTGAACCCAGGAGGTGGAGCTTGCAGTGAGCCGAGATCGCGCCACTGCACTCCAGCCTGGGGGACAGAGCGAGACTCCGTCTCAAAAAAAAAAAAAAACATGATCTCATTCCTTTTTGTGGGTGCATAGTATTCCATGGTGTATATACCACATTTTCATTATCCAGTCTATCACTGATGGGCATTTTGGTTGGTTCCATGTCTTTGCTATTGTAAATAGTGCTGCAACAAACGTGTGTGCATGTGTCTTTATAGTAGAATGATTTATATTTCTTTGGTATATCACATTTTTTACTGTATCTTTTCTATGTTTAGCTGTATTTAGTTGCACACATGCTTATAGTGTTATAAGTGCCTACAGTATTCAGGTCACATGCTGTTCAAGTTTGTAATTTAGGAGCAATAGGCTACACCGTATAGTCTAGGTGTGTAAGAGGCTCTACCATCTAGGTTTGTTTAAGTACACCATATAATGTTCACACAATGATGAAACTGCCTAATGACAACATTTCTCAAAACATATCCCCATCATTAAGTGCATAACTGTATAAGCTTAACGTATATGCAAAACTGTATACACATTTGTTTTGAGAGCTAGGTAGTAACTTTCAGAATTATTTGCGTTTTCTTTGTCTCTCCAGCTTTTAATAGTACTGGCTGTTCCTGAATTTAAACATTATATTAGAAATAAACAATGGCAGCATAATGATGTGAAGAGGAAGAAACTGAACTTGAGTTATTTATATTCTGTCATTTTACGTGCAAGTCATTTTTTAAGGCTTGCAAAATGCAGTCTTTTTAAAAACTATCTCTTCTTGTGTTTTAATACAGTTTTAATTTTAAAATAGTTTAGTTTTACTTAAACCTGTGAAGACAGTACAAAGAGTTGCCACATACTCCGCACCCGATATGCTTTATTATTAACATTTTCTATTCATATGTTCTATTTGTTATAATTAATGAAACAATATTGGTACATTGTTATTAAATAAAGCACATACTTTATTCAGATTTCCTGTTTTTCCCTAATGTCCTTTTCCTGTTCCAGGATCCCATCCAGGAGGCCACATAATATTTAGTTATCATGGCCGGGTGTGGTGGCTCACACCTGTAATCCCAGCACTTTGGGAGGCTGAGGTGGGTGGATCACCTGAGGTCGGGAGTTCGAGGCCAGCCTGACCAACATGGAGAAACCCCGTTTCTACTAAAAATACAAAATTAGCCAGGCAAGGTGGTGCATGCCTGTAATCCCAGCTACTCAGGAGGCTGAGGCAGGATAATCGCTTGAACCTGGGAGGCAGAGGTTGTGGTGAGCCAAGATCGTGCCATTGCACTCCAGCCTGGGCAACAAGAGTGAAACTCCATCTCAAAAAACAAAACAAAACAAAACAAATTTAGTTATCATGTCTCCTTAGGCTCTTAGCTGTTCCAGTTTCTCAGCCTTCTCTTGTTTTTGACAGTCCTGATTGTTTTAAGGGTTACTGATCAGCTATTTTGTAGAATGTTTTCCAATTGGGATATTTCTGATGCTTTTCTCATGATTAACTGGGTTTATGTGTTTTGAGGAGAAAAATTACAGAGGTAAAATGCCATTTTCATCACATCATATCCAGCCTCACTCATCACTGCTGATACCCTCAACCTTACTTATCACTATTGATGTTGACTTTGATCACGTGGCTGAGGTTGTTTCTGCCAAGTTCGCCTAAGGTAAATTTACTTTTTTTCTCCTCTTCCATACTGTACTCTTTGGAAGAAAGATGCTATACACAGTCCCTACTTAGGGAGTGGGGAGTTATGTTCCACCTTGTTGAGAGTGGAGTATCTCCCTGAATTACTTGGAATTCTCATGCATGGGAGATTTGTCTATTCTTTCCAAATAATTTATTTGTTTATTTGTATTGGTATTGACTCATGAACATTTATTTTATACTTTGAGTTATAAAATTATACTACTTTATTTATTCTGTTGCTCAAATTATTCCAGCTTTGACCATTGGAAGCTGTTTTCCAGTGGACTCCTATACCCCTTTGACATCCATCATTTATTTTTCTTTGGAGAATGTCCTCACTTTCTTGTACTACCAGATACTCAGTACATTTTATGCCTGAGTTCTAGAATCAGCCATTTCTCCCAAAAGCACTGGTTTTGTTTATTAGAAAATGGTATTAGAAACCAAGATCTGGGCACTAGGTGTGTTCATTGCTGCAGGAATGTCACTGCTTCTAGGCTCTCTTAGCTTACAGAATGAGGAAATATGAATATGCATAACATATATACATATATATACACACACACATATATAAATGTTTCTGTCTGCAATGATCTGTATCTAAATAAATCTAAACATGAGTTCACACTGACGTCTCCTACTCTACTGAATAATTCCCCTTGTTTATTAGTAACCCCCACTCCAACAGCAAGAAACCCGATTCCCACTGCCCCACTATCCATTTATTTAATTGTTCAATTCCGGTTTACATAATAGCAATGTAAGAATTGTTAATCATGTGTTTTATCCTCCCTTTAAAAATGCACTAATGTAATTAAAAAATGTGTAATTCATTTTCCCTTTCTTGTACTATAAAATTTATTTTTAATGTATTTTTACTGGGATTATATGATATAAAATAAAAGAATAATTTCAATGAGATTTATGATTTATTTTCTACTTATTATCATTGTTTTATTTCCTTTTATTTTTGAAGATGGAGTCTTGCTCTGTTGCCCAGGCTGGAGTGCAATGGCGCAATCTTGGCTCATTGCGACCTCCGCCTCCCGGGTTCAAGTGATTCTTCTGCCTAAGCCTCCCAAGTAGCTGGGATTACAGGCGCCCACCACCACAACCAGCTAATTTTTGTATTTTTAGTAGAGACTGGGTTTCACCATGTTGGCCATGCTGGTTTCAAACTCCTGACCTCAAATGATCCGCCTGTCTTAGCCTCCCAAAGTGCTGGGATTACAGGCGTGAGCCACCGTGCCCAGCTCATTGTTTTGTTTCATGAGTACTAATAAAAATAATTTGTTATATTATGGGGCTGCTTAAAACATGATTTACTCTTAGTGTCAAACATGGTAGGTTTGCCACAATCTAATCCATTAATCAGTGTTTTGTGTTGTATCTGATGTGCTGATGACCATTGCCTTGTTTTTCAATTTGTTAACCAGTAGTCTTTTCTGATCTTAGGTGGTTTCCTTTTTCTGTATGTTGTACACTTCTGTTTCTTTGAGTGAGTAAAGTATAGAAGGAACATTGGCCCTTATTCTTTGGAACAATTCATTTAGTGTGAGTTATTCACTCTTAGCTGTTGCAGTCCCTCCTTTGTTTGTTTTGGTTATCCATGTGATGGAGTGCTACTGCTGTCTGCTTGTTCTCCAGATGGGTATTTCCTGCGATGTACTGACATTTGTGTACCTGTCTGAGTTTGATCCTATGTTTACCTGTAACTTACAGATGTTCTCCACATATATATCCTGCTTTGTCACCCAGGTTAGAGTATAGTGGCATGATCATAGCTCACTGCAGCCTTAGACCCATAGGCAGAAGTAATCCTCCCACCTCAGTCTCTTGAGTAGCTGGGATTACAGGTGCATGCCACCACACCTGATTAATTTTTATTTTTTATCTTTTGCAGAGATAAGGTCTCACTATGTTGCCCAGGCTGGTCTTAAACTCCTAGGCTCAAGTGATCCTCCCACCTCAGTTCCCCAAAGTTCTGGGATCCCTTGATGACATATATCTTTTTTTTTCCAATACACTCTCATTCACATTTTCCTGTTTTCATTTTTTTTTTGGAGGTATCAGTGGGAGTTTAGGATGGAGGAGAGGAGGGAATTAAAACTGGGGACTCAATGTCACATCTTGAAATGGATGCCCAGGCTGAGGCTATAGTTCCAACTCTTGGTATGGCTCCTGACACACAGCAGTAGCCCAGGAGAAAAATGCATATTACAGAAGTTTCTGGTGAGATGGGGATGCTATTGGACACATTCTAGGCATTTACTAGAAAAAGTACTCTAGCCAATAGACAAATGAAACAAATAAAAAATAGAAGTATGAGGAAGATGTGGCATCAGAAATGGGAGAAGTGATAGAATCAGTATAACTTGGAGGTTATGTCTAAGTGGCTACATTAGTATTCATTTTATTTTCTATCAATTTTCTCAGTCTGTCCTAATATTCCTAGTAGGATCTTGTAGATCTGACTCCTCCACCTTTCTCACCTTTTCCCTCATCACTTTTACCTATTCCATTTTTTTCCTGTGAGTATTGGATAAATGTCCGGGATTTGTCATCTATTTAATTCAATTTTCTACAGAATCTAATCTTCTGTTTGTAGTGAACATAGTGATTTTTAATCCAGTAATCTCATCTTTTAATGCCCATCTCTCTTGCTCGGAGATGATTTTCTCTTCAGGAATGCTTAATGAGGATTGATAAATTTAATAGGCACTTGAAAAGTAAGCCCACAGATTAGCAGTTTTCTAAAACCTTCTGCTCTTTCTTGTAGCAAATTTATTTAACAAAGAAGGATTTGCATCAAGTTTTCAGTGAGGTACCGTTCTTTGAATGCGATATCTTTTTTTTTTTTTTTTTTTTGAGTGTGCAGGAGCCTCACAGTTGTTTTTTTTTAAATTTTTTTTAAATTTTTTTATTTTATTTTATTTTTTATATTTTTAAAATATATATATATTTTATTATACTTTAAGTTCTAGGGTACATGTGCACAACGTGCAGGTTTGTTACATATGTATACATGTGCCATGTTGGTGTGCTGCACCCATTAACTCATCATTTACATTAGGTATATCTCCTAATGCTATCGCTCCCCGCACCCACCACCCCACAACAGGCCCCAGTGTGTGATGTCCCCCTTCCTGAGTCCAAGTTTTCTCATTGTTCAATTTCCAACTATGAGTGAGAAGATTCGATTTTTGGTTTTTTGTCCTTGCGATAGTTTGCTGAGAATGATCGTTTCCAGTTTCATCCGATGCGATATCTTTTCTAAGTCTTTAAATTTTTCTTCTTTGGTCCCATTCTTGTAGAGGGAGTTCTTTGCTTTCTTAAGCAATAAGGATGATAATATGTTCTGTCAAAAATTGGTGTGTGGGAGGGGGTGTTCCTGCCTAAATTCTGTAGTCCCAGATGACAGAAAAACAGAAAATTTACATTTTGCTATGCATTTATATTAGGCATTCAGTAGCTTGGGGGTGTGAGTGGATGCTGAGAGGTGACGAGTAGGCAGTCACAGCTAGAAAAGTCTCCATTGTGCAGAAGGGCGTCTCTCTATTTATTTTGGCCGAGGCAATGCGAACTCCCATGATGGATTAGGTCAGGTTGAAGTGGGGGGCAGTGGCCTGCACTTTGTGTATCATGGATCTTTGCCCGACTACCTGCCCTCACCCCTCTGAATTAGGGAGTGTGAGTGAAGTTTTGACAGGATCTTCTCCATGTCGAAGTCCACTCTACTGTGATGAGAAAAAAAGTTGTGAAGCAACAAAATCAGACCTATTGTACACTAAATCTGGCAGCAATTCTCCTAGTTTTATTCACTTCTCAGTGAAAGTGCTTGCATGGGTCATTTCCAATATTGAGGTCATCTGGGAGACTAGACTTCTTTATTTCTGCTTTTTTCTCCCATCTTGCAAAGATGAACCAAAACCTATATTTTTGATTTTTAAAAGAAAGCCTTCTCTTGTACAACCTAAACTAGTTTGCAATAGTGTTTATGAAAAGTTAGAGCCTCGAGACAGTTGCAGATATCAACCTCTCAGGCACAAAACCCTTCTCAGAAGTGGAATATCCAGATTTAGAAAGGTGGAGCTCATAGCCTTGATGACATTCTGATTTATACTTGGTTGACTTGAACACAACTAAAATTGTAAAACAATTTGTAGCACCATCTCTCTGAATGACAGGCTTTGTGCACGATATTAGAATCAGTCATGATATTTACAGTCAGGAAACTTAGGTGAACTGATCAATGCTGTAGTCAACAGGCTTGTAGGAAGCTTGAGATCAACCACCACTCCAGCAGAACAACCTTGATCAGAATATTTACCATTCCTGAACTTCGATTTCTTCATCTATAAAGAGAATGGGGGGACCCTTAAAATCTCTGAATATTATACACACACATGCACACACATGTATATACACATACATTATATACCTATACATAGTCTTCTTGTATGTATTCTAGATTTTGAAGCAAAATTTCCAAAGAGAGTAATAGTTCCACAATAATTGAAGTAGTAGAAACTGCATTCATTTGGTTGTATAAGTTCTGGAAAGTTTATTTAAAAAGCATTCGCATCATCTTGCCAAGAATTAGCCACCTGCATATTCTTGGTACCCAGCATACTTCACACAACATTGTATAAAGTCAAAATATATTTGATGAATAAATGAATGAACATATATAACCTCATTTTTAACGTTATTTATAGTATCACCCTTAGATTTGGGCACCCAGGGCCTTGTCCTGTACCTGGAGATTTAACAGGCTCACTCTTTCTCCTCCTGCCACAATCCTCATGGACTGAGGAGCCCCCAAGGCCAAAGGTTCATGTCCACCTACAGCAGCCTCCCCTCATCCCCACCCCACTAAGCCCCAGGTACCTGACATTGGGAAATTATCTGTCAAGACAGCCTCAAGCCTGCTTCTAGGGCTTACTAGAGTCTCTCTCTTGGATGTCCCTCACAAAGATATGCTGTTTTATAAGTGTGCCCACCCCAAAGCACAAGAGGTCACCAAGGCAGCTCACAGGAGTGGAGGTAGAAACAGTCCTCCTTGCCACAGAAGGCAAGGTCTAGGACTCTCCACTTTACTCTTGCCCCAAATTTGATAAAAGGAACAGGCTGGGTTATTTCAATCATTAGCTCACTTTACCCTACATCGCAACTACACTCACACATAATGTTTTAAATTTGAGTTAGAAAGACTCAGTGATCTTTACAATATACACACGAATGAACAGAATATTGCGAGGAAAAATATGTGGTCACTACTGTAAACCTTCTATTACACAGTTTCACTCTGGTCCAATATGTAAGGCAAAGTACAGATTCTGCAACCCAGGGTTGGATTTGTTTGGGGATCCAATACGGATCTATTATAACAGTTTGTAGGTGTTGATAGAATGATAGCATTTATTTCCTCTCTAACCCCCTCTCCAAATCTTAGTTAAAAAGAAGCTTTGTTTGCTTGGTTTTCCTGGTGTGGATTTAAAATATTTCAATTTTCCATGCCCATATTAACATTTGACCATCCGTGTGATGTGCCAATTTCTATTTTGCCCTTCAAAGGTTAAAATAACACCCACCCTTAGAATTCCCCTCACAAAGCACAAGGAAATCCCTCCTAAGGCACAGCGAACCAGCTAGACTTCATAATTAGCTTCTGTAATGAAGTACTTAATCGGAATAGAAGCCCTTACTAATTACAGCAGGAAGTCAGGGCAGGCGGGTTACCCACAGCTGGGGTGAAGTGCAGGCAGAGGTGTCTGTGAACACGCATCCGCAAGGGTCCAGGTTCACACAAGAGCCCCAGGCCTTAATTAGCCCCAGCAATTAAAAATGAAAACAATCTTCCATTTTCTCATTAAAAGATGAAAGCCCCTCCCCCAAGCACCTTAGTCTGAATGATAATTTTGCTTCTGCAAAGACCCCAGCTACTGCAGATTACCAAAGACAATGGTTAGTTCCTGGGCTGTAAGACCTCGGTCACCTTTTTGCTTGCTAAATTTCAGGCACCTCTGCATAACAGGAGATTGATTAGGGTTAATAGACTTATTTTTTACAGGTCAAGAAACAAAACACTTTGGGTTGTGGGCGCTCTTGCACATAATATCCAAAGCTATAAAGCAAACTGCTTAATGGAAGCTCAGAGCTTTCTGTCTCCGAACTATTGGTAACAATTGACTTTTGTTTCTCCCCTGCTACCGTCTCTCTTTCCTCTGCTTCTTCTTGTAAATCCAGCCACAAAATCAGCCTGATAGATAGGAGTAAGAGTTGTGATTTATTTACTCTACAATGTTTTCAGAAACCTAGAGGGGAGGTATGGTTCCTTGGAATTCCTGTGTTTGTTTTACCTCCATTTCTAAGGTAACCAGTGGTTAGCAGCAGCTGTAACAACTGTCAGCATCTGTCAATCTCACCTAGACCTGATGGTCAAAAGTAATACAGCTGGATGAAGAGATTTAAAAATTAAAAATGAAAGAAAACTGATCCTCAGGGGAGAGTTTGAGTATTTAGTCTGTGGGACCCAGGGCAGACTGGTAGGTCACTGAATGCATAAGGAATGCAATTGCCATTGGCAAATTATCCCAAGAAGGAAAGCCACATGCAGGGGGAACCTGTTGGAGACTGCCTCTTAAAGTTACTGCAGAAAGAATCACTGAAAGGAAACTGTCTCAATAGGAGGAAATGTCAGAAAATGCTTGCCTAGAAAACACGAGAAAACATTTAGGAAAGTATCTGGCTATGAAAGTTAAGAACATTTGGGGCAATGTTCTTTGCACCTAATTATCAGTGCTTTCTGCTTCTTTTTTCTTGGTGAGGGATATTCTTAGTCCAAGGATTTTTTTTTTCCCCTTCAAATAGAAAGAAAGCAAAGCTGATTTGGATATGTAAATTGGTTTGGTTTTTCATCAATTTGACAGGATCATTCCAAAGATGATGCCTTATTTGATTCTGAAATGTTATTGAGAGATTTACTCTACTGAGTAGCTGAGGACTCACCAAAAATACATTTGATGATATCTGTAAGTTTCTTTGATGACTCACTCTTTCCTATCCCCATTTTGCCTGAATCTTTTTTTTTTCCTTCTCTTCTTTCTACTCAAAGCTACATGGCTCAACCACAAGGAGTCAGTAAGTGGGCAGGTTTTCTCAAACTTCATAGAGCTGTTACTCTACCTGGCTTCTAAGGGGAGACCTGGGAGTTGAGAGAATGAGCATAAAATAGTTTAAGTGGAGGTCAGGAGTGGAAAGGGAGGAAAGATTAGGAGGAAACAGGAAAAGCAGAATAATGCACTCAGAATCTGATTTTTATGTTATGGTATACTAATATGGATTTTCCTCCCTTTTTAAACAACATAGAAATGCTTAGTAGAATCTACACATACAGTTTAATAACAGAAGTAGATGGAAGTCCCTTGATGCCAATAATAATAGATACCTAGTCATAGTACCCCTCTCACCCTCAGCAGCCTCTGGCAGCCTTGCTGAAGGCTGGGGCCATCAGACCTGGGAATGCAGCTGTGAGCTGGGACTAAGGTTTTATTGCCCTAATGGAACTGGAGGCAAGGAGGTGTATCTTTGGCATTGCATGAAGTGGGTGGCTGTAATTGAGCTCCCTTCTACATAGCCAGGATCCTCAAATGGCTTCCAAGTTTAGAATAATAATAATAAAAAGAAAAATTCATCTCCTAGCTTGGAGACATGGTAAGAAAGCACAGGGTCTGTCTCAGGCTCTAAGTACATCTTTAAAAATTAGACAATGTCCTTTGAAAAATCAAAATGTCAAGTCTGCACTAAACATGGGTATAAATTCTGAATTTATATGCATGGTGTGATAATCCCAAACTGAGAAATTAACATAAAGTGGTCCAGAACTCACTGTGCTCCTGGGAGAAAACAATAGAACACCATTCTTAGGATCACTCAGACTATTCAAGAAACCCTCAATAAAGAGGATTCATCAAGGAAGAACTCATAATAAGAAAATTACGATACAGGCAAAGAAGCAAAAAACCATGAATGAGAATTATCAAGGCAGCAGATAGGAGAACTAACACCCAGAGAATTAGAAACATAGCAAAAAAACCACCTGAAGAAGATTAAAAGGAAGATCTGAGATCCTTTCATTGTTTGAAGAAGGTAGAGCGGTTGATAAAACTATGTTGAATACGTTTGCTAAAAATATAAGGATAATGAACTGAGAAATAGGGAAAGAATGTACAACTTTTGAACAAATCGAAGGAAGAAAAGAAAATTCCCACATAATTCAATAAAAAGCAAGAAAGGAGGAAAATAAATGGAGAATGGTAATTAAAAAATTAGAAGGTAGAAAAGTGTTCAGATATGCCAGTAGTTAGTTCTAAGTGTAGACGTATTACACTGTTTTGTTAAATGACAAAGATTCTCACACTGGAATAAAACAATCAAATAAAAAAATATTCAATTAGAAGTTATTTTTAAGAGATCCATCTAAAATATGATACAGAAAGGTTGAAAGTAGTGGCATGAAAAAAGATACAGTGGGAAAAAAAGAAAAGAAAGCTGATATAGTGACTTTAATATCAGACAAAATCAATTGTATTAGAGATAAGGGGAGTCTTTTCTTACAGATAAACAGAAGTCACTTGGAAGTTCTAACAATCTTGAATTAGACAGCCTAAAAATATGTAATGCAAAAATTTCCTGAATACAAAGTGAATCCAACATTATAGTGGAAGTTTGAACACATCTCTATAAGTTACTGAAAAATGAAGATAAACGTTTTCTAAGGATATAAATGTTTTACATAATGCATTTATAAAGCTTAATATGATGAACATATTTAGAATGTCCACCCAATATAAAAGAATCCATTTCCAATAAAAAAGCATCTTCATATTTTAAGTAAAGAACACATAAACATTGTCCATATACTTGATTACAAAGTCTAAATAAATATCAAGAAAACAATATAACCCAAACTATGTCTTCTAACAAAGATGAAGTAAGATTATAAATTAATGACTAAAAGATAATTTTAAGAAATTCTATTCACTAGTAAGTTAAAAATACTTCTAAATAATTGATGGGTTAAAAAGAATTCAAATTGATAGTTACAAAATATTAAGAACAATAGAAATTGAAGACAGTTCACACCACAACTTGTACAGTTAAACTGATATTTATAGGGACATTTATTACCGTAAATACTATAAATGCTTATATTAAGAAAAACAGGCCAGGCGCAGTGGCTCACGCTTGTAATCTCAGCACTTTGGGAGGCCGAGGTGGGTGGATCACGAGGTCAGGAGATCGAGACCATCCTGGCTAACACAGTGAAACCCCATCTCTACTAAAAATACAAAAAATTAGTCGGGCATGGTGGCAGGCGCCTGTAGTCTCAGCTACTCGGGAGGCTGAGGCAGGAGAATGGCGTGAACCCGGGAGGCGGAGCTTGCAGTGAGCTGAGATTGTGCCACTGCACTCCAGCCTGGGCGACAGAGCAAGACTCCATCTCAAAAAAAAAAAAAAAAAAAAGACAGAGACTAAAAATTAACCAGTTAAGCATTTGTCCCAAGAAGTTGAAAAAGCAATAGTGATTACTAGAGGCTAAGAAGAGGAAGAAAAGAAGTTGGTTGATGGATACTAAAATACAGTTAGATATAAGGAATAAGTTCTAGTATTTGGTGGTACAGTAGGGAGATCATACTTAATAATTTATTATATATTTCAAAATAGCTAGAAGAGCAGAATTGGAAAGTTTGCAACACAAAGAAACAATAAATATAAATGTTTGAGGTTATTGATGTCTCAATTACCTGATTTGATCATTAAACATTGTACCATGTATCAAAATATCACATGTACCCCTAAAATATGCACAACTGTTATATATCAATGAAAATAGTATTCATAAACAAAAAAAAGAAGTTGGAAAAACAATAAAAGCATAAGCTCTCTAAAAGTAAATAAAAAGCAATAATAAAGATAAAAGCATAAATGAATCAACTAGAAAAACTTACAGAGGTTAATAAAACAATGTAAATGGCGTTAATAAATATGAACCCATAGACAAATGAACATATTCTAATAAAAATAACTATAGTTATTTCCTCAAGAAAATAAGAGAAAGCCTGAGTATACCTATAACGTGCAAAGCCATTAAATTAGTAGCCAGGTTCTATTAAAAATAACAAATATCTAACTGAAATAAAGAGCCAAAAATAAGGAAGTCATCTTTTAAGAATAATAAAGAGAAGCTTGTCTTGAAAGAGAGAAACCAATGGAACAGAATTATAGAATTAAGCATTGAGAAACAGCTGATACAGGACAGAGAAGGCACTCCAGATTTGTGAGGAAGGGATGAACTGTTCACCAAAGGATGCTGGGCTAATTGACTTTGCTGATGGAAAAGAGTAAAGGTAGATTCCCTCTGGCAATTTCTGGCTTGGAAGGTGGGATTTGTGGCTGGGGTGTAGAACGTTTAGCTGTATCTATAATATTTTATTTCTTTAAAATAGCATCTAAAATTATATAAATAAATATGACAGAATGGTAACGTTTGTGAAATCCAAATCATCGTACATTGGGGTCTGTAATATTTTCTTTGTACTTAATAGTATGTGGAAATGTGTGTGCCTATACATTATACATTTATTTGTAGAATGAATATACTATATAATAAATATGTATGTGTAATGCATTCTTTTTTTTTTGAGACAGAGTTTCACTATTGTTGCCCAGGCTGGAGTGCAAGGGCGCGATCTCAGCTCACTGTAACCTCTGCCTCTTGGTTTCAAGCCATTCTCCTGTCGCAGCCTCCCGAGTAGCTGGGATTACAGGTGCCCCCCACCACACCAGGCTAATTTTGTATTTTTAGTAGAGACCTGGTTTCACCATGCTGGTCAAGCCGGTCTTGAACTCCTGACCTCAGGTAATCCGCCTGCCTCGGCCTGCCAAAGTGCTGGGATTATGTTGCATGAGCCACCACGCCTGGCCGATGCATTCGTTTTTTAAGCCACCAATTGTAAGTAGGAGACCAAAAAGACCTTTTATGTTATGCTGAGGAGTTTGGACTTCATCCTCAGGGCAGCGGGGAGCCATGAAGGGCTTTTAGACAGGAAGGTAAATGACTGCATCTTCTCGTAGGAAAGATCTTTCTGGCTGCAGTATGGCAAATGGATTAGATGCGGGCGAGGCTGGAGGTGCAGCCATCACCGAAGTAGCTGTATTTCACGGCAAAGATGATGGTGCCTGGAACAGGGGAAACAGCAGTGATGATGGAGACAGGTGGGCTGACTGGAGAGGGGGTAAAAAGAATTTCCAGGCTTTGTGTTTTCTTGGGTGGGTGTGGAGAGGTGAGGAAAAGTCTGGGCTGCTCCATGGGTCTGGGGCTCAGGACGCCGGGTACCTACCATTCCCTGAGAGAGGCTAGAGGAGCAGGAAGAGTTGACTGAGTGAAAACTGGAATTGAAATTTGAATGTACTTTGTTAGAAGTGTCCTACCGCATCCAAGTGTAGGGTTATTAGGTAGGTATTCTTTTTTCTTTCTTTCTTTCTTTTGAGACAGAGTCTTACTCTGTTGTCCAGGCTGGAGTGCAGTGGCGTGATCTTGGCTCACTGCAACCTCTGCCTCCCAAGTTCAAGCGATTCTCCTGCTTCAGCCTCCGAAGTAGCTGGGATTAACAGGCGCGTAGCACCACGCACGGCTAATTTTTGTATTTTTAGTAGAGACAGGGTTTCACTATGTTGGCCAGGCTGGTCTCGAACTCGTGACCTCAGGTGATCTGCCTGCCTTGGCCTCCCAAAGTGCTGGGATTACAGGCATGAGCCATTGCACCCGACCCAGGTAGGTATTCTATTTTTTTGAGACGGAGTCTGGCTCTGTCGCCCAGGCTGGAGTGCAGTGGCACCATCTCGGCTCACTGCAAGCTCTGCCTCCCGGCTTCACGCCATTCTCCTGCCTCAGCCTCTGGAGTAGCTGGGACTACAGGAGCCCGCCACCACGCCTGGCTAATTTTTTGTATATTTAGTAGAGATGGGGTTTCACCACGTTAGCCAGGATGGTCTCGATCTCCTGACCTCGTGATCCACCGGCCTCGGCCTCCCAAAGTTCTGGTATTACAGGCGTGAGCCACTGCGCCCGGCCCCAGGTAGGTATTCATGATGATGGAACCCTGTTTTAACTAAAGCTTGTCTTAGAATTGTAGTAATCTAGCATGGCTTGAGTCTTCATCTGTAATCTAGAAATTTTTTATTTGTAATTCACCACTGTCAAGTAACAAACTCTCTTTCACTAGCTTAGAACCTTCAAAAAATATAACAAATCAGAAATTAACTTTTCAATAAAATATAACCATAAGGTGCTTCTTTAATTATTTAACAAATTTAATGTCTTGTCCGATTTTCTTCCAATTTGTCTGTCATTAGTTTAATGATGTTACATGTCTAAAATGCTGCATAAATGTAAAAACTATTATATCTTAACAAAATTATACACAAAAAGGTTAATTTGACCCAACGAATGATAAACACATGCTAATTCAACAGGTTTGAAGCAGGTTTCACCAGTTACTCTCACTGATACAATGATTACTCAGGCCAAATAATATTTTAGTTTTTCTTTTTGAATTTATTTCTCTGATATTGAGGAGACACTGTAATTTTAAACCAAGAGGGACTATAAAGAGGTGTAATTCATTATTGCCCAAGCTATTCTCAGTGGACATCTTCAAGATGTTAACAGATGTTAACAGATGTTCCATTAAAAAAATTTAAAGGGTAATGTGGCAAAGTAAGTTTGGGCAATGATAAACCTTCCTCCCTCTGAAAAATCCATCTGTGAAGAAAGATGTTTTATTTTGTTTGATGTGGAATAATTACATTTCCCATCTCACAACATTCTTTTCCAAGGAATACCACAGTAACACTCTGTGGAAGCCCTGAATGGTACCCTGGCACACTAATACTCCACAGGATGCAGAGGTAAGTTCATCTCACAGATGAGGACAGGAAGGCGAGGTGTCTTTCTGTGTGCCTTCTCCAGGTTATGGTGTTGGCCCAAGCTAAGCCAAAGCCAAAATTCAGGCCTCCTAGACTCCCAATTCAACAACCTTCTACTGCATAGACAGTAGCATTGTCCGTTTTGACAAATAGCACGGGTGGTGTTGACTTCCTTTCTTTCTTACATGTTTACCATTCCTCCATTGAGGGAAAGGGAGAATGACTCAGACTCAGCAGGGGCCAAAGCTCCCTGGACCCCCAGCTTGCCCCCTCCCACACCCACAGTCCAGGGCTGAGGCTTTTCTGAGCTCCCTGCGTGGAAGGTGGGGAACCCATTGGTGAGGAGCCCACCCCGTGTGCTGGGGAGTTCCAGGGGCTCCTGGAGGAGCAGCCCAGCATGATTACTCTCCTGAGGGCACAGGACATGGAGCAGGGAGAAGGGCTGAATAAGACCCAGATCCAGGTTTGAGACAAAATGTAGAACTGCCATGGAGGTTGTGCACTGCACAACTGTACACAGTGGTGTGAGAACACCAGGAATTCCAGCTCCCTAGCTGGTGGGACTCGGGATGGTGAGAAACAGCAGAGAAAACAACCAAGTTCACAATTTTATGCTCCAGAGCCAGTTAATGCAATAAAAATAAGGGCCATAACTTCGAAGCATTTAGTGAAAGACTGTCCCCATTTAATATTTCAACATCAAAATCACCTTTGGAATAGGTATTTTCACCCCTATTTCACACTTAAGAAAACTGAGGTCCGAAATGATATGCTCTCAATGTTTTTTTTAACTCTCTGGTATCTTATATATTCCATATTGTATTTTTCCACATATTATCTAGTCATAATAACTATCACTCATTGAGCACTTGCCTTGTGCCAGAAAGAGCATTATACACTTTGCATGTATTAGTTCATTTGCTTCCTATAACTACTCTGTAAGGAAAGTACTGATAGTGTTTGCATTTTCAGCATGAGCAAACTGAGGCCCAGAGAGGCTGGCAGCTTACCTAAGATCAAATAGGCAGTAACGGAAGAGCCAAGAATTTAACTCAGACCCCGACACTTATGCAGTGGACTCACATGGCATGGCAATCCAGGCATGGGTAAGCTCCCAGACTTTGCTTATTAACACAAAAATGGAAAATGACTTCATTCAACTGGGACAAGTCATAGGTTGGCATGGTGGGCGGGGGTAAGGTAAGGAGAGGGGTTCACCCTGTCTCCTGTAAACTTGCTTTTTAGTTTGCTCACTTAAAAAGGAATTGTTGCTGGATCGGTGGCTCATGCCTGCAATCCCAGCACTTTGGGAGACCGAGGCGGGTGGATCACGAGGTCAGGAGATTGAGACCATCCTGGCTAACACGGTGAAACCCCATCTCTACTAAAAATACAAAAACAAAATTAGCTGGGCGTGGTGGCGGGTGCCTGTAGTCCCAGCTACTTGCGAGGCTGAGGCAGGAGAATGGCGTGAACCCAGGAGGTGGAGCTTGCAGTGAGCCAAGATCACACCACTGCACTCCGGCCTGGGCGACAGAGCAACACCCCGTCTCAAAAAAAAAAAAAAAAAAATGGAATTGTTGACTTTCCTGTTTGAATGGAAATCAGCAACTACCTTCTCCTTTGTGTCTGCATTTGGAGGCGGTGGGCTTTCCCGGGATCCCCCAGAGAGCTAATTCATTGCAACATCAGACAGAAGTATGGACTTGATGAGAGGTTGAAATCTAAATGCAATTTCTTTTTTCTTTACTTTTCTCAATACTCTTCTAATTTTTTTTTAATTCGAATTTAGCTGCAGACATTGCCAGTTTGCAGAAGCAAGTGTTGGCTGTGATCGTGTCTTTTCTTTGTGTGACACGTTCATTAGAAACAAGGGACAACTGGCTGCTGGAAGCAAGGCCATCGTTTATCTTAAGTGGGACTCGCTAGTACTACTTGTGGTGCAAGTAGGAAATGTGGATGCCTTTTCTTTACCTGATAAAGTGTTTTGCTTTGTTTGCTTTTAAAAATCCCTCTCTTTTAGCTCCTATCCATATCTCCTCCTAGCCCAAACCATAAGGCAGCTGCAGAGAACTAACCCTAGAAGGTTCCCTTTCTAGTCTGTTGGGCCAGAATGGGCGTCCTGGTTCAACAGCCACTTTATCCATGTAAAGGTGGCATCTAATCTCCAAAGGTGCTCATTGTCTGTGGCTATCTTATTCAAGTTCCTACATGTTGAAGGTGCATAGGGAAACAAAGTGTATTACAAGAATATCCACCAGTGTATTAACATGCATGAAATGAGTCCCTATTTCAACACCCCTCCCTGTTTAACTTTAGGAATGGATCTGTTGCCCTACTTATTGGAAATTGATTTCTTGCATGGTTAATACATGCATGAAATGGCTAATGCAGTCATATACACTACAAATGTGTTTTGAAGCAAAGTTGCAAAATTTGCAAAATATCCAGGACTTTATCAAGTCAATGGAGAACTCCCAGAATCAAGCAAAGCCACTGATACGTGAGGATCTAAAATATTTAAACCAGTTAACAACCGAAGAAATGAAAACAAGCAAGGATAATATCATGGAAGGTCTTCATAAGAGAATGATTGAAATATGAATCCATTTGAAAAGGCAGGCCATAGAGAACATTGATGAAGCCCTTGAATATGTTTGCAAAAGAAAAAAAAATGAACAACTCTTTTAAAAATCATGTGCAAAAGTTAAGCATTGGGTGAGGAAGTCTTGGCACACTACCTTTCAGCATTTTAAGGGGAAATTATACCCCCCAAACCTACAAATCAAAACTTGATTTATTCTTTGTTCTAATAATTAAATCATTGTAATTTTAAACTAAATTGTTAAATATACAATAAAATTAATAACTTTATTTTTCTATTGACTACGTGAGTTTAGTCTCTGTTAAGTGGGTTCATGGCTAGTAGCCTGTTTGCAGGGTCTAAACCCCTCAGATAATGAGATCTCAGGAAGGGGTGTGATGCCTAGAGAAGTCTGTGGATGTGTGGCAGGGTAGATATGGGAACAGAGTGGATACCGTCTTCATATGTAGGCGCTGACAAAGCAGTCAACCTACTTCCTGATATCTCTGCCATTCTGGTGGATTCATGGAAATTTAATTCCAGGTGCTTTCCCTGGGAGCTGCTGAGATGACAAACTCAGGAATGTGTAAGTCAAATTGACTCATGTCATCACATATCCACAGGGCATGGTACTGGCCCTGTCCTGGCAGGGACCCTGTTAGTATCCTTGAACTCACCAGAAGAATGCAGTCCTCGGAAGGTGATCTCAGTTATTTTGTGGAGGAGGACAATACAGCTTTTTGAAGGAGGAAGAATCCTATTTTTCTATAGATAGAATCCAAATTTTAAATCTATTTAATTATCAACTTGGAAATCAAAGATAACATACAAAGGGTATATTGAAATTTTTTTCTTCTTTCCTTCTTTCCTCCTTCTATTCCTTCCACCCTCCCTGTCTTCCTTTCTTCCCTCCCTCCCCCTCTATCTCTTTCTCTCCTTCCTTCTTTTCTTCCTTCTTTCAGATCAAATGGCACAATGACCACAAGATTATGCTAGTCTTCCAAAGGTTTATAGAGAAGTCCTTAAAGGTTGACTTGACATCAGTTTTCAAAATATTTAGGGGACTGTTCATGGAGAGTATGTTCACACCAGTAAGTAAGTGGACTTACTCTTATTTTCCAATGAGATAAGAGCACACAAAAAAAGAGCACCAGTGACTTAGAGTTGCTGAAAAAGGAATGTCTCAATAATGACTCATGCTCCTTAATGAAGAGTAAACGAGGAACTAATAGTGCTGGCATTCATACAATTCTTTTGAATTCACAAATTGCTTCCACATTCACTTCTGTCGTAAACCTATTCCAATCCCATGAGGCAGGACAGGCGGAAATGTTCAGCCATTTCACACACATGGCAAGGGCACACGGGACACAGGAGACTCAGGCTGCCTGTGTGGTGCTGTGTGCCCAACCCCCTGCAGGGTACTCCCAGGTGTGACTCTCTGTCCTCCCAGAGGATCAGGGTTTCCCGATTTCACTAAAGACTGCCCTTTGCCAACGCTGAAATCTTTGTTCTGAATATCTTCTGGTCTTCGCAAGAAGATCCTGGCTGGGTATTTCCTTGTAGCCCATGTGTACCAAGTAACCCTTTGTATGATGGGATTAGTGGTTTCTTGTGTTCCCCCAGCTGAGGCAGGCAGGGTAATCTGATCTCCTGATTCAGAGAGAAGTCTAAAGGAGCTTCGAGTTCCCAAATATCCTTACTGAATGGGGTGCAGTCCAACCCTTTCCATCACTCCAGCAGGACCTCAACTCCCTGCCAGCCCTAAGGATTTGTAAGTCTACATATTTACACGGGGGCCACAGGGAAGGACGGACATGTAGAAATGGGATGTGCACTCCTCCTGTGCTTTCAATGCGTAGAAACCGGAATTCTGATTCTGTGACTGAACCAAATGCAATCATTCTGAGCCAGAGGAGGGGGAATGCAAGCATCCTACAGCTCAGTTTTCTGGGTGTCTGAGCAAGAGAGAAAGGGAGGGCTCTTCTTTCATAGCACCTGTAGGTGAAGATAACTTGAGAGGTTTTTGAAAAAGTATGGAAGTGATTATCTCAACCAAGAGCATGCTGGAGGAACTACATCCTGGTTTTCTGTTAGGAGCAAGGAGAGACTAAAATAGTCCAAAATTAGCCGTAGATTGTCCCTCCATAACCACCCCAACTAAAGAAACTACAGTTTGATTTTATTTATTTTTATTATTATTTATTTTTTATCTTTAAAGATAAGGTCCTGCTATGTTGCCAAGGCTGGTCTCAAACTCCTGGTCTCATGTGATCCTATCGCGTTGGACTCTCAGAGTGCTGGGGGTATGGGTGTAAGTCACCACGTGTGGCCTACAGTTTGACTTTAGATTCATGTTAAGATCTTTCAGCTTAAGTAAATTCAAATTTCCTATGACATTTGTTATACTTCTTATGCTGGTCATTTATCTTAATATTTGCTTTCAAATCATTTTTTTGACACTTCCCTTGCTCTGCTCTGTATTGCAGCTATATTTAATGAGAGATGTTGAAGAGAGATTGGAGGGTGGCAAGCAGGTAGAATCCAGAGTATTTTTCCGTCTTTGCAGCTCCACAGGCAGTGCGTCTGTCTTTTCCTTCACGGTCCAGCTTTGTTCCAGTTTCTGCAGGACCTGAGCTTCAGTAATACCACCTTCTTTGTCCTTCCAGACACAGAGGTTGCAGTGGCTTCCTGCAGTTGTATCTCAGGTCTTCCACTACCTCTATGACAAATCCCTTGATTGAATTCCTACTGTTCGAATATACAGAGTAGTTTCTTTTTCCCCAGTGAAGCAGCTGGGAGTCCCTGAGTGAGAAGTGGCAGCCAAATGTGATAACTAATGAAGAATCATTTTATAGGCATTGAGACTAAGAAAAAAAGAATTGTTTTCTAAAACTTACAGATGGAAGATGACTGCCAGCCTTCTGCAGATGTGAATTCCTGCAGAATAAATGTACTCGGTCGTCATGAATGACCTAGAAAGGAAGGAGCTTCATAAACTCCTCTTGAGTGTTTGAAATGAAATAGAAGTCATAACCTCAATGCTATTCTTAGATTACTGGTGGAAAGATAAATTCAGAAAAGAATATATCCTATGTCTACCCTACGTGTACTTATCTAGAAAAACTGTTTTTTCTCATTAGTGTTAGGGAACAAAAACTGGTGCACTAACCACTTTGGTGAGAAGGTTCAGAGATCACAGAAGTTTGTGTAACAGCTCCGGGAGGCATATATAGAGAAGGAAGTAGAGGAGATAAAAATCTTATCACCTAGCTAGGTAAAAAGAGACAAAAAGAGCAGTGGCCAACCAGGATTGTGTGCCTTGGGGGATCTAATATCAGGAAGTATATATACCTGAGTTCAACAGGTACTCTTGTTGAAATTGGGGAAGGATTCACCTAAAAAGGCTGCAGACTTCCATAGGGAGGGAGACACAACTTCAGGAGAAAAAAAAATGGAGAAAGAAAGACTAGGGAAAAGGAAATGAGGTGAGTCCTCTTTTCTTGTTAATGTAGCTGTAGAAGATGGCGTCATTTCTGGTATGGCTCCGTAAACTCCCACTGGACTGATCCTCCTGAACATCTTCACTATAGCTTTTAGAAAAATTACAGAAAGCGGTTCACTGAAGTAACTGCCAAAATAGCTGATTCTGAAGGGGAGTTGGCACTTGGAGGAAGGAAATGGCAGCCAGTGAGTTTGCAAGGTTTCTAGCTTGTGAGTAGGCTAGATCAGTGTCATGCAGGTTGACGAAATTCCAAGAGAAAACCCGTAGTTTCTCTGGCCTCAAAAACCAGAGAACAGAATTTGTGACAACTACTGCCACTAGAAAGGAGGAGGGGTGGCACACGGAATTCAAGAAAAGAGAGAGCCAGAGAGAAGAAGTCCAAATTTTACACATAAACTCTGCCCATATCTCTGGCTAACCCCCCCAACTAGATATGTAAGACTGACTCAATGCTGCTTAAGTATTAAAGAACTGAACTGAGATTTGAGATGCTACCCAAGAGACATAATTTGCAACTTGAGCAACCAAGTATACTGCCTGTTGAAATGGACAATTTACACACTTTGGAATAATATAACACTCCAGAGTCACCACAACATAAAATTCACAACATCCAGGATATAATTACAAATTACTCAATACATAAAGAAACAAGAAAATTTAATCTATTGTTAAGAGAAAACACAGCAATGAGCCCAACCTTAAGAGAACTCAGAAGGTGGGATTCGCAGATGAGGATTTTAAAGCAGTTATAGCTATGCTCAATGCTGATATACAAATAATCAATAAACAGAAAGGAAATCGCAGCAGACAAATAGAAACTATTAATAAAAACCACAAGTTAAATTCTAGAATCAGAAATACAATACCTGAAATTAAAAAAAAAAATCACTGGATGGGCTTAATGTAAGTGAACGAGGAAAGTGTCAGTGACTCTAAAGATACATTAATAGAAATTTCAGTCTGAAAACTAAAAGGAGAAAAAGATTAAAAAATAAAAATGTTGGCTCAGTGACCCACGGACAATATCATAAGGTTTAACCTACACGTGACTGGAATCCCGGAAGAAGAGAGGAGGGAGATAATGGGGCAGGAAAAAAATATTTAAAAAACTAGGCCAGGCGCAGTGGCTCATGCCTGTAATCCTGGTACTTTGGAAGGCTGAAGCAGGCAGATCACCAGGTCAGGAGATCGA
This sequence comes from Pongo abelii, assembly GCF_028885655.2. Classification (NCBI taxonomy): domain Eukaryota; kingdom Metazoa; phylum Chordata; class Mammalia; order Primates; family Hominidae; genus Pongo; species Pongo abelii. Next base: position 15,034,539 of record NC_072004.2, on the reverse strand, counting down.
GACCATCCTGGCTAACACGGTGAAACCCCGTCTCTACTAAAAATACAAAAAAATTAGCCGAGCGCTGTGGTGGGTGCCTGCAGTCCCATCTACTTGGGAGGCTGAGGCAAGAGAATGGCGTGAAGCCGGGAGGCGGAGCTTGCAGTGAACCGAGATTGCGCCACTGCACTCCAGCCTGGGCGACAGAGTGAGACTCCGTCTCAAAAAAAAAAAAAAAACATAAAACAAAAACTAATGGTTGATAATTTCCCAGATTGGTTAAAAGACATAAATTTACAGACTCAAAAAATCAGTAAACATCAACCAGGATAAATATACTTACAGAAAAAGGCATAGAAACAGAGGTAAATGAATATTTTCTTTCTTTCTTTTTTTTTTTTTGAGACATAGTCTTATTCTGTCGCCCAGGGCTGGAGTGCAATGTCGCGATCTCGGCCCACTGCAACCTCCGCCTCGTCTCCCGGTTCAAGCAATTCTCCTGCCTCAGCCTCTTGAGTAGTTGGGATTACAGGTACTCGCCACCACCCCTGGCTAATTTTTGTATTTGTAGTAGAGAAGGGATTTCACCATGTTGGTCAGGCGGGTCTTGAACTCCTGACCTCGTGATTCAGCCACATCGGCCTCCCAAAGTGATGGGGATTACAGGCGTTAGCCACTGTGCCCAACCTAATGCTCTTGAGGATGAGAAAGAGAGGAAAGAACTTTTTTTTTTTTTTGAGTCAGAGTCTTGCTCTGTCTCCCAGGCTGGAGTGCAGTGGCGTGATCTCGGCTCACTGCAGGCGCCACCTCCCTGGTTCACTCCATTCTCCTGCCTCAGCCTCCCGAATAGCTGGGACTACAGGCGCCATGCTAATTTTTGTATTTTTAATAGAGACGAGGTTTCACCATGTTGGCCAGGCTGGTCTCGAACTCCTGACCTCAGGTGATTTGCCCGCCTTGGCCTCCCAAAAGCTGGGATTACAGGCGTGAGCCACCGCGCCTAGCCTGGGGGACCTATTTTAACTTCAGCATCCCAGTCTTCTCCTTGTGAAGTGAGGAAATTGGGGCCCAGGGGAGTCCCACTCAGAGCTGTGCTGCTCTTTCTAGACTCCACTTCAGGCACTGGGGTATTAGGTTCCCTAAGCAAATGGCCTCAACTCCATTTCCAAAGACTGCGAGGGCCTCTTTTCCAGGTCTGTTTAGCAGAGAGTGATCCAAGGGGCTGCTGTTAAGAGGAGTGCTGGGGAGAGTGTGAACAGGACTTGGGCATGTGGGTTGAGGAGCTACAGGCTAACGTGGGGTGGGAACCTCATTTGTATTCCTTCTCTGGGTAACAAATATTAGGGACAGACATGCATGGAGCATATTTGCTATCATCTCAGGGGAGTGAAGGGAAGTTACAGAGAAGCTTGGTAACTTGTTTAAAGTCAAAGTAAGAGGCAGATGTGGAATTTGTATACATTGCTAGCCTCAAATCTTGAGATTTTAAAAAAATCAATTCTAATCTTTTATTTAACAATTATTCTTATTCTCCCCCCCACCGCTGCTTTGAAGTAGCTAACAGATGTGTAAGCACGTGCATTGTGTAAGGCACAATGGTGGCTGCAGTCGTCTTTGTGATCATTGTGGTGTGCCATCCAGATCCCCTTTCATTAAAATACTTATTGCTGCAGCTGCTGAGCTTGTTGTCAGCACCCAGCATCCAGCTGTTAGCCCTTCCAGATTGCCTCAGCTGCAGAAGGACCCCTCACACAAATACATGCCCCCATCTCTGGTAGAGTTCACATCCAGTGACTGGTAGATGCAGAATACAGGCCTAGTGATCTCAGCCTTACTAGGACAATGCTAAGTTTGCTCCAGAGCTCCCCATAGGGTAGGCTGAGGCTGTCTTTGGATTTGGACTTCATTGTCATGAATTTGCTCACAGTTTCCTTCTGACCATTCCTGCTTTCTTCCCCTTCCTTCTACAGAACTTGATACCAAAGATATTCTTTAATAAATATTCTGCATGCTAACCTATATCTCGGAGTGTGCTTTCTGGAAAATCCAACTACAATAGTGATCCTTCCATAAGATGCAGACAAACTAATTTCTGTTCCTAGTACTTTAGTGGGGAAAGTAGGGCATGAATCTAAGTTACAACAGTATTAGATAAATGTAGTAAGAAGTAGGGGATGTGGAATCACTCTGTAAGGCATGATTAGCATATTAGGGATGCCAATCCCTTCTTCCATGCCCTTATACCACCTCTTTAGAGAGTCTGATCTTTCCACGTCCCTGGAAGGAACAGTCAAAGGTGCCATGTAGTCATGTACCTTCTTTCACAGTTGACTTGTCACAGAGTGGACATCAGACCCAGGAGAAAACAACCCATTGGCTTGGCTTGGCTATTAGCTTTTCCTTGAAGACATTTGAAATTGAGACATAGTAAGAACCTACTCAGTTTCCACTGGACTCTGGGATTGATGGAACAAATAAACCACCTGATATAAGCAAAATCCAGAGAGCAGATATGAAGAGAGCAACAACAACGAAACAGATATGAATAGAGAGGCAGACAAGTGAGAATGGGGTGCTCCAGAGATGGACAGAGTAACTTCCATTCCTGATTTTCTGGTTTCTCTTACTCCAATTTCATATGAGATCTGGCTGCATTTTATGCCTTAGGTTCTGTGAGTTAGCCCTGTATTTTTTTTATTGAACACATTTAGCTTTTTTGGCTGAAAAGGTCTGTTTCTTATAATAATATTGGAGTATGACAATCATAAGGGGGAGGGATTTGAATTGGGAATTGCTAGAAATGAGATTTCAATGTGGGAAGATGAAAGGATCTTGGAATTCAAGGCAAGGAGAGCATCACACACAAAGGTGCTGAAACACATACTTGTTGGACATATTTGGCGGATGATGAATGAGCCAGCTTGGTCAACATGGGTTGAACAGAAAGCAAAATAACAGGATAAACGCTTGCAAGACTGATGGGAAAACTTTGATTAATCGATGGAGCTGGCCTGGATTTAAAAAATCTGTTTATTCTTTTTAGGAATTCCCAAAGGCTGTAGAAGACAGAGAATAAGGGTAGAAAGCAGTAAAAGTTGGCTGTTGGAAGAAGTGAGAAAATAAAAATAGGGCAATGGTGTCTTACATGCGGCAGGGTAATAAGAAGAGATGAATGAAAATCGGCAGTGAAATAAAAGGAGTCAATGGGGTACTAGCAGGGAATATGGGCTTCCTGCTGAATGATCGAGGGGAATAGGCTGTTTCTTAGGCACAACATTACATTTGCCACATGTGGCTGCACAGGCTGGGCCCTGCCGGCTCCAAGGAAGGATTCCTCTTTACAAAGACTTCAAAGGGAAGGTGCCCCTGGGCTTGTGCAATAGGGGTGGCCTTACTCCTAAGTCATAACTCTGTGTATCCCCTCAACATCTTTCAATTGATGGCCATAAAAATCTCAATTCAAACTGGTTTTAAAACGGGGACTTTATCGGCTCATTTAACTGAAGAGTGAAGAGGCATACGGGCTTTGGGGGTGGATTCAGAAGTCCACACCATCAGCGTTCTGACTCCAGACCTCTTTGATCCTTTCAGAGCAGCTTTTCTCTGTGTGTCAACTCTATCCTCTGGTTAGGTCCTTTGATGGCCAAAATGGCTTTAGTAGTCTTAGATCCAATTTCTTTATAACTCTCCCTACACAAAAGAATAGAATCTTTTTCCATGGTTTCTCCAAACTCTGGTTAAATATCTCCTCACTTCTCATGGACCTAAATTAGGTGTGGTTCATCCAAGTAGTATACAGATAAATGAATGTCTAGCAATTTCCTCTCCCCGTCTCTCCCTCTCAAAAAAGAAAAAGAAAAGAGGTAAAAATGAAAAAAAAAACCCTAATATGCAGCATTTGATTTTTATGGCATAAACTCTCTCACCATGGCTGATTTCAAACTACCAATGTGATGTCCCTGGACCCAGCGTGCGGTAGAGGGGCCCACAGTGGACTCTCTGAAGCCCCTGGGAGCTGGCTCCAGCAGTCTGCTAGGTCTGTCCCTGAACCAATTCCTGTGAATAGGTAGATAAGCCCTGCTGATTGGCTTCGGGAAATCAAAGGTGGCTGATGAAGCTTGTTGGGGTTAGTTCCATTCTTCCACATGTAAGGTAGGGATGGAGAAAGTGGATAACAGTTGGCCAATTGTGAAATGTCTGGTACTGTTAAAGTTAATGCAGGAAGATGAGGATGGAAGGTAAACTATTGGAGAGAGGAAGGCAGATAATGGAGTGAGATGTGGAAAAGGAGTCAAAGATAATGATTGGGTGGCTTACCCAGAGCACAAAGCATTGGGGACAACGAAGAGGAGCGAAGTTAAGGAGTAAGGACAGATTGACTAAAGTATTCATCTTTGCACTAAGGTACTCATCCAAGCTCTCTACAGTTTGGCCCCAGTTCATTTTCCACGTCTATTTGGGAGACGTCTATTTGGGAGGCAGTATAGTGTCCTGGGGACTAGTCTCATGATCTTGGGTGAGTTTGGGCAGCAATTCTGAACCTCTGCTCTCCTCAGAGCTTCATGGGGGTGTTGTGAAGATTAACTCAGCCTATGAGAAGGTGTAGGGCATAATGGCCATGAATGAAGTCTCTGGGGCTGGGTTGCCTCACTCATACTCCAGTTCCAGCAGTTATTGTCTGTGGGACCTTGGGCAAGTTGATTAAAGTCTGCACCCCAGGTTTTGCATCTGTAAAATGGAGACTACCATAGTATTTTTCTCTAAGGTTGTTATGAGGATTATATGAGTTACTTATAACTTATAGAGTTAAAGTGGTTTTATATATATATATATAATAATTTACTTATAACTTACAGAGTTAAAGTGGTTATATATATATATATATATATGAAGTGGTTATTATAACTTATAGAGGTAAAGTGGTTATTATAAAAAGTACCTGGAAAATGACAAGTACTGTTCAGAAGTGATAGCAATAGTTGTGTAAAGTATTTAGCAGAATGTTAGGCAAATAGGAGCTACTAGATAGTCATTAGCTACACTTATTATTATGACCACCTGCTACTGCCTTAGCCAGTCTTTTGTTTTGTTTTGTTTGTTTGTTTTTAGAAATGAAGTCTCACTCTGTCACCTAGGCTGGAGTGCGGTGGTGCAATCACTGCTCACTGCAACCTTGCACTCCTGGACTCAGGGTGTCCTCTCCCCTCAGCCTTCTGAGTAGCCAGGACTACAGATCTGCAACACCTTGAGTGATACCCAGATTTTTACGCTCCAGCCAATGTTCACATTCCCTGCTGTTTGCTAGAAAAATGATTGCAAGACTGAGTGGGAAATGCAGACCACATCCATACATTTCTTCTTCTTCCCCTAACTCTCAAACACTGTGTTTGTAGCTCTGTGGGCACTTACTATTTCAGCTGCACAGTTTTGTTTTCTGTAGACTTTCCGCATTTGCTCACATTCTTGAAGTGAGATGGTGGCTTGGCCACTATGGGCAGGGTTTAAATCTTATTGGCTTTATTGTGTCACCAAGGAGCTCCTAGATCACTAAGAAAAAGAGTACATATGTTGATTTCAATGCATTAAACTCATTCTAACATAATCTAAGATATCTTGTCCGTGGGTCTTGGATCTTGGCTTTTTCTACTGTTATATAGGAGAAAAGAATGGGTTTATGTATCAGGCAGGGTCCCAGCAGGGGGCAGAATTCACCCCAGGTGCTTCAAATGCACCTATTAATGCATAAAAGCCTAATGCATTAATAGGTTTTAATACAGGGATGAACTAAAGAGTGGCAGGGTTAAGGAAACCAAGCAAGGGTGACAAGGCACCCAGAGAATAGTAACAGTGGGAAGTGCTACTTCCCTAAGTGATGAAGCAGGCCACTGTGTTTTCAGAGCCCAGGGAAGGTGGAGTCCCAGAGGAGGAGCCACCAAGTTAGAGCTGTTGTCACCGTGACGCCCAGATTCTCTAAGATACGAGGACCTAAGGTAGGGAGGGGAGAAGAGTAAAGGCTTGTCTTGCCTGCTCCTTTTTCTCACACTCAGATCTTCTGCCAGGGCCACCCATTGGCTGAACTCAACCAGGAACCTGCCATCAAGGAAGGCTGGGGGACTCAGTCCTCAGAGGTCAGCCTGCTGGGGCAGGGGACAGGACCGAGAAAAGAGAATGGATAACATGAATTTTAAAAATATATTTTCTATGTTACAGTATATCCAAAAGAGTATCATTTCAACATGTCAATGATATAAAAGTTATGATGTTGATGATTTGCATTCTTCTTTTTTTGTACTAAGTCTTCAAATCCAGAGTGTATTTTATTCTCCTAGTGTATTTGAATTCAGACCAGCCACATTTCTGGGGCTTAATAGCCATATATGTCCAGGGGCTATTACCTTGGAAAGTATAGTCCTATAGTTCTAGTCTGTTATCAGTATCTTTGGACTTAAACATGGAAAGAAAAAAAATGTCAACACAATAAAATGAAACCCTAGTGAAGAATAATTGTAAAATATTATGCCATTAAAGTCTTCAGGAAATCTAAGCCCACATTCTAGGATTTAGAGTGATGAATTTAGAGTTAACAGAGCTGATGAATGATTAAAAAGTCTTTTTCTCCTTCTAAAAACACACTTTCTTTTCATCAAACAGAACAAAAGGAACCAACAACGCAATATGCAGATTATTTATGAATCTCTCAACTTTGAGAACCAGATGTAATACAAGTCTGCTATTTGTAAAAACTAAATCAGTGATAAACACATGTATCAAAATTATGTGCCTATAATAGGATCTGTTTTCAAACACTCACTGAATGTATACCACATGTAAAGAAGGAGCTTTATCGCCATGACCAGAAAATGTCACTACTTTCTATTCAGATTTTTTCCTTAGAGTAATAAAGCTGGACAGCGTTCTTTGTGGAACTTCAGATGACTATGATTTCTTTTTCCATGAGAAGATTAGATTTTGTTATTTCCTAATCTTGTACAATTTCCAGTTTGTGACAACATGGTTCATGTCCTTGCAATTTGGGAATGGTTGCTTGTTTTGGTTTTCCCAATGAGATGGTTTGTATAAAAAGCTTTTAAACTGTATCTTTAGTTTTTCCTGATTTAATTCTCAGCTAGGGAGATTTCTCCTGTTACCTCTGAGTCTCCCCACTTTCTCTTACCGATGAAGGAGAAAATGTGTACAAATATGCATTTTTCTAAGGATACAGTATGATATTGCTGTATTGCTTTTACATAAACTCTGACAGCTTTACCTTTTAGAAAGGGAAATGGAGCAAAATTGTACTCTGTCTATTGCTATTCGAAATTAGATTGAAATAGCTCAGTAAGCAATTTTTTTGCAACCTGTTGATTATGTGGTCTACTTCTAGCAGGCAAATCCAAGCATATATTAGAATATATTTAGGAACAATGAAAATTATGCCAGCTTAAATCTCTCCTGCCCTTCAGCCTTTTCTCTCTTCTGGAATATTTCATCTTCATTGAACATTCATGTACTTCTGAAAGGATCAGGAAATGCTTGGCTTTCATGCTTTTCTGCCTTCTCTTCAAGAGTGCCAAGTGGCCAAGAAAGACTGTTTTCCCAGGAGTATGTGTGTGCCCATTTGAAAATTCTAGGGCTTCCAAAACCACGTCTGTGACTTGATGTTAGCATTCCAAAGAGTCTTTATTCATGGTTTAAGCACTTGATGAAGAGTCCTCAGAGTAAACTCCTGGCTAAAGATGGATGGCCTGAGTTGATCCAAAGGCCAAATAATTTTCAGACATTTCTTTTGGATGGAAACACATGTCTTTCCCTTGGCAATAATCTCCTTGGGAGATAAACAGGCAGACACCAACTTATAAACAGACTTTGAGAAATTTCATTTGAAAGTCAGTTGTTTAGAATGTGTAGTGATTTCTTTCTATAGAAGTAATATTATAAATGGCGGTTAAGGATCAAAGTCAGCCAAAAATTCTTACTTAACCCAGACCTCGGTTGAAATAGCGCAATGGCAAAGAGTGGAAAACAAAAGAGCCATACTGTGTGCATCTGGTATCCTTGTAGAATTGGCATCTCATGGTGATGATGGGCACAGCTTCTGGGGCACACTGACTGTGCTTGAATCCAGGCTTGGACACGCACTTGCTGTGTGACTTTGGGTGGGTCACTTAGCTTCTCAGTTTCTTCATTCATAAAAGGGGCATGATATTATGATCTATTTCATGGAGCTGTTGTGTGAGAATTTAAATACACACACACGCAGGCACACACACACACACGTGCATTATTAGAACAGTTCCTGGAACTCAGGAAACACCATGTGATTGTTTGCTCTCATTCTTGGTTCTAGTAACTGGCAAGATGCTGGATGTATTTCAACCACTGTTTGATATTTCAATGAACAAAGAGCAATACTGAAGAAGCATTAACAACAAAACAACAGAGAAAAAAAGTAGTAGATGGCGTTTCCCCCCGACCCCACCCCATAGCATTATGGTTCAGGGGAAATAAGTTGAATTAGAGGAAACAGGAAACAGAGAGGTGCTGACGTTGAATTATGGGACACTTTCAGTGTTTCCAAAGATTGACTCTTTTTAAAAAGTTAAGTTTTTTAAAATCATAAACAATTTGGAGAACAAAGAAAAGCACAAGAGAGAAAAAGTCTCCACATCAGAACCCCCGGAAATAGCCTCTAATAACTTTTCATTTTGTCATCTTTTGGTATTTTGTCCTATGCATCTAGACAACTCTCAAAAATAATTTATAATAATTTGATTTAAGCCGTCCATATTATTTTCACACTTGATTTATTCTCTTAGCAACATACTGTAAGATTTTTCTTCATATTCTTATACTGTGTGATTTCTAATGGCCTCGTGGCTTCCATTATGGACAGAAGAAAACTGATACAGGCAATCCTTAATTGATGGACATTCCGATTGTTTCCCTTTTTATACTATTCTAAATAATGTTGTTATAATTATGCATATGGATAAAAGTTTACTGTTACTCTTTATTCCTTCTAATCAAGAAGTTAAATTTCTAGAAACGTATGCATAAATGTTACTTGTAACCTAAGGCATTTGATACATTTTGCTGAGCTAGCTTTTAGAGTATTGCAATTCATCTTCTTTTCCAGCAATGCGAATGCAATGTTTTAGAAAGTTTTCTAAATTCTGACATTGAGAATGTATTTAATCTTGCCAATCTTTTAGATGAAAGGGGCATCTCATGATTTTAATTTTCATTTTTTATCTGATGTTGACCATTTTTCATATGTTTACTGTCCATGGGAATTTCTTTTGTCAATTACCTATTCATGTTCTTTGACCATTTTTCTATTACTGTTCAGTTTTCATTTTTTTCTTCTGTATTCACACAATACAAAAATGTATCTAGAAAGGAAAATAAATTGCACTGTGTGCTCCAGGCGAGACTGTTACTGGAAAGTGAGGTGAAGTCCCCCCAGGGACTGTTCATAGGAGCCTCTGCTGCACTGAGCAGTGAAGCTGAGAGCAGGTGACTCAAAGCAAAGAGGGATCACACACAGGGTCCAATGGCTGGAGCAGGAAGGAAACTTGGGAGCCAGCAGTATCTGATATATGGATAGATATTAATTATTGTAGGTACGGGAAAATAATGCAAAATTAAAATAAAAGGAGGACGAATTATTATGTGAAAGATTTCGAAAATACCAGACAAGTTGAGTCAAACAATTCTGCTGCTTTCTGTATGTCAGTTAGGAGGTCTCACTGATGAAGACTATGTTTAATATTTTGTGAAATAGTAATAATAATGTAGCCCAAAGACAGTTCACATCCCTACCACTGGAAAACTAGAGTAAGAGCAAGCTATAAATAATAAATGTATAATTATTTTCAATTGATTAAATTATGGTTTAACTAGCAAGAAAAGGACAGGTGCTCAGTTAATTTTTAAATTCTCAAAAAATTTACATTTTATTATACCTAAGATAAAACACTGAACGGTAGGAATCCCTCTTTGTGAAAGAAATAGAATTACAACATGCATAATTTGGCAAGGATGGCAGAATGTTGAAAAAGTGAGAACATTCAAAAGGGAAAAAGAAGAAAATTATATGCAAATATTACACAAAAACACAAGTATACGATAGAAGTGGAATGGCAGAACTATGCAAAGATCTTAAAGGGGTGGCGACATAGATATAATACAATATAAATTATAAGTCATGGCTGGATGCAGTGGCTCACGCCTGTAATCCCAGCACTTTGGGAGGCCGAGGCGGGCGGATCACGAGGTCAGGAGATCGAGACCATCCTGGCTAACACAGTGGAACCCTGTCTGTACTAAAAATACAAAAACAAAATTAGCCAGGCGTCGTAGCATGTGCCTGTAATCCTAGCTACTCGGGAGGCTGAGGAGGGAGAATGGCGTAATGGCGTGAACCTGGGAGGTGGAGCTTGCAGTGAGCCAAGATCATGGCCACTGCACTCCAGCCTGGGCGACAGAGCAAGACTCCGTCCAAGAAAAAAAAAATTACAAGTCATTGGTAAAATTCAATATAAAGCTTAGAAGAATTAGACAAAAAAATCCTGGAGATTCACATGCCAAAAGGTATGGAAATCATATACTTAGGAAACTATACTAATAAAAGGAGCAGATATAATATTCAACATCAAAGGAGACAAAAAGCTGGATTCTCGATTAGAAATACCTGTGGGACATGGCTATTTGGGGGTCAGTGGGACGGTAGAAATGCACACACAGTTAGAAAAACTTGGAGTCAGAGAAATGTTACCTGCAGCAGCAGCTGCATGATAGGCCCAGATGGGCCCTAATGGGAGTTAGCAGAGGGTGGAGAGTAGCGGGTAACAGGAGAAAGACACTCCGAGCGAGTAAGCAGGGGTCCATATGACCTAGTGGGAGATGACAGGAATAACTGGACTCAAACAGGTTGTACCCAGGTGATTTGGCAGGAGGTGGTGAGGTAAGGGGTGGGACTGGACTCGAGGTGGGACTCAGACACCGGACCAAATTGAGGACTAGCTAAGACAGAAATGGAGTGGAAGCAGCTTTCCATAAGAGATGCCCACCAATGTGCCACATCCGTTTACCATTGCCATGGCAACACCTGGAGTTACCGCCCATTTCCATGGCAATCATCCTTCTGGATAACCACCCCGTAATATACATGTAATTAAAAGTGGGTATAAATATGACTGGGAACTGCCCTGAGCTGCTCCTCCCAGCACATTACCTTATGGAGTAGTCCTGCTCTGCAGGAGCAGTCACAGAGCTGTATCACTGCTGGAGCTGTAACACTGCCTCTTCAATAAAGCTGTTTTCTTCCACCCTACCACTGGCTTGCCTTTGAATTCTTTCCTGGCCCAAACCAAGAACTTTTGTGGGCTAAGCCCCACTTTGAGGCTCTCCTGCTGGATATGCAGGGGCACCCAGCAGGGGAAGGCAATAATTGGAGAGCTATAGAGTTGGCACAGGAGTTCAGCTGCTGAAGTGGAATTTACCAAAGGTACGTATTTGGGGGATGGGCAGGAGCTGAGCAGAGCCTCTGTCCTAGGAGGACGAGTATTGGTTAGAACCATGACTCAGGAGAGTCTGTTAACTCATGGATCTGCCTTACCACTTCCTGGGCTGCAAGCTGGGGTCATGACCGTAGGGCCGTAGGGCTAGCACAGGAGATAAACTACCAGGAGGTAGAGGCCCTGCATTTTGAATGAATGCACCTTTGGTACCCTAAAACTTAAAGTATAATAAAAAATAAAAAAGAAAAAAGAATTTAAAAAACAAAAAACAAAAAACAAAAACAACAACAAAAATGCCTCAATTCTGAGGACTGGGATATGGCCAGTGCTGAAGGTAGAGCAAGTTGCGGACAAACAGGCCCAAATGATGGAAAGGGGAATGAATCAAACCGCAAGAAAAAGAAAATGGAAAAGAAATGAAAGGAAATTCATGTTTATACAAGTGTTTGCATTTGGAATAGAAAATAGAGTCTGTAAGAGAAAATAATTTTAGAGTGTTGGGAAAAATTCTGAATTTGATATGGTAAAAATCCTTTTTAAAGTGCTTTATTTATCTGGAATTCAGCATGTAGATCTTAATAACCAAATCCAGTCCTTCAAACACCCGAGCTCTAAAAAGAATTCACCATTTGGATTAAACTATCTCTAAAATATCTATTATTTTATCCCTCACTTACACAGAGTCTATTGAACTTTTGGCACAGATTCAGGGTCAGAGTTATAAACATCCTGCCCCGTGCTGTGGAAGTGCATGCTCTGCCCGCTCCTTGCCTCACCAGTTCTCTCTCTCGGTGTGGGATTATCAACCATCATTTCCACCATCAGGATGCCCCTTCCTATACAGCTGTTTCTTTCCCCTTTCTCTTCAATTTATTTCTTTGCTATTCAATGAAAAGTTGGATCTTGTCAGAATTAAAATCAGTTTAAAGAAGGAAGAGAAATTAAGTGGTTTCACATGAACAAACCCAGAGGTAGGGTAGTAACCTCTGTAACGAGGGAGTTAGACACCATCGGGAAACTGTTGGTTTTCCTTCTCTGCTTCCCTGTTCCTGTGGTTACATCGTCACAGTGCAGTACAACTGCATGGTTGATAATATGGCCTCCAGCAGGGCAACATCTCCATGTCTGGAGAAGGGAAAAGGCTTCTCTCATTTTTTTTTAGAGATGGGTCTTACAATATTGCCCAGGCTGGCCTGAAACTCCTAGGCTCCAGGAATCTTCCCACTTCAGCCTCCAGAGTAGCTGGAACTGCAGGCACATGCCACTGCACCCAGATACCTCTTCCAATTTAACTAGAAAAAACTTCCTAGAAAGTGCACTGATTGGCCAGGCTTAAATCACACATTCATGCCTTGAGCCATGGCAGGGGATGGTGGTGAGGCACTGTGAATAACTCTGATTGGGTCATTTGTTTACCGCTTGTGGCCAGGGGTCAGAACATTTTTTTTTTTTTTTTTGAGACAGAGTCTTGCTCTGTCACCCAGGCTGGAGTGCAGTGGCACGATTTCAGCTCACTGCGAACTCCGCCTCCTGGGTTCACACCATTCTCCTGCCTCAGCCTACCGAGTAGCTCGGAGTACAGGCGCCCGCCACCACACCCAGCTAATTTTTTGTACTTTTAGTAGAGATGGGGTTTCACTGTGTTAGCCAGGATGGTCTCGATCTCCTGACCTCGTGATCCGCCCGCCTCAGCCTCCCAAAGTGCTGGGATTACAGGCGTGAGCCACCGCCCCCGGCCAGAACATCTTATAAGAAGGGAGGCTATGGTGGAAGAATGATCACCACTGCGAGAATCATTGTGAGCCAGGAGGCAGTCTCAATTTGTGTTTGTTATTACAGACAATCAAACTTGTGAAGAATTTGAGATGATGAAATAAACAAGACAGTAAATGAGGGCACCTGGGATTTAGTGGCAGACATGCAAGGATCTGTAGAAACTGCAGCGTGGATCTGGGTTTGCTTACTCCTAAGTGGCACTGGGTAACAGGAATGTTTCTGTAAGTACCAAATGGAAGTACTTTCCTGCAATGCAAAACTTGTGGGATCACTTTCTGTAAAGATTTTAGGACAGGGTTGATACAAGCTTGTCAGGAATAGATGAAAAAAAACGCAAGTCTGCAGCAAGCAGGGATAGATGCCCCAAAGTGCACTTTAATCTTTCACATTTACAGAAATAAAAAGTGGTCTGGGCAAATGTCTCCTTAAGAACCATTTATGACTCTTGTAGGGTTTTACAAGGACACTGCTAAGGTCCCAGTGAAAAGCCTAGCACCATCCTGAGCCTACTGAAAAAGATCCCGAGACTCAAGGGCCCCAAGTGACATTGGCCCCAGGCTATGTCCTGCTGTCCCTCCAGCCCGCCCTCAAAACTCAGTGAGAATGTAGCATCTATAAACAGGTAATGAGATGGAGTACGGACCCCCACTTAGGGGCCTGTGGAACCCCCAACCATGGAAATAAAGGAAAATCTTGAGTTCCTCCAAGGGAAATTCTAGACACCTAGCCAGCCCTGAGAAGCAAATGAGCAACTCGATTAAGCAAGAAGGTAACAGTGGCTTAAAACAACAGCCAAGGAAGTTAGAGTCAGGAGATGTTTGGTTCCCTACAGAAACTAAAGATAACACTTTTTTTCTGTCTTTTATTTTAGGTTCAAGAGGTACACGTGCAGGTTTGTTACATGGGTGAATTTTGTGTTGCACGGGTTTGGTGTACAGATAATTTTGTCACCCGGATGATCAGCATAGCACTCAGTAGGTAGTTTTTCATTCCTCACCACCCTCCACCCTCAATAGGCCCCAGGGTCTACTGTTCCCTTCTTTGTGTCCATGTGTACTCAGTTTGTAGCTCCCACTTAAAAGTGAGAAAATGCTCTATTTGGTTTTCTGTTCCTATGTTAATCCACTTAGGATAATGGCCTCCAGCTCCATCTATGTGGCTGCAATAAGGACATGATTTGATTCTTTTTTATGGCTGTGTAGTATTCCATGGTGTATATGTACCATATTTCCTCTATCCAGTCCATCATTGATGGACATAAAGATAACATCTTTTCTTTTCTTTTCTTTTTTTTTTTTTTTTTTGTGAGATGGAGTCTCACTCTGTCAACCAGGCTGGAGTGTAGTGGTGAGATGTCAGCTCACTTCAACCTTAGCCACCCAGGTTCAAGCGATTCTCCTGCCTCAGCCTCCTGAGTAGCTAGGATTACAGGTGTATGCCACCACACCTGGCTATTTTTTTTTTTTTTGTATTTTTAGTAGAGACAGGGTTTCACCATGTTGATCAGGCTGGTCTCGAACTCCTCAGCCTCAAATGAACTGCCCACATTGGCCTCCCAAAGTGCTGGGATTACAGGTGTAAGCCACAGTGCCCGACCAAGATTATATCTTAACATGTGTCCCTGAGTTGTTTTCTAGAAACCTAGACCCCCACCAAATGGATCCCCTGGTGCATATACCCCAGGCAAGAAGGAACTGAGGACTGAACTCTGGATTGCTATTCTTTGTTCTAAATTTCTTCCTGAGAGGGCTGGAGGAGGTCATGCTTACAGGTTCAGACCTAACATCTTTTCTGCTGACCTCAAGTCTTCAGACAAAGTTTCACTTCCTTAATCAATTACAAATCAGAAAATCTTTGAATTTACCTGTGACCTATAAGCCCCTGATTGAAGATGTCCTGACTTTTTAGGTCAAACTAATGGATAGCCTCCATGTATTGGTTTATGACTCTGCCTGTAACCTCTGCTTCCTCACCTTAAAAACCCTTACATGTGGTCAAGCACGGTGGCTCACACCTGTAATCCCAGCACTTTGGGAGGCTGAGGCAGGTGGATCACGAGGTGAGGAGATTGAGACCATCCTGGCTAACACAGTGAAATACCGTCTCTACTAAAAATACAAAAAATTAGCCAGGCGTGGTGGTGGGCACCTGTAGTCCCAGCTACTTGGGAGGCTGAGGCAGGAGAATGGCACAAACCCGGGAGGCAAAGCTTGCAGTGAGGCGAGATCGCGCCACTGCACTCCAGACCGGGCGACAGAGCAAGACTCTGTCTCAAAAAAAACAAAAACAAAAACAAAAACAAAAAACAAAAATGGCCAATGGAAAGGCCAGGAAAGCACGTGATTTTAACTTTGGCAGTTTTACAACCAAAGGAAGAAGGTCAAAGAGAGTGAAACCTCTTCCTTTCTGAAAGTTCTGATTGAAACTTGAATTCTAAAATAGTCTTTGGCTTGAAAGATTGAACTGCACCATCTTTCCGTATAAAAGGCATGGGAAGACACATTTTTATGTGTTGTTTTATGGGTTTTCTTCGCATCTTTAATGTCTAACCACTTTATAGTGCTTGGCTTTGCAGGGCCCTTGAGATAACCTCCCGAGCAATACTGGCTCTTTTATTTGTAACACAGGAATAGTTAAGAAAGTGCCTGCACGCCAATGCAAATTATTGCAATCTTAACTAGAAATAAGGTAGTAAAGATTGCTCGGGCTAAAAACTTAAAAGAAGGTTAGAATACAGAGAGGAAGAGAAATCTTCCAAATAGAATAATGAAGTTAATTGGTACAAATGAGTGTGTTTTACCATACTTGAAGATTAATTGCATTTTGTTAACCGTAAAGTTCTTTTCTCCTCCCACCAATTTGGTGGTAGGTTTTTTTGTTTGTTTGTTTGTTTTTAATCCCTTGATTCTAAGAGTTTGGAATGCATCTTTAAAAGTGTACATTTTGTGGCTGGGCGCGGTGGCTCACACCTGTAATCCCAGCACTTTGGGAGGCCGATGCAGGTGGATCACGAGGTCAGGAGATCGAAACCATCCTGCCTAACACGGTGAAACCCCGTCTCTACTAAAAATACAAAAAATTAGCAGGGCGTGGTCGCGGGCGCCTGTAGTCCCAGCTACTCAGGAGGCTGAGGGAGGAGAATAGTGTGAATCCGGGAAGTGGAGCTTGCAGTGAGCCGAGATCACGCCACTGCACTCCAGCCTGGGTGACAGAGCAAGACTCTGTCTCAAACAAAAACAAAAACAAAAACAAAACAAAAAAAAGTGTGCATTTTGAGGAGTTACAGTCCCATTGTATAAGACTTTATCTATAGAGCTCTTTATTTATTTGGTATAAAATCTATTATAAGTGAGATGTAATTATTTGCAGATCATAAAACACTGTATTTTTTCAATCTGTTCTTGTGTGTTACTATTTATTTACTAAAATCTATTTCCAATTTTTAATGATTGATGAAGTTAAAGGCATTTTGATATTTACTTTAAGAAGTTATCTTAAAGATTCAATTTTTCCTTTTTCTCAGTCTTATTCCAATAATTACGAAAGGCAACTTGAGGTGATGGTGAAGAACACAGGCTTTGGTTTCAGATGGATTTTGATCTAAGTCCTGGCTCCAGCCATTACTAATTGTGTGACCTGAGATAATTATTTAACTTTGTTCTGACTTTGTTTTCTTACCTATAAAAGGGGAATACTTTGACAATACTTAGTTTATAAGTATAATATTATGAGAATTCAATGATATAATTATATAATTAACATTATGGTAATAAGATACAATTAATACAGCATGATATAATAGAATTTTGGAGCATTAAAGCATTTAAACTGTTAGAAAACAATATAACTAATTAGCGAAAACATTTTACACTAATGGATTTGGTCAGATGTCAAACTAAATGATGTATTACTACAGCACAAGAGGTCAGCGAGGGAAATTAGTATAGAAGAGATAGCTCAGTCTCTGATTCTGGGCTTTGCATTTGAATACTCATTTACATATTTCTTTAAGAAAAAGTGATTTCCACCAAGATGCATTGGCCTGTGTAAGGGTCCCTAGGCGCATAGAGCTCTTGGCAAGAATATTCGCACCCAAATATTTTATATGTAAGATAGTGAAAGGAAATGTTTAAAATATGCCTATAAAAGTTGAAACTTAGTGTTTTAAAATTCTCTCTTGGATTTCTTTTTTTTTTCTCACCAGAATCCTTTTCTTAGCCCAGCGAGGAGATGGAAAGGGAGTAGGAGGAACGCTGAGAAAGTTTCACCATGCTTTGCTTCTTAGGTCGTAAGTATATGACTTGTGGTTGGCTCAGACCACACCTTTAAGTTTTGTTGGTTCATTAAGACTTATTTCCACATCATAGAAACTTAGAACTTGGAACACAGAATTTATGTGAGAAAAGGCTAAAGTAGATTTGTTTTTTTTTTTTTTTTTTTGAGATGGAGTCTCACTCTGCCGCCCAGGCTGGAGTGTAGTGGCGCGATCTCAGCTCACTGCAACCTCCACCTCCTGGGCTCAAGTGATTCTCTTGCCTCAGCCTCCCGAGTAGCTGGGATTACAGGCACATGCCACCACTCCTGGCTAATTTTTGAATTTTAGTAGAGACGGGTTTCACCATGTTGGCCAGGCTGGTCTTGAACTCCTGACCTCAATTGATCCATTCACTTCAGCCTCCCAAAGTGCTAAGATTATAGGCATGAGCCACCGTGTCCAGCCCCAAAGTAGATATTATCTAATATATTGTTTTTCCCAAAATAGTCCTCAGAAATATCCCAAGAGAATCCCCCTCTTTTTCACTCTCTGATCTCATACATTTCCTGTGGTCAAATAAATCCCCTCTTGAAACTTCATTATGCACATTAATATCTTAAAAGTTCTGAGGAGTCCTAAAATAAAGAAACCAGTATGATTCACTTTCTTTAACTCAATGAGTATTTCCCAAACTTCTGTGCCCATGGCACCCTTTTTTTTTCCAGTGACAGCTGACATTCATGGAATCAGTGTTTCATGCAGTAGATTTCAGGTTACCCCGGGGTAATTCATCATGCCTGCAGAACCATGTCCGTTCTGGTCCAGTGTCCATTATCCCTGGTCTCGGCCGCCTAGGCACATATGCATAGCAATTTCAGGAACCCAGTGATGCAACCTGCCATTTGTAAGTCACAAGTTTTAGATTCAGGCCCTTGTGAACTCAAAGCTTCAGCAGGTGTTTGAGATGCAAAGAAACATGAGATCATGGCTGTATTAGGGTTCTCTAGAGGGACAGAAGTAGTTGGATGAATGTATATATGAAGGGGAGTTTATTAGGAGAATCGACTCACATGATCACAAGCTGAAGTCCTATGATAGGCTGTCTGCAAGTTGAGGGACAAGGAAGCCAGTTTGAGTCCCAAAACCTCAAAAGTAGGGAAGCTGACAGTGCAGCCTTCAGTCTGTGGCCAAAGGCCTGAGAGCCCCTGGGAAATCACTAGTGTAAGTCCAAGAGTCCAAAAGCTGAAGAACTTGGGAGTTTGGTGTTCAAGGGCAGGAAGCATCCAGCAGGGGAGAAAGACGGAGGCTGAAAGACTCAGCAAGTCTGTTCTTCCATCTTCTCCTACTTGCTTTATTCTAGCTGCACTGGCAGCTGATTAGAGGGTGCTCACCTAGACTGAGGGTGGTTCTGGCTCTCCCAGTCCACTGGCTCAAATGTTAATCTCCCTTGGCAACACCCTCACGGACACACCCAGGAACAATTCTTTGCATCCTTCAGTCCAGTCAAGTTGATACTCAATATTAACCATCACAGTGACCTTCACCTGGGCTGGGGGGTCAGGGTGGCTAAGCTGAGCCTTTCTAAAGAGGCGACTGTGGAAGAGCCCAGTAGAATTCATGCACTTGTCCCAGCTGCTACATTTTCTTCTACAGAGGCTAGGGAAATTAGCACCACTGGTATTTTCTATCTCTCAAATTTGTTTCCATGTATAAAAAGAAAAAAAACCCAATAATTAAAAGAGAATGATAAGATGTTTGTGTTTGTGAGAAAGGAAAAAAATGGGCTACTCAGGTATTAATAAAAGTGAATCTTCTCCAAATACTCTACCTATTTCTCAAGGGACTGTTTCCTTGCAAATATTGAAAATGAGAAATACAAGGAAAATCTATTTATTCCAAAGAGGAGTGCAAGAATGGGTAGAGAAAAGCCAATATATTTCCATAGTTTTTCTTTCCGTTTCATTTTTGGGATGGACTAAGACTTGGCAATTTTTCTTCCCATATGTCTCCTGGGTTTTCTTCAGGAATGGAAACCATTTGTGATCATAGGAAGAAATGTTCCTGCTGACACATGGGCGTTCTTTGCTGCGTAGGCTCCAAGATTTTTAATGACAGCCATGTAAACCCCTAGTTCCCAGTGAGTGTTTGCATGGCCCCGGGCAGCTGTGTTTGCAAACACCTGCTGGGGGAATAGATAAGATTTTGCTGCCCTTTCTGGCCCAGGATGATGGATGTTTCCCTCTGTGTGGTCACAGAGTGAGAAGGCTCCTATGGAGCTGTAAAGGAAGAGCTCCCTTAACCACATAAAACAGGGAAGAGTAAGGGATGGATGCAGAGGAACTTTCTCTAGAGCAGTGGTTCTCAAAGTGTGGCCCTGCGTCGGCATCATCAGCTTCACCTGGCAACTTGTCAGAAAAGCAATTCCTAGGGTGCCTTCCAACTCTCGGAATCAGAAACTCCTGGGGTGGAGCCCAGCAGTCTTTTTGACAAGCCCTAGCCCTCCGGATGATTTGGATGCTGCTAACATTTGAGAACCACTGTCGGAAAGGAAAATAATCTGCTCAGAGGGGAAAGAGCATCACTGGGCATTCTTCAGATACTACTTTGGTATTTCCTCTGCAGTATAGTCTCATTTTGATCCCTTTGCCATTAAGTCCAGCTTAAGGATTATAATAGTACCTATTCTTTTTTTTTTTTTTTTTTTAAACGGAGTCTTGCTCTGTTGCTCAGGCTGGAGTGCAGTGGCACGATCTTGGCTCACTGCAACCTTTGCCTTCCGGGTTCAAGCAATTCTCCTGCCTCAGCCTCCCGAGTAGCTGGCACTACAGGCATGTGCTGCCACGCCCAGCTAATTTTTTGTATTTTTAGTAGAGACGGGGTTTCACCGTGTTAGCCAGGATGTTCTTGATCTCCTGACCTCATGATCCACCCGCCTTGGCCTCCTAAAGTGCTGGGATTACAGGCGTGAGCCACTGCATGGGGCCAGTAGTACCTATTCTTAACTACACAAAGACGGCTAAGAAGCCCTTTCTGTACTTTCCTGAGTACAGGTGAGTCTGGCTGACATTTCTAACACAGTGATGCTTAACTTTGGCTGCATATTGGGATCGCCTGGAAGAAACTTTTAAAAATCCAAATACCCAAAGCCACATCACAGACGGGTTAAAGTCTGAGAGGAGGAGGGATGAGACTTGGGTATCAGTGTTTTTAAGCCTCCCCACTGGGATGATTCCAATGTGTAGTCAAAGTTGGCTCTAAAAGGAAAGGGTCATTGAGGCTAAGGGAAACGAAAGACTACGACATGTACGTAGGCAAGATTGCTAAGCACTGGATTTCAAGCCTGAAAATTTTAGGGCTTATCTAAGTCCCCACACCCTGTTTCCTGATTCTGGTGCATCTCCGCAGGCACCTTTCTTCACCTCTTCCCATTTTATTCTTTTGCAGACCACAGCTCCTGTGAGCCATCTGACTTCCTGGCTTCCAAGAGCAAGTCTAGGCAGGCATCAGATTTTACTTTAATTTTTAAGTATTTATTTATTTATTTATTATTTTTGGATCCATAGTCTCACTCTGTCGCCCAGGCTGGAGTGGAGTGATGCAATCTCAGCTCACTGCAACCTCCGCTTCCCAGGTTCAAACAATTCTCCTGCCTCAGCCTCCTGAGTAGCTGGGACTACAGGCACACACCACCATACCCAGCTAATTTTTTTGTATTTAGTAGACACAGCGTTTCACCGTGTTGCCCAGGCTGGTCTCAAACTCCTGAGCTCAGGCAATCTGCCCGTCTCGGCCTCCCAAAGTGCTAGGATTACAGGTGTGAGCCACTGTGCCCGGCCGACATTGGGTTTTATAATAAGACATTATCTTCACACTACCTTTGGCTCTTAGGTGCCAAGTACACAGAGGCAATTTTGATGGAGGCTGCTCTTTGGGCCACTGGTCTCATGTTATCCTATCTCTATTCTCCCCCCTCCCTTACCTTCCTGTGCCCTGACAGGAGCTGTTCATGCTCTCTGGGGCAGTGATTACAGCACGGTGCCACAGTCCACTGTGTCTGATTCTCCAGGTCCTTTGGGTCCTGAGACATCCACATTTGGCCTTTGTACTAGTCAGAGTCCTCCAGAGAACCAAAACCAATAGAATACATATAAATAAATTTGTTATAAGGTATTGGCTTCTGTGCTTATGGAGGCTAAGTGGTCTCACTACCTGCTCTCCGCAACCTGGAGTCCCAGGGCCAGCAGTGTAGTTGGAAGGCTTGAGAACTGATGGTGGAGATTCCAGTCTGAGTTTAAGGACCTGAGAACCAGGAAAGCTAAGGGCAGAAGAAGATCAATATTCCAGTTCAGTCAGGCAGGGAGACAGGGTGAATCTTCTCTTCCTCTACCCGTTTGCTCTATAATGTCCACCCACATTAGGGAGGGCAAACTGCTTGACTCAGTCTACTGATTGAAATGCTAATAATCTCTCAGGAAAACACCCTCACAGACACACCCAGAAATAATGTTTAGCCAGATATCCTAGCATCCTGTGATCTGGAGGAGTTGACACATAAAATTAATGATCACAGTCTTTTTGGGTAAAGGATGAAGCATGGGGCAACCTGGGGTTTGGTGGGTGGTAGATTACCTAAGGTTTGGGAAGATTAGTAATTGACAGAGTGTTTGTTCTTTGACGTTGGTGGGGTTACAGGGTGTAGGGGAGATGGGCAGTGTCACTAAACATCCTGGTGTTTGCAAACAGCTTTAAATTGGAAATGTGTGGGTGTGTGCATGTGTGTTCACAGGTGTGTTGGGGCTGAAACCACATGGAATTGAGAAAACTATCTTTGATAATGTAGATTACAGACACAGAAGTTGAAAAGAGATCCATTCACAATTTAGATAGTGAGGGACAGACTAATGACAGCTCTTTTGACTTCTTACATCTGGGTTTTGTGGCTCACAATTTTTATCTATGTCATTAATATGTGTCCATGTGTCCATGTGGTGGTCCAAATATCCAGAAAGAGTTTAAGGGTAGACTAACAGAGGAGAGCAGTACACCAGGGATGACCAGAAGCAAAAAGTCATTAACAGCTCTACATGCAAAGGGGCAAAGTGAGAGAGCTGCTGCTAATGGGAAGGACCCACATCATAGATATGTGGCCATGGGCAGAGGCACACAGCCGTTGCAAACCACTGCCCAGCAGGGAATAAATGCTCTGACGTCAAGTGTTTGTTGCACATTCAGTTGTCAAACTTGTTTCCCCCAGGACTCAGCAATTCCTTACCTTAGCTTCCTGGTAGATTTTTCAGAACAACCAAAGTTTTGCCTAGCAACTGCCAGACTTTCCAATGATCAGCTTAAAGGAGAAAGAAAACACTTAGTACAAATTGAATTAGCTCCCTTTTTCTCTTTCCCAAACCGAATGCAAAATGCTCACAAATCAATGTATTGCATTTATATAGCAATTTACTCCCTGACCCACAATTCCACCCCCATTTGGAGCTTAAAGCAGAAACCTGGCAAATTTCGTTATCTCTGATTTATAAGTGGGAAAACGCCTATTCAGTGAGGTGAGTCCACATTTATTGCTGGTCTATAGGCTTGTTTAGTTCCTCCTGTGAGGGTGTTTAGAGGAATTGCGTGGAGCTTTGTTTGTTATTAAAACGAAAGCCAGGCTCTGTCTCTCCAGCTGTCTAATGACAAGGGAAAAGATGTCAGGGCATCCTCATTTTACAAATTACCTAGGAACAATTCCTACTAGGGTAATTTTATTCATTTTGAGACATTTAGCTGCCACTAATCCAATAAGGATATACTTCCAGGATTCTAGGGTTAGAGGCAGCAGGTGAAGAAACAAGTAGACATTAATACTTTGTAAGCTGTGAACAGAAAAGATATCTTTTTGCTCTGAACACGGAAGCTGGGTGAGAGACAGGCAGAAAGGCTTCCTGGCACTACTGCATTTGTCTGCAGAGAATTTTTGTCACACTTGGCTCAAAGATACGCGAAGGATGAGGCTAAGATTTGAGTCTAAGGATGAGAGAGAGGCTCTAAATGTGGGTATAGGAAAAGGGACCGCAATCAAACATCTTCAGATACACCCTACTTGCTCTTTGACCAGACAGCCGCTTCCAGTAACGGGTTTCATTGGAAATATCCCTGTTTTTTCTCCTACTAGCCGTCAGCAATTAGAATTAATCATAAATAAAAAGTAACGCTGCTAAAACTTACGAGGTCAAGTTTTTTATTCCTTCGCTAAATGAACACATTTAAAGCGAGCCATATCATCAGGCAATTAAGTGTAGAGAAGAAATTATATTTACATGAACTTAAAGATGGTGTTAGGTTATAAGATCATGGAGTTCATAATAAGATAACATAGTTGAGGAACTGAGAATTGGCCTTTATCTACCCTCTGGTTTAATAAATGAGGATACCTGATGCATTCAAACTATAAATGATTAGCCAAGAGTGCCACAGGAGTCAAAAAGCCAGGGCTCCATCCCAGATTTTTTGTTTGAGGGATAAATGATGAAGTCTGGATCTTCTGGTCTGAAATGGTGCCTTATGCCAAGAGAGGAATCTCATGAAAATCAAATCAGAGATGAATCATTAGGCGTGGCCAGCACCAGGGCCTCAAACAGTGCTTTCAAGACTCTGCTGCTCTCTCTCTGTCACCTCTAGTGTTCTCTGTATTGGCTTTGCCCTCAAGGTGGCCTTCTACCCATGGTACCAAAGATAGGCCCAGCTAATTAAGGTTCCTTTCCAAGTGGCTCAGGAGCCCTTTTCCAATAATTCTGCAAAAGGCCCACGGGATTGCAGATTGCAGTTGGAGCAAGTTGTACGTCCAATCTTGGAGCACAGGTGTAGAGTCAGCTCTCTCAAACTCCACAGACTGAGAATGGGAGAAAGACAGTGCATGACTCAAAGACAGGCTCAGCAGATTGAGCCACATGTACCCTTTTCTTGGGTGGGACACCCATGACTTTGGACTTTTATATCCCTTTCCACATTCATACCTGAACCCAAGAGAAGGCAAGAGCAACAAAGCCAAACATTTTTAGAAATGTATTCTTTGTTGTTTGAAGAACTCTCCCAATTTTTATAACATTCTCAGACTTCAGACTTGGCATACACTCAAATTCATGTCAGTTTTCTGAAATAACTTTTCCAATCACATGATCACGATTTTAAGTCTTAGCAATTTCCTTTAGGAGAACATTTGTGTTGATTTAGCACCATTGCTGAGAATTCCTGTGCCTGATGTCTGCACCCCTTGACTCCAGGTAGCAGTCCAGAAAAGGCTAAAAGGCTCTTTGGAAACACCTGTTAGGGAGCCGCGCACCTGCTTTCTGATGACCTCATTCTTGGCCATCCAGGCATCCAAGGACGACGGCTAACAGTTCATAAATCTAACCCACTCACCATTCCTCAGCTCACACGTTGGATCAGAAGGCTCCTTTTCGCTTTTCTTTCCACCCAAAGTTTCTGGCAACAGAAAACTTTGATGTTTTCTGAGAGCCTGGGAAACTTGGATCGCATGCTATTAGCAGCTGTACTTTATAGTTGCAATGGCTGTGGAGGACTTATTTCTAAGTGTTGAAGAAATGTATTGTCACCCAGATATTCAACGAGGGCTACAGAGAGGTGTGAATTAAAACATAGAGGGCAAACCACAGGAAAACGTAATATTTGGATATCTTACTTACAGGAATTATTTAGAGCCAAAGAAACGAAAATACAAAGTCCCTGGCTCTTCCAGATTATATTAAATTCCTCCATCCCTAAAGTCAAAAGCTTTTCATTGGAGAATGAGACATGAACAATACTATCAAGGGGTAAGCTGGTGGCAGGCTAGAGACAACCCTTTTTGGAGATCCCCACGCAGCTAAGCACAGGGTGTGGACATACAGCTCTATGCCTGGAGGCTCATTAAATTCCCTTTGTAAAAATTAAGACTCTTGGGTCTGACCCCAGCATTATTGAGTCAAATCTCCAGGGAAGGAGTTTTAAACATTTCCAGGTTTTAAACAGAGGCTTAGATTGCCTAATTCAAGGGGAGAGCAAAGCTTTGCAACTAGCTCCAAACAACCACAGGTTTACTCTCTGGGGCTGGCACCTTTCCTATGGAACCCCCTTGAGATGCAGCCTGTTTCCATCCACTGCTGTCACTAGTTTCAGCTCCATGTAGCACATCCAATTGAAAACTCAAGTGCCCATGTTCTGGAGGATCAGGATCAGGGATTCTTGTTTCTCCAAGGTGCTGCTTGCTGTCTCTTCGCTATTGGACTTTGTAGGGGCTTGAGGCTAGTCTCCCGGCGCCTCACCACCCTACCCCTATCCCCGCCCTGGGAGGAGTGCTATGGGTGTGGTCAGGGCCAGGACATTTTACTGGAGCTGAAGGCCTGGTCCATCTTGTTCCCCTGACTTCCCTTCTTTAGTCTGGATCCTATGTAGTAGACATTGAGAAACACCCTATAATCTCTAGGTTATATTATAGAGCATCCTTATAATAAAGCATCCCTCTATAATAGGTGACCCTATTATAGAGCATCCCTATAACCTCTAGGGAGTCTCCGGACCCAAGACTTTTGTCATTTGTTCCCTATGCCAGGAATGTTCTTCCCCACATCTACATGGCCTGCTGTTTCAGCTCCTTCAAGTCTTTGCTCAGACGTTGCCTTTCAGGGAGGTCCATGCTTACTACCTTATTTAAAGTGGCTAACTGCATTTCTCAATCTCCCTTATCACGCTTATTTGTTTTTCCATAACATGTGTCACCATCTAATGCAAAATATAATACACATACAATATTTAATATACATATACGTATTTGCTATGTTTATTGTTGATTTTCCACACCCAACAGAATGTAAGCTCTACAAAAGGAGGGGTTTTAGGTAATTGTTGTATTGGCTGATATAGTCACAGAGCCTAGAACTGTTTGTGGTATTCAGTAAATATTTGTTGAGGAAATGAATGAATGAATGAATGAGGAAAAATGAAAGTCTGAGCCAGCTACTTCTAGAGGAAGGCCTAGTCCTGTTTTTCTCTTTTTTTTTTCACCTTCGGATGCTCTTCCTTCTCTAATATGCCCCTGTAAGCTGAGACTGGAAGCAACTTGGCTCCCACTCCACGCCATCCCAGGAAACACACACTGGGTGCCTATTCTGCCACTGGTGTGAGCTTCGTGGTCTCCACTGCTCACTCTCACACTCTCACTCTCTCACACACTCTGCTTTTCAGGGCAGACATGCCTACCCTTTCTTCTCGGCCTCTTACACTGACCTCACTTAGCTAAAAGCTCTCTCCAAGGGGCAGCCCAGTTCATTCGATTCCATATAGGGGTCTGGGTCAAAGTTCCAGCTAATATGTGCTTCATTTTCATGTTCCTGCAGATCTACTTGGGAAGGGTAGTCCCTGCTCTGTGGCTTGCTAACGTTTAGATCTCTCCCTTTAAACGCACCTGGACATTATTTGTTATCTCAGCATCCCAGAGGTGACCCAATCCAGCCTTACTGTTTGGGGCAGGGTTCAGGCTGTACAACCCAGCACACTTCTGTACCTGGGGACAAATTCTTGTTTCAGTGTGAAAGCTTCAACCTTCCTCTCATGGATGATCTGGAAGCCCCAAGAGGCCTGACTGATGACTGCTTCACTTCTTGCTATTCTCTTTCCTCTTGCTATTCTCCCTTTCTCTGGGCCTCTGTGTATCTTGTAGTCCCTGTCAATGGAAGGAGTGGAAATTTTTGCAATGCCATGTGATATTGGCTGGAAATTCTATATAGCCTGTTTGGTTAATATTCTCACTAGGTCTCAGAGCCGCCGTGAACTGATTTCATGGCATTCCCAGACAAAGAGTCATTATCCTCATTGTGGTCAGCATCACCTAATATTGCCTGGCCATTTGTCTTCTGGGCACTGTTTTTTATTTCATACACATGTGGTCTTTTTAATTTTTATTCCTCACAACTTTATGAAGTAGGTTCTGTTTTTGTTTTTTTTTTAATTTTTTTTATTTGAGACGGAGTTTCACTCTTGTCGCCCAGGCTGGAGAGCAATGGCACAATCTTGGCTCACTGCAACCTCCACCTCCTGGGTTCAAGTGATTCTCCTGCCTCAACCTCCTGAGTAGCTGGGATTACCGGCGCCTGCCACCATGCCCGGCTAATTTTTGTATTTTTAGTAGAGATGGGATTTCTCCATGTTGGCCACGCTTGTCTCGTACTCTTGACCTCAGGTGATCCACCTGCCTCGGCCTCCCAAAGTTCTGGGATTACAGGCATAAGCCACTGCGCCCGGCGTAGGTTCTGTTTTTACTCACATTTTACAGATGATGAGAGTGAGGCTCAGAGTAAGTAAGTCACTTGCTGGAGCTTGCAAGATTATAAATAGCAGATCCTGAACTCAGAGTTAGGTTATGTTTGATGCCTAAGCACAAGCTCTTTCCCCACTATGCAGTGGGCCAGGAAGGGATCAAACGTGTGTCCAAATGGGGGAGAATGCCCAAGGCTGAGCATGATTGAGTGTTGCATTGATCATCCTCTAGCTCTATGACTTGTTTATCTTCTAGTCTAGCTGTCTAGGACTTCAACATAATGTAGAGCTCGCTGAGATTGCTGGTGTCTCAGAGATTTGGGGACAAAGCCCATTCGTGTCAGGTGGTGGCAAGGTCACCAATTTGAACACAGTTTACATGTGTCCCAGTGAAAGCAACAGTTGGGCTGCGGCCAGTCAGTAGTCTGGGTTGTTTAAATAGCTTTATTAACTTGAATTTTATCCCATGGAACCAATAGTAAGTGCCTACTATGTGCCCATCATTGTACCTCCCTAAGTTGCTGTGCCTGAAAATTAGGTCACTGTCACAGGATGAATACCAGTGCCTGGCTGCGGGTACATGGACCACTTCTGCACGCTTTCTTCAATCATAGCATGCTGGGGGGGCAGATGTTTCCCTAAATGGGCTTTGTGGAGCACACACTATTTCCAGAACGTTTTAATAGCTATTACAAGGACACACATTTTCTCTGTCAAATAAGTTTCAGAGAACTTGAGTTAAAATTCAAACTTGGAAGTTTTTTCTGCTGAAAGAATTCTCAAAGTCCCTACCATGTGAAAGTGAGTGGTATATTCAATGAAGAGTAAAGAATGTAACAGTTTCGCAAACATTATTGACTGTAGATTGTCCCACACATTTCCCCCTATGAATTATTACATTATACTTGTGCTCTGTGGAACTCATTTTGAGAAATACTGATTCAAATACAATGTACTCTCCATTAAAATAACAAGCAAAACAAAATAATATATAGATACTAAAACTATTTTCCATGTAACTTTCCTTTGCCCAAATGTCTATTTTAGTTGGTGGTGAACTAGAGGTTACAGAAGTGTGCTGCCTACATGTCTTTGCTCTGATCATTTGTTTCTAACCAAGAGGTTTTCTTGCTATGAAATCAATATGCCCTGCTTTCGGCCCTTGCCTAAGGAAATTAGCATTCTAAAATCACTTACAATTATTCTATAACTCATCTACCAGGCTTCTAATCAAAGAATGTTTCTAAAATGGTTTGTACATTGTTTTCCTTTCATGAAAAACTTTAAACTGAATACAACTAGGTGTTTATGAATGGTTTCCATGAGGCCTAATAATTTCTGAACACTATTTACAAAGTTGATTAAAGCTACTTCATTTTTTCTGGAATTCCAGAACCCATGTTAAACTAAGAGGATGACAAGAACAAAAAGGGAACCACACTCAGACAACCACATCTAGGGCTGAATATTTTATTTCAAACTCCATGAACGTTTAATTAAAGAAATCATTGACAAGATACTGCACTGCTCATTTTAAAAATTTCAATGCAATTGACGTTTTAGTTCACTTCTGTCATCTCTGTTGGGTTTTTATCTTTGGAATTCCGGACCAAAACATATGCCTTTTGGTTAATAAGACTTTCCTTTAATGGATGATAAGGCCAAGTGATTAATATCACTGGGCTCTGATTGTTTTCATTAGGATGATAACATATGGACATGCTGCTCAACTTCATCACAGAGCCCCAAAATGGAATCATAAAAGGGGAGATGAGAAATTCTGGTTTAGATTACAGCAAATAGCTTGAGGAATTGGCCCTGATGAGCTACAATTTACTGTTGTAAAATCTCACAGAGATAAGCCTTCTGCCGTTTCCTCTCTCGTGTTTGAGATTAGTTGGAGAGGGTGGTGGGGGACCATACTCTTTCTGTTTTTAGCAGTCTTGATTCCAGTGACGTTAGTTACAAATGAGATGGGTGTGTGGGTGGGCCTCACCAAATTCCCAACAAGCACTTAACCGTAGCCTCAAATCCAATACACATTTGTCTTTATTAAACCCCACTGGTTCAGCCAAAGCTGAAAGAGATATTGGTGGAGTCAGGAGGAGGGACTGAAAGGAACAGGGGAGGTGCAGATGTACAAGGAATGGAGTGATCAGAGATAAGGAAGTTACCCACGCAGAGAAATGAAGCTTTGAGGTACCGACTGCATTGTGCCAAAGAAAGAGGGGAAGGAGCAGGGAGATTCTGGTTAGTAAATGTAAATCCTGGCTTTTAAACAAAATCAGCAACAATGGAGGGCAGGTTGATGCAGGTATGGGGAAGAAAATTAGTATTTGTTGAGCACCTATGATTGCCAGACCCTAGGCTGGGCTCTCAGACATGCTGCCTCATTGATTTTACAACAAAGGACAGTAGAAATAATCATTAACCAAATAGATTTGGTTTCAAAATCAGAGGATAATGAAAGTAATATGTACTCCATGGGGCTGCTGTGAGAAAATAAAACAATGCATATTAAAAAAAAAAAGTTAAACAACATAGGGGAATGCTGGATGCATAGTATATTAGTTCCTTTTGTACTGGTATAAAGGAATATCTGAGGCTGGGTAATTTATAAAGGAAAGAGGTTTATTTGGCTCATTATTCTGCAGGCTGTACAAGAAGCATGGCACCTGCATCTTCTTCTGATGAGGCCTTCTGGGAGCTTTTGATCACGGCGGAAAGGGAAGGGGAACAGGTGTGTCTTATGGTGAGAGAGGGAGCAAGGAGAGGGGAGGAGGTTTCAGGCTTTTTTAAACAACCAGCTCTCATGGAAACTAAGAGAGAGAGAACTCACTCAGTACCGCTGGGACAGCACCAAGCCATTCATCAGGGATCAACCTACATGACCCAACACCTCCCACAAGGCCCTGCTTCCAACACTGGAGATCAAACTTCAACAACATGCAATTTGGAGGGGAAAAATATTCAAACCATATCACATGGTAAACAATAAATGCCAGTCTCTCCCACCCCCCACCCACCCCCCGAGTTACCTACCAAACCAAACAACAACTTTAAAAAGCCCTATGAGAATGAGGTATTATTGTTGGTCCATTTCACAGACTGAGCAGGTGAGTGTTTTCAGGGTTCTGCCTGTGTTCATCTCTCTCTCACTTTCTCCACTTCCGGTCTGTCTGTCCAAACTGACTTTACTACCCCACTTTGCCAAAGCAGCATCTTCTCCTGACTTTTGTATTCTATTAAATATCATTTTTCCTGTTTTCAAATTCAAAACCGTACAATCATACCTGGGTTTCCTATACACTTTAGCCTCCACTCAACAGACATAATTAATGTCCTATTAATTCAAGAATGGCAGACAGTATTTCCTAGGTGTGTCCCCTCCTTTCCATTTCTGTTGTCATTACATTCCTTCAGGTCCCAGTGCTTTTTTGCTGTGCCAGTTGTAGGTTCAGTCTTTAACGAGTATGTGGCTCTCACAGTGTTCTATCGTATTGCCTTGCCTGAGGCTAACTTCCAACTTTTTCACCTACAAATATATTCTGCTTGATAATGTGCCACCTCTAATCATTGCACACATGGTCTCTAACTGGATCCTTGGTGTCCCACCTCCTCTCACTACTCCTTACCCCCACATATTGAGGTATTTGACATCATTTTTTGGTTACAGCTTTATTGACATATCATTCACTATATGATTCACCTCTAAATGATTCACCTCTAAACTATATGATTCACATCTAAAGTATACAATTCAATGTTTTTTGTGTATGTTCACAGACTTGTGCAGTCATCACTATAATCAATTATAGAACATTTTAAACACTTTGTAAAGAAACCCTGTACTCTTTAAGTATCACCAAACTTCTGATTCCCCCATCTCTAGGAAACCACTAACCTGATTTCTATCTCTACAGGTTTGCCTATTTTGGACATTTTCTTATAAGTGGAATTACATAATGTATGGTCTTTTGGTTGGCTTCTTTCACTTCACATAATATTTTCAAGGTATATCCATATTATGGTGTATATCAGTACCTCATTCTTTTTTGTAGCCTAATAATGTTCCATGATATGGTAGACCACA
Organism: Pongo abelii; assembly: GCF_028885655.2. Classification (NCBI taxonomy): domain Eukaryota; kingdom Metazoa; phylum Chordata; class Mammalia; order Primates; family Hominidae; genus Pongo; species Pongo abelii. Next base: position 15,002,609 of record NC_072004.2, on the reverse strand, counting down.
TTTTATTTGTTCATTCATTAGTTGATGGGCATTTCTGTTGCTTCCACCTTTTAAATATTGTGAATAACACTGTTATAAACATTCATGTACAAATTTTTATTTGTATACACGTTTTCAGTTCTTTTGGGTATATCCCAAGGAGTGGAATTGTTGGGTCATATGGTAACTCTGTTTAACCATTTGAGGAACTGCAAGTCTCTTTTCTAAAATGTCTGCACCATTTTATGCTTCTACCAGTTGTGTAGGAGGGTTCTAATTTTCTCATCAATACTTGTTATCACCTTATTTTTTGATGACAGTCATTCTAGTGGGTGTAAAGTAGTATCTCATTGTAGCTGATTTTCATTTTCCTGAAGACCAATGATGGTAAATATTTTTGCATGTGCTTGTTGGACATTTATATATATTTTTGGAAAAAAATGTTTATTCAGATACTTTACCTGTATTTAATTGGCTGAATTCTTTTATTATTGAGTTTTAATTATTCATATTTTAGATATGAATCTCATCATATAAATCATTTGAAAATAATTTCTTCTATTCTGTGGGATTTTGTTTTTTACTTTCTTGACAGTGCCCTTTGAATCATAAAGTTTTAATTTGGATCAAGTTTAATATATCTATTTTTTTTTTTTGTTGCTTGTGCTTTTGGTGTCATATCTGAGAATCCATTGTTAAATCTAAGGTCACAAAGATTTACAAAAGGTCACAAAAATTATGTTTTTTCCTAATAAATTTATAGTTTTGGCTCTTGCTTTTAGGCCTTTGATCCATTTTGAGTTAATTTTTGTATATGGTGTGAGGTAAGAACATTTTTAAAGTCTCAGCTCATATGCCATATCTCCATTAAATCTTTTATGAAACCACTAATTAAATATTGAAAGGGGTGATAATAATGATGATAATAACACCAGCCACCATCAATAAAGTACCTTTTTTTGAGATTACCACTAGTTTCTTTCCCTTATTTTATCTAATTCTCACAATTCTGTAAAATAGTTGCTCAGAAAAAAAAAAAAAACCTAACTAAAAGAATGTTTGCTAATGTAGTGTCTTTTTCCCTATATTATACATTTGGAAGTTTAAATAACTTGTTCAGGTTAGTGGCAGATATGGGATTCAAAGTAGGTCTTTCTCTACTTTCTCCTCCCCTATGCTGTCTCCTGAATGATACTTGCCTTGTTCCTCTCCTGAGCCCTAATGTGACTTTACATATGCCCCTCATACTTAGGACCCACCACATTCTTCCTTGAATTGCAATGTTTTTGTATTTGAGTTATCTTCTCTCCCGAACTAAAGGTTCCTTGAGAACAGAAATACATTCATTTTGCAAGTTGTACAGCCACAATCACAGTGCATAAAAGACAGTTGATAAATACCTGTTGAGTTGAGCAGCAATTCAATTGAACAGTAAATTCAGCAGTTTACTAAAATCAGAGCCTGGAGTTTCACCATAATTACCATCAGGTGATCAATGGGAACAAAAATAAGGTATCTTCATCTTCAATAATAATCTAAAAATGATATTGCTGTTTGAGCAATAAATAGCATAATAATGGATCAAAGCAGAAATATTGAATGTATAATTACTCCAAGTAAGCATGGTTTGACTTTAACCTGGAAGAATACATTATATAGCCAAAGAAGTAAGAAATGTTTGCATCCCTCAGAAAGATACTTATTTGGGTCATTGAAACATAGATGATTATTCTGGTTATGTATCGTTGTGTATGTAAAAAAAACTACCTCAAACCTGTGTGGTATAAAATATTTATTATTATTTCTCATGGTTCTATGCGTTGATTGGGTTTGGCTGGTTTCTCATTTGATGACGCTTACATGGTTGCAGACAAATATCAGATGAAGCTGCACTCAACTGAAGGTCCAACTGAGTTGAATGGCCAAGAAGTCCAACTCAAAGGCAGGCAGCTGATGCCAGATGAGAATTCAGCCGAGGTTGAGGACAGGCACACATACACATGGCATTTCCATGTGGCACGGGCTCCTTATATCATGGTGGATGTTTTACAGGAGTGAGCAATCCAAGAGACTCAAGTGGAAACTGCAAAGCTTCTTATGACTCAGCCTGGGAAGTCACAGAAGTCCTGCTTCTACTGCATTCTGTGGGTTAAGCAAGTCACTAAGGCCAAGGAGAGGGGAATTAGCATCCACCTCTTTACTGAAGAAGCAGCAGGCACGTACAGGAATGGTCTGAATTGATAAAGGCCACTTTGGAGAGCACTACCACAAAGACGGAGAGTAAAAGATGTCAAATTGGCAGAATGCATCCAAGAATGAGTGTTTTCTGGATTAGGGGCATGGCTACCTATTCCAGAGGCTGAGGACTATCCCCTCGTTATGTTTGAGAAATTTTTATTCACAACTTTTATAGATTCAAGCTTATCCAGCAGCAAAGGATGCGTCATAAAGACCCAGAGGCTGCCAAGTGGTAATGCAAATATAAGCAAACATAGAGTAAAGCAAACAGGCTTAATTGGACTTATTAATATGCAATTTCCAATTAATATGCGATTTCAATTATTGTAGTATCTTCAGGTGAACAAGACCTTTAATGGGCCTACCACAGAATGAAACTCTGTCCTTCTGGCTCTCCAGCCTTGCTGGACTCTCATGCTCCATCAGTCTCACATTCCGAGCTGTTCTGACCATTACCCTTGACTCTCATATGTTTTAATTTCTTCCCCTCGTTCTGTATCTCCACCCAGGCCCTGTGTTTGAACTGTAAACGTATTTTCCTTCCAAGAAATCCATCTGATTTTTATTATTCACCCTTTCAACATCTTGCACCATAGCAATTACTTTCCTGATGTCACTTCATTCTTAGAATATTGAATATTGAAACCTTAAAAAAAAAAGTACCTATTTTAATCATGGGTTTCAGTACACTTTAAGAGCAACTGATGAGGAAAAGTTGTGTCTGGATATTACTCTACAAGGGATGTTTTACCTCTGAGCTGGGACATTGAGGGCATGATGACTCCTAACCAATGTCTTGTGAAGTGGACACCAAGACACGATCTGTGTAACATGATGAAACTAAAGGCAAGAAAAAGAAGACAGGAGAAAGATAGTCTGCTTTACTCTCAAGGCAGAAGAGTGAAGGGCCTTATAATACATGGTATTTTTGGGCCGGTAACCACAGGAAGATGCAGTTTTAAATGAATTAATTATATATATATACACACAAATGAATGTAAATAAATATTCAACTCAAGATGGTAGAAAAATAACTTCAATAAGGAGACTGGAGGAAGGTAAGCAGAAATTAATACATTTCACATAGAAAAAACTGCATAACTGATAATTCTAAGAACTGGCTTCTTTGAAAACAATAATGAGATAGACATAGCTCTAGAAAGATTAATCAAGGGAAAAAAGAATAACAGCAAATTAAGACTGAGAGAAGGAATTTATATATGTAGAAGATTCTAAGGAAAGAAAAATGTATTTTCCAAATTTATTTTCCAGTCTATGTTAATCATTTTAAAAAGCTGGAAGATATGGGCAACTTATAAAGACTTCAAATCTTATTAAAGGAAAATAAGATAAATAATAAGAGGAAAAATAAGCAAAGTTTTCAAAGAACCATTTTCTCTCCTGCCAAAATGTCTGCACCTAGGTAGTTTCATGGATAAATTCTTTTCAGGATTCAATAAAATTCCTTTGCTATTTAAATTGCTACTGGGCAGAGAGAAAGAAGGTAAGCAACCCAACCTGTTTTAAAAAGCTAGCATCGGCTGGGCGCAGTGGCTCGCGCCTATAATCCCAGCACTTTGGGAGGCCGAGGTGGGCAGATCATGAGCTTAGGAGTTCGAGACCAGTATGGCCAACATGGTGAAACCCCATCTCTACTAAAATACAAAAAAAAGAATCAGCTGGGTGGATGTAGTGGTATGTGCCTGTAGTCCCAGCTACTCGGGAGGCTGAGGCAGGAGAATCGAGTGAACCTGGGAGTTGGAGGCTGCAGTGAGCCGAGATCGTGCCACTGCACTGCAGGCTGGGTGACAGAGAGAGACTCCAACTCAAAAAAAAAAAAAAAAGCTACCATTGCATTCAAAATGAAACTGGACAGAGAATGCCTCTCCAAAGAAAACTATCAGTTTCTCTTATTAATATAAATTTTAGAAGTTCTCTCATCTCAGCAAATAACATATACCACATGACCAAGGAGGTTCCCCCTAGATTTATAAAAAATGTATTTTAACATATTTATAATTTCTTTTAGTTATAAATAAAACCATTTCAAAAAATGTCAATTTTATAGAATTCAATTCCATGCCTGACTTCAAATATAAACAAAAGACTGAGTAATCTAGCAATATAACTGCCCTTCATTCACAGGGTTAACAGAATTATCTGAAATGAACAATCACCTACCACATTTAGTTTTGTAACAATAGGGCATTCTCCTTAAAGTCAGGAGTAGTTCAGGGTACTGCCCCTGAAATAGTGGCATGAGTGGTCTCCCTGCTTCTCATCTCACCTAACTTCTTCCCAATCTCTGACGGTCAGAATCCTTTAATGTGCACATCTTGTCACGTGACCATTCTTCATACCTGTAATTAATTCCTTTTGTTCTTATGCAAGAGAACCAGGTCTTTAATGTGGTATCAGTGTCCTCCAGAGTATGGTTCCTCTTCAGTTCTTTTTCCTTACTTAAATGGGTTGAGACCTGTAAGGTCTTTGGGGCAATGTAGGGTACAAACACTCAATGGTATTGATGATGATGAGGAGGAGGAGGAGAGGAGGAAGGTATTCTTCCTGGGATTGAACCCACTAGACCTCCTGGACTTCTTTCAGCCCCTTAGTGGTGGCATGTGCTCTTCTCTCCCACGGCCCTCACCTGTACTCTTCCTGCCTGGAACCCTTCTCCTCTCTTCAACCAGGTGAAGACCTTCAGAACTCAGCCTCTTACAGCTCCTTGACATTGATCTTCATTTTACTTATTGCGATTTTTAATTATGCATCTGTGTGACTGTTACTTCAAATTTCTAGAAAAAGAGCCCCTGATGCACATGCATGCAATCTGTGTCAGGGGTCTCTCCTTAATCTAATGAGCTCTGTTCAGGGGCACAGGGGACTGCAGCAATTGGAAGCCTCCTTATTTTTTGTGGACAATGGGGAGGAGCCAGAATGACGAGAAAAGGGGATTAAGCAGGCCACCCACCCTGACTACAGTTATTTGAAATAGTTCTGGAAGTGCTAACCGAGAAAGGTGAAGGATGAAAGATACACACACACCACACACTCACTGTGGAATGCTAAAATGGTCCAGTAGAAAAAACTTTTTTTTTTTTTTTTGAAACAGAGTCTCACTCGTTCAACAGGCTAGAGTACAGTGGCATGATCTCTGCTTATTGCAACCTCCGCATCCCGGGTTCAACTGATTCTCCTGCCTCAGCCTCCCAAGCAGCTGGAACTACAGGCATGTGCCACCATGCCCAGCTAATTTTTGTATTTTTTTTTTGTAGAGACGAGGTTTCAAAATGTTGACCAGGATAGTCTCGATCTCCTGACCTTGTGATCTGCCCGCCTCGGCCTCCCAAAGTTCTGGGATTACAGGCGTGAGCCACCGCGCCCGGCCGAAAAAACGTTTTAACTCTAATAGGACAATTTGTTACAGGGTCCCTTATAAAATAAATGTAGAGAATTAGGATTTACAATAGTTGCACACATGCTTCGGTCCTTCGCCTTTTGTTTGAATCCACAGACATTGTAGAAAAGAGCACTGAACAAATTCATCACAGTTCGGAAAAAAAAAAAAAAAAAGCAGTGCCCTTTTTAGCTAAAACTGTGTGGAATCCCTGACAGATGGGAAAAGAACATGAGTTCAGTTTGGATAAGAAAGCCACACCCCCAAATGTGATTATGTGCAAAAGCGGCAATCTGGAGGTGTCTTGGGGAAGGATAGAACAACCAAGGGGGTGACCCTTCAGCATCCTGAATCCCCTCGGGCCCCCACAGAATTTAGGGGTAGGCAGAGAGTACAGGAGAGTGCCCAGGAGTGCCTGAGACAGAGACCCAGCGTCAACATGATGGTAACACCCAGAACAAACAGAGAACTCATCCATGTGGAAGAACAGTTACTGGTATCTTTCATGGGGCAGCGGGCCCCACTGTTTCCTTTATGAAGAAGCTGAAATCAGGCATTTGTACCATGGTCTCATGTAGACACTTGGGGATCACACACTTAAGAAAAACCAACAGCCTGAAGACAGCTGCCAGGTGCAACCAGCCTGAGAAAACAGAATTAATGGGAGATGAACAGGGCAATGGTCTTCCAAGAAATGTAGGAGGATATTCTGTTCATTGAAGGATGAAACAGACATCTTGGAACTGAAAACCTTGTCAAAATTTAAAAAACAAAAAACAAAAAATCTTCCATTCAATGGATGGGCTCGAAAGCAGAATTTGTGAAAATGGGGAATAGATCCCAAGAATCCTCACAGACCACAAGACCACAAGCATGAAATGTCTAGTAAAAATTAAAGAGAAGGAAGGACAGCTCCAGGATGACCAATGTCAAGCTAATAGGCATTTCAGAAGGAAGGAATAGTGAAATTCAGGGGGAGAAATTCTTAAGCAATAATAGGGTATAATTTCCCCAAATTAAGGAAAGAAATGTCTTCAAATGTAAAGAGTAGTATAAGGTGAAAAAGAACTCTCACCTGTACAAACAGAAAGATATCTAAAGCTGAGAAAGGCCAACACACACAACACACACATGCAGAGAGAGAGAGAGAGAGAGACAAAGAGACAGACAGAGAGAGAGAAATCCAATGTGAACTTAGGATCAGATCATATGTCACCGGCAGAACTGGCTACAGAAAGACAATTGAGCAATACGTTTAATCATCTGAGGAAAGTAACCTGAGAATATGATTCTGTATTCAAAAACTATAATTTAAGTCTGCAGGAAATATGTAATTTTTCTGACATGCAAGAAATAACAAAGTTTATCCCCCCTACACACTCTTTTTGAAAGAATTATGAAAGAACATATTCCAGCAAAATAAATAAATGAATAAATAAAACCAAAGAAAGAAATGGGATGCAAAAAGTAATTGAAGATGCAAGTTGATAAAGTACGATAAGATACTAGTTGTATCAAGTTTAAATGCACACTATACAATTCTACATGTCATTTCTGGACATAAGTGGATGTGGTAAAATACAAGGCCATGGAGGGAATGGTACATATCAAATTCAGAATAGAGGTCACCTCTGGGGAATGAGGGGATAATAGGATTGGGAAGGAGTCCAAAAGGGGATTCAATTATACAGGTAATGTTTTATTTCTTAAAAACAAAAAGATAAGGATCTTGAGCAAATATAGCTAAGTGTTAACATCTGTGAAATCTGGGTATTGAAAACATGAATAATGATTATACTATTATTTATCATTTCCTTTATATTGGAAAATTTTAAGAATTATTTTAAAGAGTGGATTAGAAATGAGGAAGTGGAGAAAGCATTGAGTAGATAAGTACTTAAGATATTTGTTGTGGAAGGGGCAGAGAGATGGGGCAGAAACTGGGGTGGGGGATGAAATCGAGAGAGACTTGTCTACATATTGAAGGAAATAATCTGGTAAAGGGAGGGACTGAGAGGGGAAAGGGAGGACTAGTTGGAGGAGTGACAGGAGTACATGCAACAGTGTACAGGACACACTAACCCAAAACATGGCACCAAATGTGGCATTTGAGAAAACAGCAGAAGCCAGAAGGTCACCTTCAACCTTCTCCCCTGAAGCAGTTCATGTGAGAGGTGCCTTCCCTATATCCAGAGGAAGGAAACATCTTTATAAGATGCAGGGACACAGAAGAATCTTAACAAACAGTCCTTGCTACGTTCCTTCCAGTTAATCACCATTAGACTCTACCCCCTTTGTCCAATCATACTTCTCCAAGACCATCCACTTCTTCATCACACTCAGCATAAAAAAACACAGGTTTCCCTGTCTCATTGAGTCTTCATTTCTGTGTCACATAAAATTTATATTCAATACATTCGTATGACTTTTTTTGTTAATTTGTCTTTTGTGATAGGAGCATCAGTCATGAACCTGAGATGGGAAGGAGAAAGAATTTTATCCCTGACACAGAACACCTGAAGAAGCATTTGCCTTTCGAATCAACAGGATATCAATTCTTCCTCTTGAATGCCAGGAAGGACAGGTGAAATTACGGATCCTAAGGGTTTTCAGAGCTTGATGATGAGACTATAAAACAGCCTTCTCAAGATGTATTCCATTTTATCATTGACATAAAAAGTAAAATCATCATCTGAGAGTGGGCGGGATGGTATGGGGATGGCTTTCTTCTTCTTGTCAGGTTTATTAAGGTATTATTTACATCTGTTAAAATTCGCCCCTTTTCATGCAGAGTTTCATAAGGTTTAACACACACACACACACACACACACACAGTTTTTGCTACAATCAGTATATCAAACAGTTTCATCACCCCCCCGCCCCAATTCCCTTGTGCCCCTCTGTAGTCAACCCCTCTCCTCTCCCCAGACCCAGGCAGTTTGGATAAGAAAGCCACACCCCAAAATGTGCTTATGTGCAAAAGGGGCAATCCCTCGGGGTCTTGAGGAAAAATGGAATAACCAAGGGGGTGACCCTTCAGCATCTCACATCACCTTGGGCCTCCAGGCAGTCACCCAGCTGATTAATATCCTTATTCTGCCTTTTTGAGAATGTTGTATGAAAGGGATCCTACAGGATGGAGCATTTGAAATTCATCTGCATTTTACGTGTATCAGTAGTTCATCAATGTGTATTGCTGAGTGCAATACCATTGTATAGATTTGGGTTATTTCCAGCTTTGGAGGATTCTGAATGAAGTCACTCTGGACACTCATGTACAGATTTTGAGTGAACATTCATTTTCATATTTCATCTTTCTTGGGAAAGGAAAGATTCTACTTGGGAAGAGGATCAGTGGGTCATGTGGTAAATTTATGTTTACATTTATAGAAAACTGCTGAACTCATTTCCAAAGAGACGATACCATGGTTATGAGGTTTTGAGGCAAAAGGAGAAAGCATGAAATTGGCATCTTGGAGTGCAATATTCCTTGTTCTCTGTTTATCCCCCATCCCTATTTCCATCCTTTGCCCTGCTCTATGCCTTGGAAGCCTGCCCCTACTGACGGCATCATGTTAATGTCCTTGTTGGCTGGCCCTTGGTGGGATTTGTCAAGAGAGGCACCAGTGGGAGACTGGGGTGGGAGAGAAAAAAGTCTAGGTGTTTTTTCCCTGGTTCCTCCATGTCAGTGGTTGTGTCCCTCCAAAACTGGTGCTCCTACCAGATGACGTTTTATCCATGGCTCCAGAGCTCTCCATGATTCAGTAATACTGCTTCCTTCTCCTCTTGCCTGTTCAGATTTAAGGATGGAACAACTGCCCACTCCTGCTCATCTCTGAGTGCCCTAACATCCCTAGTGTTTCTCTTAATTTTGCCCACATCTCTTTGAGAGGTTTTTTCATTAAAGTCTTCTGAGACATCTACGTTGTACTCTATTTCTGCTAGGACCTTGACAAGTTGAGTGAGAAAGCACACTCTTTATTTGCTGGGCTGAGTAGGATTTCTAGAGCGTCTAGGGATTTCTAGGGTTGCTCCTTTGACATTTGTGCTCATGGATTTAAAGTGACTCCAGGCACTCTGGAGACATGATTTGATCTGGTGAATTTCAGCTGCATTGTTGCAGGAATGGAGAACAGATCAGGATCAGTCAACACTGAGACTGAAGAAGTGAGTGGGTGATAAGTGGAAGACCAAACTTGTTTGTATGCTTCAGGTCTCAGCTAAAAGGAACTATTTCTGGTCATTTTTCTAAAGAGACTTTCCTGACTCGTTCTATTTTCTCTGCTGACTGTTTCCTTCATTGCATGATCACAATTTGTTAATACCATGCTTCTTCATTTGTCTTTCCCCATGAAAAGCAAGCTTCACCTGCACAGGACTGTTCATTGTATTCACTGCCACATCCCCTGCTCACTGACTGATATAAAGTACAGGTTGAATGAAGCTTAGAACTTTTTTAACCAATGCATTTTTTTTACCCTTTTAACCTATCAGGGTGAGTTCACCACTAAGAAAATAACCCTGAATTCTCCCTACTGACATTCATAGTTTTCATGTCAACACATTCCTTATACCTGGTATTTTCAATCTGAATCAGTTTTTCTGAGATTGTAAGTCAAGCGATATAGACTGATAATAATTAGAAAATTGATCATGAAGGTTCATACAAATTCAGATATGAATAAATAACTGCCCATCCATGCCCAGTGAGCAAGATCAGAATTTATGATGCTAATTCTTTGACTTGAAGGCTGAACATGTGGAAATTGGTAGAAATGAGTTAAATCTAGAGAGTTAGATTATCCAGAGAATGGGAACTCAGAGGATGATTCCTTTCCCTCATTAAGAACTGAATCATTGATATGTACCTAAGGCTATGCCATGATAAATGTGAAATACTCATTTCAAAGACCTAAGTGGATGATCTTTTATACAAAGAAACAAGGTGTAGCAGTAAGGTAATAAGATTTACTTAAAAACTAGAATTAATAGAGACTATATAATAATATTTAAATGCTACTTATAATGATTTTCTGAGGGAAGGAGGTTATTGGAATTTTTTACACTTTACATTATCTTTTATATTAGAGCATTTTTACATGTCACATGTGTTACTATTGCATGCAGAAAAATATAAATATTTAATGTTAATAATTACTAGCTATATTAAATTACTTTATAGCCAGAAAATAACATTAGTTTTTTAACCTCTGCGGCAGTGGTAGTTCTTAGAGAATGCAGGCTTTTGAATGAGATAAACTTTGCATAGAATCCCACCCTCCCCTTGTCTGTCTAGCTGAATGATATACATTAAGTTCCTTTCCTCGAGCTCAGGTTTCCTCGTCTGTAAAATGGAGATGGCAACTGTGAAATTCCCTGGGTTCCCTTGGTTGTTGTGAGAATATGTGGTGATTTACTCTAGGTTGTCACCTTAGTGCCGGGCACGGTGTTAGCTCTATGGAAGTATGGCTTCAAAGTAATGTGTGTGTATTTCCTCTGGAGTCATCCTTGAAGTGATCGCTTTATGTTTCTACCAATTGTGCTGATATTCTCTTAGGCTTAAACAATGAATTATGGTCAGTGTATATCTTCCTCAATCCCCACGTGCAGTCAGATATCAATTCTGTTGACTTCTTTTTTACATAGAATGACTAATATTCTCTTTTCCTCTCCATTTCCACTGCCACACTTTGAGTTTTGTCCTTACCCTAGTGTCACGCTGGTGTGACCCAGGCAGACACCCTGATCCCTTCCACCCTACAAGCACCCTCTGTTTTCCTCACTCACAGCCTGTCTCAGCCCCTGCCCCTTGGCTACAGGTGATTTCTCCATGTCTCAGCACAGTGCCTGTGTTGTCTCATTTAAAGATACCGGCTGATATTCAGGCAGATTCTACCCAAAGAAATTGATGTAATCCTCAGTGTGAATCCAAGGTGCAGATTCTCCAAAGAATGCCAAGAAGTCACATCTTCAGCCTGGGGTAGATGAGGTGCTCAACCAGTCTTGGTGAGTGAATGTTGGATGGCTTCTCAAGACCTACCAAACCACAATCTTACCCAATGTCTGCAGCTTTTCATAAGAGAAGCCATCAATCAGGCAGCAGACCTCCCTGACTGCCATCTATGCCAGGCCTGACTAACAAAATATGCAATCATTACCCCCCACTGCTAGAATTGATCCATTCTTGAAGATCCTTCTCATAACCCAGCTCTTTTGAGAAACCTTTGTTGTACAATCTGCCTGTGTTCAAATTTTTTAGAAGTTACTTTTAATCAATCCATATTAAAAAAAAAAAGCACAATTGTGCTCTCTTTGGTATTGTTTACTCTTATTGGGTCATCTGGCCACAAGTTACTTTGGCTTTTACTGAAGGCAGCAACCAGGCTCAACTTCAGCACAGAGTAGAATCTTGATGTTCACTGATAATTAATTAATATGTGAGATACTATTTTTAAAATTTTTTGCAGGGTGGCCTTTGATACCAGAATATTGTGCATGAAGCTGAAATCCTAATTTCAAAAATGCACAAAAGGCTCAAATGGCTGAAAATGTGACTTCTTGGCTTTGTTTGGAGAATCTCCAACTTGGATTCGCACTCAGGATTATACCAATTTCTGTGGGTAGAATCTGCCTGAATATCAGCCAATATCTTTATATGAGACAACACAGAGGTATACTTTTCTACAAACTTGTTTATTGGTTTTCTGAAAGTCAGCCAGATGGGGGTAATTTGTTAAGTTAAACAGATTCAAGCCGGATGAAATACCAGGTGTCTTCTGTTCGTCTTCCCACCTTCCTGAAGCACCTTTGACGCCTTTTCTGCCTTATTTTTCTTCCTGGTACTTATCACGATATGACAAACTATATATTTCATTTGCTTATTTCTTTGTCTTCCTCCATAATGACAAGGACTTGTTTGTTTTGTTCACTGCTGCATCCCTAGTGCCTTGGACAGTGCCAGGCACATAGCAGACATTCAAAACAGAACTAAGGAATGAATAAATGAATGAATGAATGAATGAATGCCTCTGTCAAGAACCACCAAAATGAAAACAGGGTTGGTGACAAATTACTGGCTTATAATAGGGGAGCCCAGTTGATGTGCTCTGGGGCTCTCTAGGACACATGTAGAATTGGGTGGGGCAACAGATACGTCTGGTGCCCCCAGCACAACTCCTTGGCCCATCTCTAATTTCAACCAAGCTGCAGTGGACAGCGTTTCATGCAAGCTTGGTTTACCCATCTTAAGAGCACTGAGGAGGGCTTTTCTCTTTCTGCCCTAGACTGACCTGGCAGGTGCAGCTAAGCCAGCATCGCTGGAGGCATCCCACCATCATGAGGGGCAGGAGGCATGGATAAGACTCCAGTTGCCGTCATGCTGGTGGGCCATTCTAGAAGCATTTTGCTTGTGTCAGAAGGTCCTGGTGGAATTGCTTTTTTCTCCTTCCCTTTGTTGTCACTCTTCCTGCTCTCTCATTCTTGCTTCCCGGGATCACCTCCCACATGAATTCCCTTGTCTCAGGCTTTGCTTTTGAGGAAACCCAAAATTAAACAAGTAGAGTGTTCATGTAAACATGATGGTGAGTTACCGAAGCAGTTTCCTGTCCAACATGATTGTGTTGGCATTTGATTAGGAGTCCAACTTAGATTCTTGTTCTGGCTGCACCAAAGCTGCTCTTCTTCTTCTTTTTTTAAATTAACTTTTCTCTGTGAGTCTTGCCTAAGACTTTCTTTTTTTTTTTTTTTTTTTTTTTTTTTTTTTTTTTTTTTTTCTGTGAGTAGGAAAACCTAGAAGTTGTAGGTCCAGGGTATTTCTCTTCTCACATGGATCCTGGCACACCTTGGATTTGCTCTTGTTCGCAGATGCACAGCTCAAGTGGTGCACAGAATAATGAGAGGTAAAGAAAGATGTATCCCTCAGGGGCCAGACCAACCTCCACCCCCAGCTGAGGGCACATGAGCTGATTCTGGCCTTGAGACAGAAATTCTATCACCAAATCTTCCTGCCAGAGGCTCTTTCAGTTGTTTGATGGAGCCTGTTTTCCAAGTGTCTGACTTATGTTTCTTTTTGTTTGTTTATTTGTTTTTTTGAGACAGAGTCTCGCTTTGTTGCCCAGGTTGGAGTGCAGTGGCCCGATCTCGGTTCACTGCAACCTCCACCTCCCTGGTTCAAGCAATTCCCTTGACTCAGCCTCCCGAGTAGCTGGGATTACAGGCACATGCCACCATGCCTGGCTAATTTCTTTTGTATTTTTAGTAGAGATGGGGTTTCACCATGTTGGCCAGGCTGGTCATGAACTCCTCACCTCAGGCAGTCCGTCCGCCTTGGCCTCCCAAAGTGCTGGGATTACAGGTGTGAGCCACTGCGCCTGGCCGTGTTTCACTTTTTTAATGATTTAACTCTTTCAAACTACAGTTGACCTTTGAACAAGGCAGGGGTTGGTTAGGGGCACCGGCCCCTCTCACAGTCAAAAATCTGCATATTCCTCTTGACTCCCCCAAAACGGAACTACTAATAGCCTACTGTTGACCCAAAGCCTTACTGATAAGGAAAACAACACATATTATGTATGTCATATGTATTATATAGTGTATTTTAAAATAAAGTAAGCTGGCCGGGCGCGGTGGCTCACGCCTGTAATCCCAGCACTTTGGGAGGCCGAGGCAGGCTGATCACGAGGTCAGGAGATCCAGACCATCCTGGCTAACACGGTGAAACCCCCGTCTCTACTAAAAATACAAAAAATTAGCCAGGTGTGGTGGTTGGCGCCTGTAGTCCCAGCTACTCGGGAGGCTGAGGCAGGAGAATGGCGTGAGCCCAGGAGGTGGAGCTTGCAGTGAGCCGAGATCATGCCACTGCACTCCAGCCTGGGTGACAGCATGAGACTCTGTCTCAAAAAAAAAAAATAAATAAATAAAATTTAAAAAGCTAGAAAAAAGAAATGTAATTAAGAAAAGTGTAAGGAAGAGAAAATGTATTTACTATTCATTAAGTGGAAGTGGCTCATCATGAAGTTCTTGTGTCTCAGAAGGTCCTGGTGGAATTGTTTTTTTCTTCTTCCTTTCTTCTGATTTCCTTCCTCTCTCTGATTTCAACCAAATTGCAGCGGACAGTGTTTCATGCAAGCTCAGTTTACCTACCCAAAGTTGGGTAGTCTGAGGAGGAGGAAGAGGAGGGCTTGGTCTTGCTGTCTCGGGTGTGGCAGAAGCGAAAGAAAATCCACCTGTAAGTGGACCCATGCAGTTTAAACCCTTGTTGTTCAAGGGTCACCTGTAATTGATAACACAACATACACATCAGGTGAAAACTGCTTGATGCCAAATTCAACAAAATGGAAATGAGCATATTAATTTTTGCTCCTGTGTCTCATTCCTCTGCATGAGACAGTGCCTACCACCTCTCTGCTTATATGTGAAAACGCCGTAGATCTGTCTTTGGTAAAGTATGTAGTGTCTTGGAACTGAGTTAAAAAAGATCAGGCCAGGTGTGATGGCTCACGCCTGTAATCCCAGCACTTTGGGAGGCTGAGGCAGGCGGATTACGAGGTCAGGAGATCGAGACCATCCTGGCTAACACGGTGAAACCCTGTCTCTACTAAAAATACCAAAAAAGAAAACAAAAAAAAAATTAGCCAGGTGTGGTGGCGGATGCCTGTAGTCCCAGCTACTCGGGAGGCTGAGGCAGGAGAATGGCGTGAGCCCAGGAGGCGGAGCTTGCAGTGAGCCGAGATCGCGCCACTGCACTCCAGCCTGGGTGACAAAGCGAGACTCCGTCTCAAAAAAAAAAAAAAAAAAGATCAAACCCACACAAGCCCACTTGGGTATGACTGTGATAGGTGGCACATTCTTGCATCCTGTGCACCCCATGCCACATGTGTTAAGCATTGTGTGCTAATCAGTTGTGTGATAACAGGTCCTATAATGATATTATTATTTCACTGATTTTCTTGTAAGTTTTAGGTGCTTGTTATTTAACTTTCTTACTTTCTTTAAAAAAGAAATAAGAAATGTGAGCAAATTTTAAATATTGTTAATAAATCAAGTTCTGCTGCTCCTCATTCAGCCCCCTGGACCTATTTTATTGAAGACTGTCATGAGCTTGTTGACTCAACATGTCAAAAACAAGCAGACAGACCTGTTATATACGATGACTTTTCCATGTAATTTTGGATTTTTCTGCACAACCAACCAAAATATGGAGACAAATTGGTTGCCACAACTCGATCTTAAGCTCTGATTTTAAATATTTCTATTTAAAAAAAAGCTTCATCTTTCGTTAGTGATATAGATTTGAACTAAAAAAAAATGATGAATACTGCTTTTTTCTATTTTCTATTTTGAGACTCTGTGTGAAATCAAACTTTAAAGAGCTTTTACTGCTAAAAGAAATATTCTGAAAACCACTTATAGGCACTGCCACCAAGACCACCCAGAGCAGAGCGTCAAACACTAACCGACCACCGCCTTTCACTTAAACTCACTCCCAATCATCCCGGCTCTAGTCTTCATCTTTAAAATCTCTGGCCTCTTACTTTTTTTCTATTAGTACTAGGTAGGGATGAAAAGAAATCTGACATCCTTAAGTTGAAAGGTTGTGATAAGGACATTATTAAGGGTGCACGTTTTAGTGGATGGATACTTTCTGGAAACCAGATTGCTGCCCATATTCAGTTTAACTGGTTAAATGGGGAGGCCATGTGAGCACTAAGGTGATGCTGTGCAAAGGAGGTGAGATTATGTGCATCGTTGCCTAGAAATGCTCCTTATCCTCTGCTTTTTACCTTAAAGCCTTTGTCTCATCCTGTATATTTTTACTGTGAAGCCTGTGATCTATCCTGTGTATATACCCTGCAGCCCAGGCATGTTTTTTATAACTAAAAATCAATTCCAGTACTTAGGATCATTATCGTCATTCTCATCCTGACCTATAACCTACATAACTTCTCCTCTGACACTCTTCGGGATGTGAAAAGTATATGTATAGATGTGCAACTTTTGTTTTCATTTAAGCTGTAGAAAAAAATATGCTATATATAAGAAATTTTTTTAAATGAAAATAATGAAGTTTAATGTAAGTATATCTCATGATTTTTTGATTAATATTGATTGTTTAGTACCCATTAGTAAATGAGTTTTTTTTTTTCTGACCCCGAGGAAACCATAAAGAGGAATCTTATAGAGCCTCAGATATCTGCGTCCCAGATTGGTCTGGACTATTTGATGTAGAAAGAGACACATTCACTGGGATGGAAGAAGATAATGTACTGGAAAGGAGCCAGAATCATGATGTAGTGGGCACTTGGACTTAACTGGATTTCCATATATAGAGATCTCCTACCCACAAATTTAACACCAACAGTTTATTTCAAAGCCAGTGATTTGGAACATGGAATTCAGAGTAATGTTATAAATGGTGATTTGGCTCCTTCTGCCTGTGTCATATCTTATGGTTGCCCTGCGTAAAGTAATCCAAAGGAAAGTTGAACATGGCAGTAATGATACACAGAGTATCATTACTCTGAGTGGTCTGAGTCTACTCTCTATTTCCTGGGTAAGAAAATTGGGTAGTATTAAAACAATAAAATAAATGACATAAAAATCAAAAGTATATATGGACAACACTCCTATGGTATTTGATTATACAAAGTACAATCTGAATAGGAGTTGAAAACCAAGTTTTACTGGTATGAATGTGACTTGGACAGGCTCATTCACCTCTCTCCGCTCGGTAATGACATTTGTGAAATGGAGACATCACCTACTAAATTTACATTTAAGAACAAACATCATGCCTGTCTGTGTGCAAAGCAGCATGGCTAGAGAAGAGCTCAGAACAATGCCAAGTCAGTTTGTTTTAAACAAAGAATTCTAAATATCAAATGGGTGAATGAGCCTATGTTTCTTTAGTCAATTCAAGCTCCCTAAGAGCTATTTCACTTTTCCTCTCTCCTTTTTTTCCTCAAAGAAGAGAAGCAAGATGCCCACATATTCTGCCTCCTAATCTGCCAGCCAACCTGCACCTCTACCCATACATCCCACTTTTTCTTCTGATGTGAGAGGTGAACTGTCTGTTTCCTGATCCCAGGTGTCTGCCCCCATTTATGCACTGAATCTCAGGTCCTCTTGCCTACTTAGGAGGATTGCTTCTACAACTGCTTCCCTTCCCTCTCTTAGATGATCATTTTCCCACCTGCTGGCTCACTCCCTTCAGCATATAAGAACACCGTATCTTCCATCTTACAAGAACCTCCATGGACCATGCAGACTTCTCAGCTACTGTCCTGTTTCTCTACAAACTCCTATAGCCAAGTTTCTCTGGGAGAGTTTTGTGTAGTGGCTGTATCTACAGCCTCCTTGCATTCTCTCTGGAATCAACTCCAATCAGACCACTTCACCGAAATTTCTCATTAGGCTGTCAATAACCTCTGCATTGCCATCCCAGGTCATTAGCTTGTTTTCTTCTCACTAAATGTGTCCACAGGCTTCAGTGCAGTTAATCACTCTCTCTTCCCCTGAGATACTTCCAGGCACCACGTGCTCCTGGGTTCTCTCCTTTTTTGTTTCCTTTGATGATGCCACTTTCTCATCTTTATCCAAAGGGAGGAGTGATTCATGGCTCAGTCCTGGGACCTCTTCTCTGGTCACATTCATTCCTCTTGACTTAATCTATTCTTGTGGTTTTATATCTAAAAGCTGATAACTCCAAAATTTATCCCTCAATCCCATCCTCTTTCCTCCACTTCAGACTGCTGTATCCAATTGCCTTTTGAACACCACCATTTAGATGAAACACAGACATGTCAAGAATGATCTAATCAAACTTCACTCTTGATTTCTGCCTACTTTTCCTAAAATGAAAACATAAGCAAATGAACATACTTCCCATCTCATCTAGATTAAGTTCTAAATCCCTCAGCATTGCTTACAAGGTCCTACATAAACTTGCTGCTTGCTCTTCTGTGACCTCATGTCCCACAAATCTCTATCTGGCTCACGCTAGGCACACTGTCCCCCAGCCTTTTTCTTGATCATTGTGGGTGCTGTCCTACCTCAGGGACATCATTGCTGTTTCCTTGGTCCGTAACAGTCTTCTCTGAGATGTCTGCAGAGCTGGCTTACTCACTATCCTGATAGCATTTACTTTCTAGTGTGTAATGGTGATGGTCACACAGGATTTGTTAGGCAATGCAATCAACAAATAAAAAGAAATGTATTTTGTGTCAAGTAATCATAGTCCTTATGCAGAAAAGTAATAACACAGGACAAGGGGGTAGAAAGTGCTGGAGATGTGGGGTGGCATTTTGGATGTGATAATCAGGGGAGGCCTGTCCAGTAAGGTGACAGTTGAATGACAGCCTTAAAGAAATGAGAAAAAAGTAGTTTCTGTTTGATGGAATCACAAGTGACAGATTCAATGAATAAATACAAGAGCACAGACATTTCTACACTTTCATTAGTCTTCCTCTCAATTTTAAATCTGGTACATTTACCAATCTCTCTAAAATTACTGAACCTTTGAGGAAATAATACACAATACAAGTTAATGCCTCAAGTATTTGGGACACTGAGATAGCCCTTCTCTTAAGTAGAAGGATTAATTATGTGTATTAATTAATGAACATTAACATACAATATAATTTTTTGACTCAAAATTTTATTCTTTCTTGTTTTATTATATTTTATATCACTTCTAAAATAATAAAATACAGGAGATAGAAGGCATGTCATGTTTTGATTTAGTGGAAATACATTCAATGTTTCACCTGCAAGTACAATCTCAGCATATCATTTCATATATTCTCAATCATATCACTTTTATTAAGAATTTTTTTGTTCTATTTCTAATAGATTTTTCATTCTAGCCAATGCACTTCAGCCTTTGTAGAGATGGAATATACTCTTCTTTATCTAATAATAGGATGAGTCATATTACCACAAGCTCTAATATCCATATGTCTTAGTTTGTTTGGCCTTCTATAACAAAATATCTGAGATTGGGTAACTTATAAAGAACAGAAATTTATTTTATTACAGTTCTGGAGGCTGGGAAATCCAAGATCAAGGCACCTGTATTTGGTGTGTGGTGAGGCAGTTCTCTCTGCTTGCAAGATGGTGCCTTGTTGCTGGGTCCTCTCTGGCGGAAGGGTAGAAAGAGCCTAGCTAGTTTCCCCTTGGCCCTTTTATAAGGGCATTAATCCCGTTCGTGAAGGCTCCACCCTCATAATCTAATCACCTCCTATGTGCTTCACCTCTTAAAGCTATCACATTGGTGATTAAGTTTCAACATATGAATTTCTGGGGACACACTCAAACCACAGCACCTTAGAATCCTGGAGTTGGTTGTGCCTGATTGTGGTGATGATGTATATTTCTATTAATCCACTTCTGGAGTCAATTTGTTAGTGTTTAACTTAGAATGTTTACATCTGTATTCACAAATAAGATGGAGGATCAACTTCTCTTTCTCTGTTTTGACAAATTACTGAATTAGTCATATTAGATCTGGAAGAGAACCAAGAATCTTCTTTCTTATAATATGTTCTGGGTACAATTTAAATAGCATATGAATTATCTGGAGCTTGAAGTTTTGAAATAGACAGTACCCATAAATTCCTTTGGGCTGGTGCTGTTCTGAAAGGAAGCACTTTAATACATTTTTAAGATTCCTTTTATGATTACAGCTATATTTAGAGTTTTAATTTAATTATGAGTAAATTTTAAAAACATGTATTTTTAAAAATTTTGCCTATTTTATCTACATTTTAAAATATATCAAAATACATTTGTACAAACTATACACTATTTTATTAAATTTTCTCTGCATGTCTTCTCTCATTTTGTGTATTTGTGTTTCCTTCATTTTTATTTTATTTTTATTAATTTGTGCATTCGTATGTTCTTTTTTATTTCCTGATTAGAATGGAATGTATGCTTCCACTGCTTAGTTATTTTCGGAAACGGTTCTTAAGTCAGTTGATGAATTCTCCTGGTCTTCTCTTCTCTACTTCAATTAAGGGACTTTATGATTGTTTGTATTGCTTGTGTCTGCTTCTTCCTTTGGGAGACACTGTTTTACGTAAGAATATGTATTAGAGTAATTGGATCTATCCATGAAGTTGATTATTTCTCTCTCATAACATTTATCTGTTATCTTCATCTATTCTCTGGAGGGGTTTTATGAACTGATAGCCAAATGCACTAATTTGAGTTGTTTTGCTCTTTTCCATTCTCCAGTTTATTTTCTTTATTCATCATGGTCTGATTCTGTTTTGTCAACATTGAATTTTGCTGAGATTAGAAATAAAAAAGAAAAGACTAAATTCAATATGGTCCTCTGCATTGGATCTTGGAACAAAAAAGGAAATTTGGTGGATGAACTGGTGAAAAATTATATCCTCATTTTGGAAAAGAGTTTGACAATTCCTTATAAACTATATATAGTTACTATACGGCCCAGCAATCCCACTCTTAGGTATTTTCCTAAGTGTATTAAAAGCTTCCATCCACGCAAAAACCTACATAAAAATACTTATAGCAGCTTTATCTTATAATCACCAAAAACTGGAAAAGGCTAATGGCTAAATTGTGATACATCCGTACAAACGGATACTATCCAGCAATGGAAAGGACTGAGTGATCGATGCACACAACAACATGGATGAATCTTAAATGCATTTAGCTAAGAGAAAGAAGCCAGACCCAAAAGCCCACGCAGTATTTGATTCCACTTATATACATTCTGGAAAAGACAAAACCATCAAATTGGAAAACAGATCAATGGTAGCAGGTAACTTTGACTACAAACAGGGTGGACAAAAAATTTTAGGGTGATGAAAGTATTTTTCTATGATACTAAGGTGGTGAATGCATGATTTTATGCGTTTGTCTAAACCCAAAGAAAGAAACATCATAAAAGTGACTTCAGTGTATGCATATTCAGAAAATAAACCTATGTGACAAGAGATCCAAGATGGAATGTAGACTGATGAGTGAATTTAACTGTATTACATATGTTAGTTGGAATCACTGAGGGGCTGGAGGAAAACAAGAAACTGATCTAAGTAACTTTGGAAAACAATATTTTAACTGGGTACTATAAGGCTGAAGACAAAAGGAACTGTATATAAACTCTGTACTCTTGTTGGTAACATTGTTTTTTGTGGAGATACAGGTTAACAATTATAAGGTTGCTTTACTTATATACTGGGGGTTGAACAAGAAGTAAATGGATGGTGGATAGTGAGAACCAGGTTTCTCACTGCTGGAGAGAGACATTACAAATCAGCAAGGAGCAAAGCCTAGAATGAGCCATATGACACTGGACTGTGGGGAGGGTATCAATATGAACTCATGTTTAGCTTAGACACACAGAGAATAGCTACAGAAATAACTATTAATGTGTGTATACAGTGGTTAGTAGACATATACATACATCCTAGCTCTGTCTACTGAGAGGTTCTAGAAATGATACTCCAGTAGCAACATCACACCCAACGTATAGATCTCGGTTTCTAAATACCGTTCTTTAATAAAAGGAACATGGGATCCTTTGGGAAGCAAATTTTTCTTGGGTCCGGACAGAGAAAACAGAAAAGAAATTTTCTTACAGAAAAATTCCAAACAGTATATTTAGATAAAGCCCCTCTGGGAAGTGGAGCTTACTGCTGTTCCCCCTCCCTTAAGTGTACGCTGGACTTACAGACTGTCTTCGAAAGAACAGAGTATGGAAAGAAAAAACAACTAACTTCATGGCGGAGAAACCTGATAACCAATACTTTAACCAGGAGATCAAGGTTAATATCACCAGTGGGAAATCATGTTGATATCATGCACTGCCTGATGCAATGGGATGAAAACGTCCCTCATTCCACCTCTGTGGTATTTTCCACCAAAAGCCAATAGCCATAATCTAATCACGACGAAAACATGAGAAAAGCCCAAATTGAAGGTCATTCAAAACACCAAGTAACCCTCAAAAACTCCAAGGTCTTGGAAGACAAGGAAAAGACTGAGAAACTGACTGACTAAGGGAGACTCAGGGGATGTGAGAACTAAATTCAATGTGGTCCCCTGCATTGGATCTTGGAACAAAAAAGGGAATTTAGTGGACAAACTGGTCAAAGCCAAATAATGAATGGAGTTCAGTTAGTAACATACCAGTGTTGATTCTTAAGTTCTGACAAATGTACCATAATTACATAAAATGTTACCATAGGGGAAATTGGGTGAGGTATATAAAGGAACTTTCTGTGTTATCTTTGCAACCATTCTGTAAATCTAAACTTATTCCAAATGAAAAGTTTATTGAAAATATTTCCTCTCTTGTTTCTTACAGCAACTGTTTTATCAGGGGAGGGGGTGACAGTAGGGGACATTTGCTCTAAAAGTTCAAGTAAACCTTACGATTGTCTTCTCTTCTCATATCTGCTGCTATTTCTCTGGCTGTTCCTTTGTAGAGAAGGAGGTCCCTGCTCACTGTAGGTGGCACTTGCAGACTCTCTCCACAATTTTTTTATTCGGGGGCAATCTGTCCCATGGGCAACCCAAAGCCGGTGAGGACAGAGTTCCTCATTGTCTGAGCACCACCTCCGTGGAGACCCCACTGCCCAGTGGCTAGCCCAGCGTCAGTCCCACTGGGTTCGGGTAGTAGTGTGGGCTGTAGTGCCTCAGCACCCTTTTGCTCTGTGTACCTGGCCTAGAGCTTCAAGAAGCCAACATCAGCCCTAGATTTGAAGTCATTGGATGCTACCAGTGGGAAATGGAGTCTCATTATTTCCCTCTATGGGCTAGTTCTTCATTTTTCTTGAAGAGCGGTTGGTTTGGCTTTTCCCCTCAGTGATCTGTCACCTTTACTTTTTCCCACTGAAACACTATGAAATTCCCGCTAATGGGAGAATTATTCCTTACATTCTAGTGGTGGTACACAGTTTTCCTTACATCATCGGATTGGTCAACATCAGCGGGAATTGTGAGATTAGTGGTCAAATATGCAGACTTGGACTGCCATTCTCAATCAAGCTGGTGATTTGGAAGGCAGTGTCTTAGAATTTAGCAGCCCGAAAGCAACACATTTTTAGGGAACGTTTTTAGTCTTACCTTGGTAACCTTTAAATACAAAGAACCCAAAACATTGAACTTATATTTCTGTATCAGTGTCAAGAATAAAGTAATATTCTATTGTCTCCAGTATGGAGAATGAGAGAATTTGAATGCTTGCTACTTTTTCAGAGATATAACTTCCTATAAAATTCTATTGGAGGTACAAGTTTTCGAAATTGTGAATTTTTATTGTATTTCTCTCAGGAAATCTGTCACAAAAAGAACACTAGACTCCTGTGCCTTTGGATCGCCTTCTAGCTTTTGAAATAGAACTGCATGCTTCCTGTTTGGTGATTTTTCTCCAGGCTTCATAGGTCCTATTTGGTATTGGGAGATGGATGGACTCGGAGTGTGTTGGGTTGTCTACTCTCCCTTCTTACTTCCAGCCAATTTCTCTGTGGTTTATTTTGCCTTGTAAGGTTTCCTCTTTTCTTTAATCTTTTAGTACATTTGCCCTCCAAATGTGGTGACCTGCGTGTTAATAAGCTCTTACCTTCATCTAGACTTACCTGCTTTATATTTTCTAGAAATCCCTCAAGGTTTCTGGCAGTGGATACAATCCTTTCTTAGTTTCCAGTAGTGATGTGGATTTCCCTCTAAATTCTATGCTAGATTCTTTGGTCAATTCACCAGGAATTTGGGGTGGGAGGTGGGAGGAAGGTGTAGTTGAGTTCATGGGGCTCGGATTCCTCTTTTGAACTAGAGATCTCTGCTATCCTTTATTTATTTTATAACCCGGGTATGTCTTTTCTTTCTAGATATCAAGTTCCTTGATGCTATACTTCTTGGGTTCAACAGAGCCTTGCATATAAGGCATTCAATAAATATTTGCTGTGTGAATGAACTGAATGATTGGATTTAGAGGATATTCAATTTAATTTAGTCACTGAGATGGTCCCCAGCATTAAAGACACTGCTTTCTAATCTTGGCTTTCTCCCGGTTACACACTGTCATAGTTAGCAACTGGTTGTTAAGTCAGACTGATCCATGTACTGTACTGTAATGTTTCTCCTCTACCTGGCTCTGGGCTGAGCTAGACTTGGTTGCTGCAAGCTGCACGCAGGGAATTATTGGTGGACAATGACTCCTACCCCAGGAGCAAACTCCATAAATGGCTCCCCACGCAGAATCCAGCGGGAAGGATGCAGGAAGGACAATAAGGTTGCTCAGCGTGTTCTGCACTGTGGATAAAGAACAATTCCTGACAAAATGAGGAGGTTGAAGCAGTTTGGAGATTAAAAAAAAAAAATCCTGCCTGTCATTCTATTGCATGGAGCTATATTCGAATTTTATCTGGTGGATGTGATTCTCTTTGATCAGGTTGGCCGTTTGAAGGGATTTGGCGCAGGATAGATAATCCCAACTTTGAGCATAAATCAGGGGCTGTGGGCTGATGGATGCCTGGCACTTTCTTATGATAATGTATGATTGTGGAATGGCAGGGAAAATACCACAGCCTTATCTCAGTGCAGCAGCAGCCGGGGGAAAGAACCTCGAGCCCAAAGGGAAGAGGGGGCAGGGGCATAAGAACCTAGTGATTTTTTTTTTTTTAAGAAATTGTGAAACTAAGCTAAAAGTGTTCTGGGATGTGGCTGGAAATGCAGCATTTTAGAATCTGACAGTGGCAAAGTACCGGGCAAAAGGAAATATGACTGGCAACCCGTCCCCCTGGGTATGCTCAGTTTACTGTTGCTAGAATTTCAGAGAACATCAGCTGCTTGCATCTCCCTTCTGGAAACCCCTTAGCTGTGAATGGGGGAAGAAACCGCTGCCAGCCTCCCCGGACATGTTCTGTAACATCCAACACATGTGATGGGAAATTCTCACCTCTGGGGAGGCACACACATTGTGGTCTGAGATAAAAGGGCTACTCTGAGGAGAACCCAAGGTGGGCACCCAGGGGCCCCGGGTCTGGGCAGAGCCATTCCACACGAGTGTATAAATGAAATCTACCTTCATCTCTTTGGGTGCACAGTACTCCATGCTTATTACTACAAATAAGGAAGAAAATGGAACTGGGTGGTATTAAATGTCTAGTATATTATCATTCATTTAGTTGTGTTTTAACCATGCAGATTCCAATATCTGGCCCAGTGTTTCCAGATGGCCTCTTCCTACTAAGCAGGATGCACCTGCCCCTGGAAAACATGTCCACATGCATCTCTTTTCTCTTACTAGGGGCAGGGAGAAGATGGAGTAGGGGGAACAATAGTCTTCCAAATTAAGAAATGTGATCAAGTGACCAACTCCTCTAAAAAATGCTGGTGTAAATAACCCTGCTGATATTAAACACGTTAACAATCAGATAATGGTATTTAGTCTGCATTATTCAATTAGAGACTTTCTCAAGCTCAAAAAATGGGCAGTGCCAGATAAAAAAATGAGGTTTCGAAGGCATCTTCTTATGGGTAGGAGGCAGCTGGCCAGTTCCCAAGATAGACTTTGACATGGAAAGCTCTTTAAGGCCAGGTGAGGTGGCTCACACTTGTAATTCCAGCACTTTGGGAGGCCGAGATGGGTGGATCACGTGAGGTCAGGAGTTCAAGACCAGCCTGGCCAACATGGTGAAACCCTGTCTCTACTAAAAATACAAAATTAGCCTGGCATGGTGGCTCACACCTGTAATTCCAGCTACTCAGGATGCTGAGGCAGGAGGAGAATAGCCTGAACCCAGGAGGCGGAGGTTGTAGTGAGCCAAGATGGTGCCATTGCACTCCAGCCTGGGCAACAAGAGCGAAACTCCATCTCAAAACAACAACAACAACAACAACAACAACTCTTAAGCTCTTTAAGAACTGGCATTAACATTTCCTTATCATTGATCACTGAGGGTCATAGAGATGAATCATGTGGCCTTTCACACTTCAGAGACAGGCTGTGACTGCCAACCCAGGGGAGAATCCACACTGCTTCCTGAGCACAAGGATCCTGAAAATGAACAAACAGCAGACACCAGCCTCCCTGGGACACATACTCATCCCTGGCTGGGTGATTTGCGCACATATTTAATTTCTTCTAGGAACAATGTAAACACAAGAAAGGAACTGTTCCTAAGTCTTCTTGCCTCTGCCTTCCCATCTAAACAGCAGTGCAGAATACTTTAATAGCTAACATTTATTGCCCACTTAGCACATGTCAGACACTATTTCAGTTGCTTATGTGCATTACCTTATAAAACCAGGAAGAGAAAGAAGCTAAATATAAAAATCTCAATATATATCTGCAAAGTGTAGATGCTAACACAGAAATAATTTTAAGAGGAATAATCTCAACACTTTCCTTAGTAATTTTCCTGTTGCATATGGCACTGAGATATCAACTCCAATTAAGTTGGAAAATTATCTAAATATCCAAAGGCTTTAAAAATCTTTCTTCCAT
The DNA here is from genome assembly GCF_028885655.2 of Pongo abelii. NCBI lineage: Eukaryota > Metazoa > Chordata > Mammalia > Primates > Hominidae > Pongo > Pongo abelii. The sequence continues at coordinate 14,975,517 of NC_072004.2, read as the reverse complement.
CTAGATTTGGTTTAGGCCTATGATCAGTGTAAAAGATCACACATTTTTTTGACTTAATAAAACAGACAAAACTGAAAAAAGTAAAAGAGCTCATAAGTAATTGCTAAGATCACTGAAAAGGTAGGTTAAATAAATAATCAGAAAGAGAAACTCATTTGCAGAGTCCTTCCGTGTTGTAGATATAACATTTAGGGGCCCACCAGGCAAGCCATCTGGGGGTGGGCCTGCAAAGAGCTTCCCTGCACATTTCTGTATAGTAAACTCAAACTCTCAACCTTCATATCCTCCTTCCAAGGCTGGAAGGAGACTTGGTTTACTCCCAGGAAAAACACTCTAAGATTGAGGAGCAAACTGGTAAGAACTAGAAGTGAAAGCTACTTTGTATCAACAGTCATATCGAGACAGCAGAGGCTACTACATATCAAGGCAACTGGGCTGTTGTAACAGCAACCTAATAGAGGGCTGAAGAAGAGGGAGACTTGGTTGGAGGAAGGAGGTTTACCAGAGCTCCAAGTCAACAGGGGAAGACAATGGTGACCTGCAACAGATGTGACCACAGTGCCCAGGAAAAACAAACTGGCAACTGCTAGTCTTGTTCCTCTCTTGGTGAGACTGGAGGGGATTCCAGAAACATGTAATTGAGTAATTATCAGGGTTGGAAGGAAGCAGCTGATGGAGTTCAGGACACACTATCCCAAAATATGGCACCATGGCATTTGAGAAAACAGCAGAAGCAGGAAGGTCTCTCTGACTTTCCTTTTCCACCCTTCTCTCCTGAAGCAGATCACAAGATCCTCATGTGAGAAGTGTCCTCCCTATACCCAGAGCAAAGGGGCTTCCTTCTCTCGGAAGACACGGGGGACACAGAGAAGAATCTATTAGAGTAGGTGGTTAGGCAGACCTACTCTGGAGAGGGCCCCTGCCCAGGAGTGTCAAGTGACCATCAAGTGATGGTCAGGCGGTTGTTAAACTGTCTAAAATGACAATAGGTCACAGCTGGCACCAGGGAACCAGTCTCCCAGTGGATAGAAAACACCTGAAGCTGGTGATCAGCAGCTTCCGGATAAGATCTCAGAAGTTGGGTGAGCAGGCTCAAGAATGCTCACTAAGAGGCAAAATAGCAGAGTTTAACCAGTATATGATCTTCCCCTGGTGATGTTCAACTGGTAACGGAAAAATGCCTCAAGTTAGCATGTGTACAGCTTCAGTAAACACACTGCACATGCACACTGCACATGCAAACTGCACACTCTCAAGTGCTGGCAGGCTGCTGTGCATGCAGATAGCCATCCCCAAGAGAGGAATCAGGGAGAAGAAACACAAACCACCCAAATCATGTCAATATATAAAACCCCAAGTCAAGGGATGAATAAGGCACTTGGATCTCTCCAGTTGCCTGCTAGACCCTTTTCAAGTGTACTTTGCTTCTGACTTTTTGATGTAGGTGTTTAGGGCTGTGAATTTTCCTCTTAGCACTGCCTTAGCTGTATCCCAGAAGTTCTGATAGGTTGTGTCATTATTGTCATTCAGTTTGAAGAATTTTTTAATTTCCATCTTTATTTCATTTTTGACTCAATGCTGATTCGGGAGCAGGTTATTTAATTTCCATGTATTTGTGTGGTTTTGAAGGTTTCTTTCGGAGTTGATTTCCAGTTTTATTCCACTGTGCTCTGAGAGAGTGCTTAATATAATTTCAATTTTCTAAAATTTATTGAGGCTCATTTTATGGCCTATCATATGGTCTATCTTGGAGAAAGTTCCATGCATTGTTGAATAGAATGTGTATTCTGCAGTTGTTGGATGAAATGTTCTGTATGTATCTGTTAAGTCCATTTGTTTCTGAACATAGTTTAAATGCACTGCTTCTTTGTTGACTTTCTGTCTAGATGACCTATCTAATGCTGTCAGTGGAGTATTGAAGTCCCCCACTGTTATGGTGTTGCTGTCTATCTCATTTCTTAGGTCTATTAGTAATTGTTTTATAAATTTGGGAGCTCCAGTGTTAGGTGCATCAAAAAGTCTGAAAGAGCACAGACAATCTAAAGTCACACTTCAAGGAAGTAGAGAAACAAGAACAAACCAAACCCAAACCCAGAAGAAGAAAGGAAATAACCAAGAGCAGAGCAGAACTAAATGAAATTGAAACAAAAAAAAAATGTAAAAGAGAAATGAAACAGAAAGCTGGTTCTTTGAAAAGATAAATAAAATTGATAGACCATTAGAAAGATTAACCAAGAAAAGAAGAGAGAAAATCCAAATAACCTCAATGAGAAATGAAACAGGAGATATCACAACTGACACCACTGAAATACAAAAGATCATTCAAGGCTACTATGAACACCTTTATACACATAAACTAGAAAACCTAGAAGAGATGGATAAATTCCTGAAAAATACAACCCTCCTAGCTTAAATCAGGAAGAATTAGATACCCTGAACAGACCAATAACAAGCAGTGAGATTGAAATGGTAATTAAAAAATTACCAACAACAAAAAAATCCAGGACCAGATGAATTCACAGCAGAATTCTACCAGACATTCAAAGAAGAAGTGGTACCAATCCTTTTGACACCATTCCACAAGATAGAGGAAGAAAGAACCCTCCCTAATTCATTCTATGAAGCCAGCATCACCCTAATACCCAAACCAGGAAAGGACACAATCAAAAAAGAAAACTACAGACTAATATCCTTGATGAACATAGAAGCTAAAATCCTTAACAAAATACTAGCTAACTGAATCCAACAACATATCAAAAAGATACTCCACCATGATCAAGTGGGTTTCTTTCATACCAGGGATGCAAGGATGGTTTAACATACGCAAGTCAATAAATGTGATATACCACATAAACAGAATTAAAAACAAAAACCGCATGATCATCTCAATAGATGCAGAAAAAGCATTTGACAAAATCCAGCATCCCTTATGATTAAAATCCTCAGCAAAATCTGCAAACAAAGGACATACCTTAACATAATAAAAGCCATCTATGACAAACCCACAGCCAACGTAATACCAAATGGGGAAGAGTTGAAAGCTTTCCCTCTCAGGATGGGAACAAGACAATGAGGCCCACTCTCATCACTCCTTTTCAACATAGTACTGGAAGTCCTAGCCAGAGCCATCAGACAAGAGAAAGAAATAAAGGGCATCCAAATTGGTAAGGACGAAGTCAAACTGTCCCTGTTTGCTGATGATATGATCATTTACCTTGAAAACCCTAAGGACTCCTCCAGAAAACTCCTAGAACGGATAATTCAGCAGTTTCCAGATACAAGATTAATGTACACAAGTCAGTAGCTCTTTTATACTCCAACAGCGAGTTGGAGAATCAAATCAAGAACTCAACCCCTTTTACAATAGCTGCAAAAAACATAAAATACTTAGGAATATACCTAACAAAGGAGTCAAAAGACCTCTACAAGGAAAACTACAAAACACTGTTGAAAGAAATCATAGACAGGTAGGGCATGGTGGCTCACACCTGTAATCCCAGCACATTGGGAGGCTGAGGTGGGTGGATCACGATGTCAGGAGTTTGAGACCAGCCTGGCCAACACGGTGAAACCCTGTCTCTACCAAAAATACAAAAATTAGCCAGGCATGGTGGCGGGTGCCTGTAATCCCAGCTACCTGGGGGGCTGAGGCAGGAGAATCGCTTGAAACCAGAATGGAAGTTGCAGTGAGCTGAGATCGTGCCACTGCACTCCAGCCTGAGTGAAAGAGCGAAACTCTGTCTCAAAAAAAAATTAAAAAATTTAAAAAGTCATAGACAACACAAACAAATGGAAACACATCCCATGTGCATGGATGGGTAGAATCAATATTGTGAAAATGACCATACTGCCAAAAGCAATCTACAGATTCAATGCAATCTCCATCGAAATACCACCATCTTTCTTCAGAGAGTTAGAAAAAACAATTCTAAAATTCATATGGAACCAAAAAAGAGCTCACACAGTCAAAGCAAGACTAAGCAAAAAGAACAAATCTGGAGGCATCACACCACCTGATTTCAAACTATACTTTAAGGCCATAGTCACGAAAACAGTGTGGTACTGTTATAAAAATAGGCACATAGACCAATGGAACAGAATAGAGAACCCAGAAATAAACCCAAATACTTAGAGCTAACTGATCTTTGACAAAGCTAACAAAAACATAAAGTGGGAAAGGACCTTTTCAACAAATGGTGCTGGAATAATTGGCTAGCTATATGTAGGAGAATGAAACTGTATCCTCATCGCTCACCTTAAGCAAAAATCAGCTCAAGATGGATTAAGGACTTAAATCCAAGACCTGAAACTATAAAAATTCTGGAAGATAACATTGGAAAAACCCTTCTAGACATTGGCTTAGGCAAGGATTTCATGATCAAAAACCCAAAAAGGAATCCAATAAAAACACAGATAAACAGCTGGGACCTAATTAAACTACATTTTTGCATGGCAAAAGGAACAGTCAGCAGAGTAAACAGACAACCCACAGATTTGGAGAAAAATATTCACAATCTATACAGCTGACAAAGGACAAATATGCGAATCTACAAGGAACTCAAATCAGTAAGAAAAAAACAATCCCATCAGAAAGTGGGCTAAGGACATGAATAGACAATTCTCAAAAGAAGATATAAAAAATGGCCAACAAACATATGAAAAAATGCTCAACATCATTAATGATCAGGGAAATGCAAATCAAAACCACAATGTAATACCACCTTACTCCTGCAAGAATGGCTACAAAATCAAACAATAGTAGATGTTGGCATGGATGTGGTGAACAGGGAACACTTCTACACTGCTGGTGGGAATGTAAACTAGTACAGCTGCTATGAAAAACAGTGTGGAAATTCCTCAAAGAACTAAAAGTAGAACTACCATTTGATCCAGCAATCCCTCATCCCTCTACTGGGTGTCTACCCAGAGGAAAAGAAGTCATTATTTGAAAAAGATACTTGTGCATGCATATTTATAGCAGCACAATTCACAATCACAAAATTGTGCAACCAACCCAGATGCCCATCAATCAATGAGTGGATAAAGAAACTGTGGTGTATATATATAAACTATATATTATATATATTATATAATATATATATAAAGATGCTGTGATCAAAGAATCAGTATTTGTTGATTGCACTACCTAACAAATCTTGCCCCACCACCACCACCAAATGCTAGAAGGTAAACTCTGTCAGGATGGTGAGTAAGGCCAGATCTGCAGATATTTGAGAGCAGATATATACATATTATATTATATATATTTCATATAATATATATAATATATAATATATAATATAATATAAATATAATATAATATATAATATATAATATATATAATATATAATATAAATATAATATAATATATAATATATAATATATATAATATATAATATATATATGAAATATATATAATTATATGAAATTATGATATATATGAAATATATATATGAAATACATATATATGAAATATATATAATATAATATATATATATCTGCTCTCAAATATCTGCAGATATATTATATATATGATTTAACAGCATTTGCAATGACCTGGATGAGATTAGAGACTATGATTCTAACTGAAGTAACTCAGGAATGAGAAACCAAACATTGTATGTTCTCACTGATATGTGAGAGCTAAGCTACGAGGACACAAAGGCATAAGAATGATACAATGGACTTTGGGGACTTGGGGGGAAAGAGAGAGGGGGGCGAGGGATAAAAGACAATATATATGGTGCAGTGTATACTGATCGGGTGATGGGTGCACCAGGATCTCACAAATTACTACTAAAGAACTTACCCACGTAACCAAATACCACCTGTACCCCAATAACTTATGGAAAAATATAATAATAATTTTAAAAAATGTACTTTCCTTCCTTTCATTCCTGCTCTAAACCTTTTTAGTAAACTTTCATTCCTGCTCTAAAATGTGCCTTGGTCTCTTCCTCTGCCTTAAACCTACTTCTGCCCCTTAGATGACTTTTTCCTCTGAGGAGGCAAGATCCTTAACGATTCACGGGTGGCAATAAATCTAAACAGACCCTGCTAAGTCCCTCTAGTCTACTACCATTAGATCACACCCCCTTTGTCCAGTCATACTTCCTGCATGACTGTCCACTCTTTATCAAACCTAAGCACAAAAATACACAGGTTTCCTGATTCTTGAAATTTCATTTCTGAAGACTCCCATGTCACATGAAATTTACATTAAATAAATATGTATGCTCTTCTCTTGTTAATCTGTCTTTTGTTACTAAGCACCTCATCCATGAACCTAAGATGGAAAAGAAAGAATTTTCTTTCCCCTACACAGACAGACAGGCATCTGGCAGGTAAATGCTGGGGCCAGGTCAGGTGGTTAGAGCCTGAGGCTTCCTGCCAGTGCCTGGGACTCAGGCTGTCCCCTGAGTGAGGGTCACCTTGAGGGACAGAGGCTCCTGGCTCGCAGAGGATGCCTCCATGTGGTGTGGGCCTTTTCAGGATAAAACTCAGGTGGCATTCTGTGAAGATGGACATCCACCTGGCCTGAAGGAAGAAAGGAGGGCGCTTCTCTTTCTCAATGGCCCCCAGCCACCCTCCAGGGAAGGGATAACATGTCAGTGCCTCCAAGTGAGGTGAGTGGGTTGACTTGATTTGTATTCTTCAGATTGAGATTGACCAGGAATTCTCAGTATTTCTGTAATTGTACCACTTAATTTCTGTACTACTTAATTTCTGTACTACTTAATTTCTGTAATTGTACCACTTAAATGTTTCATTTGACACTTTATGCAAATTAGGGAATAACAATCCTGAGGCAAGTATTTTAACTATTCTCAAGAGTTTAAGAAAAGGGCACTTTGTGGACCAGGAATATCCTGTGAAACTAAATACCTGCTGGAGTTCACTGAGGTGGGTGGGGGAGGGAGTCACAGAGCAAATGGGGGAATTCTTCTTCACCATGTTCTGTTTCCAGCATGTTTATAAACAGTTGGAACAGCAGCGAATCCTCTGTTGTAGAACACTTTTTTTTTTTTTTTTTTGAGAGACGGTCTCACTCTGTTGCTGAGGCTGGAGTGCAGTGGCACAATCACAGCTCAATGTAGCCTTGACCTCCCAGCCTTAAGCAATCCTCCCACCTCAGCCTCCTGAGTAGCTAGGACTACAGGTATGCACCACCATGCCCAGCTAATTTTTGTTTGTTTGTTTTGTAGAAATGTTGTCTTGCCATGTTGCCCAGGCTGGTGCAGACACTTTGCTTTTACTTGTACTCTTCTCTCTAGCCGATTTGCTTTTTCCTCCCCTTGCTGTCCAAATCCTGGTCATCCCTCAGTCCAAATGCCATCTCTTCCATTTGAGGTTTCCCTTGTTTTCACAGCTGGCAGAAACCTTTCCTCTCTCACCTGTCTCCAGCTCTCACGCTGTTCCCATTAAAAACCACCTAAAAATACTAGCTGAGTTCCTAAAATTTTTATTTAAAATCATTATTTATGTACACATCCAAGCTCTCTTCTAGACTGCTAGGTCTTTAATATTTATTGAATAAGTATATAGGAGGTCAAAAAGTTTTGGAAGAAATAGAAGGCATAGAAAGTAACTGAGACAGTTTCTTGATCACATAACTATGTAATATGTTTAGAATATAAATGAAAATTCTCAACCTAGAACTCTCTGAAATTTAGTAATATAGCATTACTGTATCAAGTAATGCTGATCAAATCAACTTGTCCCAATAAATAAAAATACTACTTCATAATTTAACAGATTTGACCTGCTGAATGATTCATGCAAAGAGCACTTAATTAGGAGCCAGGGAACTGGGTTGTAGACCCTGATCTGCAACTAACTGGTTGGGTGACTTCAGATGATACATTTGACCTATGAACTTCCTTTTATTCTATCTTGTAGAACAAAATGGTTGAATGAGATGATTTTTAAGATAATCTTCAGGTTCTTTAAAGATGCTGTGATCCCATGGAATACTATGCAGCCATAAAAAAGGATGAGTTCATGTCCTTTGTAGGGACATGGATGAAGTTGGAAACCATCATTCTCAGCAAACTATCACAAGGACAAAAAACCAAACACCGCATGTTCTCACTCATAGGTGGGAATTGAACAATGAGAACACTTGGACACAGGAAGGGGAACATCACACACCGGGGCCTGTCATGGGGTGGAGGGACGGGGGAGGGATAGCATTAGGAGATATATCTAATGCAAATGACGAGTTAATGGGTGCAGTACACCAACATGGCACATGTATACATATGTAACAAACCTGCACATTGTGCACATGTATCCTAGAACTTAAAGTATAATAAAAAAAAATAAAGATGCTATGATCAAAGAATCAGTATTTGTTGATTGCACTACCTAACACATCTTGCCCCACCACCACCACCACCAAATGCTAGAAGGTAAACTCTGTCAGGATGGTGAGTAAGGCCAGCTCTGCAGATATTTGAGAGAAGACGGTTGCAGGCTGAGGAAACAGCAAGTGAATGTTCCTGAGGCGGGACAGCACCCACAGTGATCAAGGAACGGTCCTGGGGGATGATGTGCCTAGAACAGAGTGAGCCAGGCAGAGATCTGTGGGACATGAGGTCACAGAGGCAGCCAGCAGAAAGCTTATGTAGGACTTTGTAACAATGGTGAGAGATTTAGAACTTAATCGAGATGACATGGGAAGTGTTTTTCAAGCAGAGAGTGATATTATCTAGTGAGTATCAACACTCTGCCTTTGTTCTAGCCTAGTACAAAGACTAGGCTAGAAGGGGAGGGGACATTTGGAAGACCATTGAAATAGTTCAGGTGAGACCCACCCATACGGTAATGGTGGGGGTGGTGAGAGGTGACCATATTTGGGATATTCTCTTGCAAACTAAAGACAAAATTCTGAGTCCTCCACTGACTGAATGGATCCCCTCTTGGCCAAGGTGACCCCAGAAAAACCCTAAAAACTGAATTCCCAGCCATGAAGAGATGGGAAGTCAGACACAACTCATTATACCCTCTCCCTTTTGGAGTTTAGCCACAAGTGACCAGCATTAATGTTAAAATAGAAATCAAAAGACTACTAGAGTGGATTCTGTGAAAAAAGGTACCAAATTATAAACAGGGCCTAAGGTCATGCAAGGCAAATGTTGAGTCACATCCCTTTAGAGGTCACTCTGACCCAATGTATTGGTTAACAGAAATCCTTATCTGAAAACATTTTTTTTTCTGCTGATTCCAAAATTTTAGACAAAGCCTTACTCCTTTAATGAATTACAAATTAAAGGATCTCTAAATCCAACTATAACCTGTAAGTCTGAACTTCAACATGTCCTCCCTTTGGGGGCTAAACCAATGTCATCTTTCATGTATTAAGTTATGTCCTCGCTGTAACTCCTGTCTCCCTAAAATGTATAACACCAAACTAATGAGACTGCCATGGGCGCATTTTCTGAGGACTTCTTGAGATTGTTCCCTGGGTCATGCTCACACACAGTGGCTCAGAATAAACGGTTTTTCCATTAACTTTTTTTTTTTTTTTGAGACAGAGTCTCGCTCTGTTGCCCAGGCTAGAGGAGTGCAGTGGCACTATCTCAGCTAACTGCAAGTTCCACCTCCCAAGCAGTTCTCCTGTTTCAGCCTCCTGAGTAGCTGGGACTACAGGTGCACGCCGCCATGCCTGGCTAATTTTTTTGTATTTTAGTAGAGACGGGGTTTCACCGTGTTGCCCAGGCTGGTCTCGAACTCCTGAGCTCAGGCAATCTGCCCGCCTTGGCCTCCCAAAGTGCTAGGATTACAGGCATGAGCCACTGCGCCTGGCCAACATTCTTAATATCGAGCTGACTCAGTCTGCTAAAAGTTTGGATGTGTGTGTGTTTGTGTGTGTGTGTAACACATATATAGATATCTGCGTGTATATATACATATTTATTTATATACATTTGTCAAGGATGTCTCCAAGATTTGGAGTCTGAGCAACTGAGAGAGCTGTTCAGTAGGGTGTTTGGTGAGTCAACACTAAGAAAGATCCACAAACCAACTGTTTTGGTTGAACTGCTGAGCTTTTGTGAACAAACCATGGAAATACGGTCAGAAGCAGAGGCTTCTACAAAGACAGCTGGAAAATCTGAAAGAGGGAGTAAGAATAGCCAGTTCTCATTAACCTGGCACTGAAGTAAACATTCTCTCACAAATGCAGATTTTTTTTTCCTAATAAGGTCCTAAACAGTTAGAAATATTTGGAACTAAATTTTCATGTATTTTCTATCTAGCCAATGTCAATAGCTTCCAGCCAAAGACCACCAGGAACACACCTATAGATGAATAAGTTAGATCATTGCTTGTTACCATGAAAGGTCCTCATAACATCCCCACAGAGTCCAGCCAGCTCCTAGGTGCCAGGGCTTGTTTACAAGTACGGGCTCCTTAGATGAGGTCTTTTCACTAATGGGACAGTCCTAACCTTGAAATTAATTTTATGGACTAATAATAACAATTATGACTGGACATTTGACACCATACTCCCGGTGCATGTAATCATCTTTACCAAATATTCCTCATGTATATTCCGCAGCTCTACTGATTTTGTTAGACTCCCATTCCCTTCGAGAGATGACGATTGGAGTGTAGAGGGAGATGAGGTACCCATTTGGTTATTAATTGGTAGAATCCTGAACAGTGAATTACATTAGTGAACAACTGACCCAATTAGATGGCAAGATGATGAGTATACCGAATGGCTAATGACTAGTTTATTACAACTGTCTTAATTGATTAGAGTAATTCAGCTGATCAACAATTTGCTCTGTTGCCTTCATATTTAACCATACTCGTACTTAACGCAAAACACAAAAGCACATCACCTGGATGGTTACTTCATTCTCCCTATTGTATATGCACAACCTATTTTTATTTTATCTTGATGGTACATCCATGATGACAGATGCAGTGCAGTACTTGGTGCTTTGCATATTTTGAAATGATCAGAGTATCATCCTTGAAAATAATTCCACCTTCAATTTGTGCCTCCAGGGACACAATAGTTTACTCACATAAGAAACAAAAATGTCATCCATCTCTGTTGGCTTCACCCTCTGACAAATTGCCTCACTGTTTGAGACTTTCCCCTTTCTGCCTGCCCCTATATAAGATTAATTACATTCCTCTGTGTTACTCATTCTCTCCACCAATGTGTTCATTTTCTACTAACTTTATCCACTGATGTACTTCACCCCCCAGTGTTCCTAAGGAAGCCTGAAATTAACATAGCCTTTTTTTAATTACTTGGTTTTTCCAGGGTAAACCATCCCTTTGTGTATATCCAGAACACTATGTATATCATTATCATCTGGCTCCCAAAGGTCTTCTCTCCTCATTAATCCTGTAAGTGATTTAGTTATTCTTCAATTTAAATAGAGACAAGCCCAATTTCCAGTCAGGACAAATAAAATGCGTGATTTCTGTCACCTCCAACCCTACCCTTAGTTCAATATGCTTAACTTTAAGGTTGCTGGCAAACAACCTCCAAACACTTTTGTAAGAGCAAGGAAATTCAATCCTTAAGATGCAATGGTGATAATTCTCTTTTGTAGCTGCTGGCCCAAAGTGAGTTCCTGGGCAGTTTTCATGGCAAAATATCCTGCCCAGGGTTCTACAAAGAAACAGTATAATTTAGTGAAAAGAGCCCTGGAGCTGGAATCAGAAGACCCGAATCCACATTTATCTTGTGTGACTTTACCTGCATCACCTAATGTTTCTGCTAGTACAACTTTGGCAGCCAGGAACAGACAACTCTAAGTCACCAGAATGTAAATAATAAGATTTATTATCTGATGCACTATAAGTAATGTGAAATGGGCAGGTTTAGGAGTGCTGACCCTAGGCTCTGGATCTGTAGTTTCCTTGGCTTTGTCCTTTTTTGTATATTGGGTTCATCTATAGGATGGCAACGAGATGGCTGCAGCAACTCCAGCCATCACATTTAGATTCAACAACATCTCGAGGCAGTACAGTGACTCTCTTCTTCTCTTTAAGAACAAGAAGCCCTTTTCCTAGCAGCTCTTGAGCATTACTAACTGACCAGACCACATCACAAATCTCCCTTAAGCCAATTATTAGTAAAAAGCATGAGGTTACCACAGTTGGCTTAGACCAGTGGTTTGAACCCTTGGCTGCATATCAGAACCCACTGGGGAATCTTTTAACTATCACAATGCCCAGAGCATACCCCAGACCAATAAAATCAACCTCTGGGGGCAGAATCTGGTATCAATATTTTATAAAATTCCTCAGGCTGCTGATGTTGAGAACCACTGGCTAAGAGTGATTAGAATCTACTCATCAGTTTCTCTTATATTATAAGGAAGAGAGTGGATTCTTGAACAGTATCGGGTTTCTGATGGGTGGAATGAATGAGGAAAAAGATGATGGCTAGGGAACCATTATCTGCTTTCCTTCATTTCTCAGAGGCACATCTGTGAAATGGAAGCTAGTAACTGTCATACTCATCTGCCAGGGTTGATGTGGCTCACTGTGAAATTTTAAGTCATATATATATATATATATATGTCAAAGTCATATATATGTCATATGTCATATATATGTCATATGTCATGTCATATATGTCATATATGTCATATATGTCATATATACACACACACATACATTCAGATATGCAAATATAGATATATAGATATATGAATGATTGTTCTTATTGCTCTTGTGCCTAAGTGGACAAATGTCGAGGAGGTCTGGCCAGAGTTCAAGGTTCTCTACCATTTAGCCAAGTCAGGTTACAAAAGGTTACTTAGTTTACAAAGATCAAACACATGGAGAAAGGTAGGCAAACATAGGCAGTTTTTTAAAAAAAATCTATTTCCAATTACTGACTATTCAGCAGCTTGTAAGTAAACACCCAGACCAGTGATTCTCACACATTTTTTTTTTTTAGACAGGGTCTCGCTGTCACCCAGGCTGGAGTGCAGTGGCGTCATCATGGCTCACGGCAGCCTTGACCTCCTGGGCTCAGGTGATCCTTCCACCTTGGCCTCCCAGGTAGCTGAGACTACAGGTGCACACCACCACACCCAGCTAATTTTTTGTGTGTAATTTTTGTAGAAATGTGGTTTCACCATGTTGGTCAGGCTGGTCTTGAACTTCTGAACTCAAGCAATCCACCAGCCTTAGCCTCCCAAGTGCTGGGATTACAGGCATGAGCCACCGCAACTGGAGGTTCTCAAACTTAAGGCTGCATAAGAATCACCTGGAAGGCTTGTTAAACGTGATTGAAAAGCCCCACCCCCAGAATTTCTAATTCAGTAGCATTCAGTAGCAAATAGCATTTGTAATAAGTTCCCAGGTGATGTTGATACTGCAAGTTTGGGAACTTTGGAACCACAGCTGGCATTTCTTATCTCCATTAAGGTCAAGGTACTCAAAGTGTGGTCTGGGGGCCAGGATCTTCAGCATTATTGAGAGATTGTTAGACATGCCAGTTCTCTGCTCCCACCCCAAACCTACTGAACCAGAAACTTGAAAGCCTAACAGCCCTATCCCAGAGTTTCTGATTCAGTACCTGCAACAAATCCTCCAACTGATGCTGATGCTTGCTAATGTTTGAGAACCACTGATCCTTCCTGGCTACACATTAAAATCACGGAATTAAAAAAATTATAAGACCTGGTCTTCACTCCTAGGCATGCCTTTTAAAAATTGCCCAGGTGGTTACAATGTGCAGCTAGGGTATGAGAACAGCAGTACCTCTCAACTTTTCATGTGCTAAGTACTTGGGATCTTGTTAATATGCAGATGCTGATGCAGTAGTCTGGAATGAGGCTTGAGATTCTGCAATTTTAAGAAGATCCTTGAATATGTGGCTAATGCTACTGGTCTCCTAGCGATAGTGTGAGTAGCAAGGATCTATGTAGATGATTAACAGACTCCCTCCACTCCCACCTCCATGCTGCTTTAGTGAATTGACATGCATCTTTTGAGAGGCTTGGCTTTTTTCCAAGCATCACTGAGAAACAGAGTGTAATCTAATGGGAAGCTTTAAAGCCTCTTCTTGTACATAGCTAAGCTGATTGCCCACTGTGTCCCTGCTCTGTGGTTTTCTGGGTCTCCCTTTAGAATGAAGAGGTTGGCTGAACCCACACAGTTGCAGCCCCATTGCTCCAATCAGAATCGTCCCAAACTCCCACACAGATTCCTGCAGTTGCTCTCTCTTATCCTTGCCCATCCCAGGATGTGAGCTGTGTCTTTTTCTTACCAAAAAGTCTGGCATCCCAGTGACCCTAGAGGGCATAATATCTTTGAGGTATTTAAGGTGAATCATACGCTTTTATCCTACCCTGATGTAACCAACTACATTTCTAATTATTTTCATGGGGGAACCATATAGTTGGCTCTCCATATCCTTGGAACCCATGGATACAGAGGACTTGAGTATCCTGGGATTTTGGTATCCTTGCAGGTAGGGATCCTGGAACTAATTCCTTGTGCAGACGACTGTACTGACCTAATGTCAGTGAACAGGTGAACTTCGGGAGACCAGGTGACCCTTGTATTCTGTTTATGGGACAGGCATAGGACTGGGTTATTTTTTCAACACTAGCAGGACACAGAGGATGCAGAATAAATAGGGGGATGTAGGCATGAAGAAATTTGTCATTACTATCATTTTCAGTAACAATGAAACTAGGCTGAAATCTTTAAGGGTCATCGTTCATGCCTCAGTTGTGCAGTTGAGCCCACGTTAATAGATGAGACGATTTCCACATAATCCAGATGATTAACAGAAGAAATAAATCATAAGTGACAGGTGGGTCTGCCTTCCTCTGAAGCTGCTTGATGCAGACTTGCTCATCTCTAGAGACAGGCTCAGCTGCATGCTTCCTGACAGTGACCCTCAATGTATGGTCCCCTGACCAGCAGTGTTGTCTTGGGAGTTGGTCAGGTGGCCACACTTGGAGTGACTTTGCTCTAGTAGGTATTCAGTGATTATGTATGTAGCACGGTTGAAATTTACACATCCTACTCAGATAAGAAAAAATCACTCTGACGAATAAAAGCAGAGGGTAAGGGAGAGGAGATAAGACTTAAACCCACCACTTACCACTTAATGGCATTTTAGTTCCTTCTGAATGAAATAGTCCTTGCGGTATCCCACTTGCTTGCCCAGTCTTTCTATTTATTCGCCTTCCTCCTACTCTTTTTCCAGATGGCATCTAGGCATCCTTGGTAGCCCCAGTGGCCTTGTGACAGCAGTGGGAAGAAGGCTTAGTTCCCATGTACATCCATGTCCTGGAGCTCTCCATGGTTCCTCCATCGCTATGGTGGTGGTGTCCTTGGGCTTCCTCTTTGCGTCTGTGGTAGCTGGTACACACCTAGTCTATCTGCAGGCCCCATGTCCTTTCTGGGTGACTTAGTCCCACCTTGGTTCTCCTGAGGCCAGCGGTCCTGATAGCCCCCTGCCATTCTCTGTCCATGTCTTGGTTTACTTCACTCACCCCAGCATCAGGGCACCGTGCCCCATGCCTAGATGGCCCCGTGGTAGGTTTTCTGCTGGTTTCCTGCTTTGCTCCTCTCTGTCCCCTTGGGACGTCCTCTGAGACCTCTGATTTCCATGTTATTGTTGTTTGGCTGCATAAAGAGCTTCTGGATAACTAGTTCATGGGCTCTAAAGAGACACACAAGTACTACCTCAGACCCTCTCTCTTCTTAATGTCCCACACTCAGCCTCCTCTTCGTTATGGCCATGGCATGCTCTGTTGGGGTGGCAATAGGCAGAGCATGGGGTTTCTTTTGGGGTCTGTGACTGTCCCTTGGTTCTTCCCTCTATGACCAAATGCTCACGCTGCTTATGGCAATATTTCTTCCACCGTCCCTGTCTCTTCCCTCAAGCTCCATCCC
Source organism: Pongo abelii (assembly GCF_028885655.2). Taxonomy (NCBI): domain Eukaryota; kingdom Metazoa; phylum Chordata; class Mammalia; order Primates; family Hominidae; genus Pongo; species Pongo abelii. Next base: position 14,959,620 of record NC_072004.2, on the reverse strand, counting down.
AGGAGGGAAGGAAAGCAACAGCACTGGCATCATGTCTTTGCTGCCCTCCCCTCATGGGAAGTCTAGGACACATTCCTGCGCTGGCATTTACTCAGCCCCAACTCCTAAGCCATGTGGCGAAATGGCCAGAGGGAAATATAATGCAGATTGGGATGAGGAAAGTTAAAAAGTTTTATTTTGCTTATACAAATTGTTTACTGGTACGGAATACAGAGTTCTAGTCTTCTCTGAGCTCCTCTGTTCCTTGGACTTTCCTGCCAAAGTAGAAACAGAAAACACAGTGCCTATCAAATGGAGAGGGCTGCAGGTTGGGGGATATGTGATCGCTACCTCAGCAAGTAGAGTTGGAAATAGTGATTATAATAGGCATTTTGTATTTGTGTTTATCTACACAGCAGCAAAAAATCAACTGGCTGTGGCTGGGTACAGTGGCTCACGCCTGTAATCCCAGCACTTAGGGAGGCCGAGGTGGGTAGATCACAAGGTCATGCATTTGAGACCAGCCTCGCCAACAGAGTGAAACCCTGTCTCTACTAAAAAAAAAAAAATACAAAAAAATCAGCCAGGTGTGGTTGCTGGCGCCTGTAACCCCAGCTACTCGGGAGGCTGAGGCAGGAGAATCACTTGAACATGGGAGGCGGAGGTTGCGGTGAACCGAGATCACGCCACTGCACTCCAGTCTGGGCGACAGTGCAAGACTCCGTCTCAAAAAAACAAACAAAACAAACAAACAAACAAAAAACTGGCTGTGCGGGTCCAAAAACATAGTTTCACATTGGGAATGATGCCTATTTGATCTGTTACTATATCCCCAGTGCTTGTATCTGGCACACACTACCAATAATTGTGTGGAATGAAGCAAACATGGAGAGAGGGAGAGAGCCCAACAGACACGGAAGTGGGTGAAATAACCCAACAGCTTTAACAGTGCAGATGGAAAGAAAATCCTCCAGCATGGAAGGAAAATACATCCCATCACCCCAACCATCTTCACTCAAGACAGTCAGTAGACTACTCCAGGCAGAATTCTGACAATGGTTTAGACGTGGGTATCCTAATCATAATGGATTTTAATTTTTCCTTATTTTACCAATTCTGCTTTTATTTCCCCTTCTTCAGCAGTATTTTCTTCCTTGTGACCAACAGATTGCAACTTCAAGATAACTATACTTCACTTAACATAAAATAACATCTTTACATCAATCCCTGTGATAAGGGATGTTCTATTAAAAAAAAAAAAAACAACACTTGGCCGCGTGCGGTGGCCCACGCCCGTAATCCCAGCACTTTGGGAGGCTGAGGCGGGTGGATCACAAGGTCAGGAGTTCAAGACCAGCCTGGCCAACATGGTGAAACCCCTTCTCTACTAAAAATACAAAAATTAGCCGGGTGTGGTGACACGTGCCTATAGTCCCAGTTACTTGGGAGGCTGAGCCAGGAGAATTGCTTGAACCTGGGAGACAGAGGTTGCAGTGAGCCGAGATCATATCACTGCACTCCAGCCTGAACGACAGAGCAAGACTCTGTCTAAAAAAAAAAGAAACACTCAATGAAGTTCAGTAGGTTGAGGCAACATGCACCCACCCCTTTCCAGTAGACCAAAATAGTACATCCCACATCCTTATTTCACCAATTAAAATTTCAGAGTACTCATCCTCCTTTTTTCCTCTGATTTTATATTACAGGGATTCTTCCCTATTCTACTAGCAGATACTGCTGGGATGCTCAGAATCACAGCCATCTGAATCCTATATTTTCCAACTAAGCTGGAATGAAGGGCATCCATGGACCACATGAAACACTCTTCACAGCTTCCATATGTCCCAGTGCAGTGAACACCAGGCATGGCCCCCAGCAGGCAGCCCCTGCCCAAGGCAACATGTGGAAGTGGATTCTGGTCTTCAGGGCTTTCAGCATTCACTTTTGTTCCCCATCTGTCTCTCTTCTCACTTAAGTGAACTCCTGACTTAACCAAGCTCTTCCTTCTCATGTTTTACAAATTGGCAGTTGTCAACCATGAGTTCTCAAGTAATATTTTTACTATTGTGGAAAGGTAACTAAACGTCCCCCTCTCTCTCTTCCAAGTATGGTGGTTATAGGAGGTCCGGGAATTAGAAGCAAGTGATTGTCTCATGGTGTTACTCATTGCTGGCCAACATTGTATGTCAGTTATACTCTGGCTGCAAGTAACCAAATATCCAAAAAAACCCCAAAAAACAAAAACCATATTACTTAAATAAAAATAGGGTGGCAGAGTTGAACTGGGGCTCACTGGTATGGGACCTCAGGTTGCCTTCTCTGTGATCCTCTTGGTCGTCTCCTCCTGGCCACAAGCTAATGTGGGTGGTAGCTGTAAGCTTGGAGTCCTCATACATCAATGTTCAAAATGGGAAAGGACGACAGGGCTTCTTCTTGTGCAAGTATCTCTCTCTTTTATCAAGGAAGAAAATCATTCTCAGAATCAAAATCTTTTTCTTCTAGCATATTTCCCTCCTTAGGTCCCAGAAGCTACGAATGGATCATAAATCAGTGCCCTGGCCACAAGGGATCCCAGGAACATGAGACTCAGACATTGTCTTCTTCTATACTGCTTGGTAGGTTCTGTACTAACCATGTCTTTTATTTCCTATATTCTGATGCTTTGATATCTGGCGACTTGCTGACCCTGGGGGGACTGCCCTTCCTAGGGTTAGCCAATTCTTGGAGACAACTCTCCCACTTTTCAAATGTAAACCCACCGATTCAGAGCCCACACATTTCTAACCACATCCTTTATGGGGCTGTAATACTCTGGACCCCTCTCTATTTGCCCTAATCACACTAGGAAATAGCCCCTGTGTCCCAGACCTCACTGAAATTATTCAAACTTGCTAATCCTAAGCCTGCTTGCCTTGTCTTGCCTGTTCCTTCCTGGAGAAATCACAATAAAGACTCTTGCCCAAAACTCACCCTTATTCTTGTGACTCAATCAACCCTAGAGCTTCCCTGTGTGGCACCTCTTGCATGGTTTGCCCACTCCTCTTGGGAACTGTGAGTAACAAACTATCTTTTCAATGACAGTTTTCTCCTGATCAGTCAGCCTTACTGAACCTCAGATTTTTCATTAATACATTATATTTTAGAACAGGCTTTCCTGATAACAAACCCTTCTGGAAGAGTTTTTCTCTTCCAGGGAAAAATAATAAAAGAAAGTCTCTGCCTTTCCAGATAAAATAATGCTTTTCTAATTATTTGTTGCTGCATGACAAATTACCCAAAGACTTAGTGGCTTAAAACCACAAAGATTATTTTACTACCTCTCATGGTTTCTGTGGGTCAGGAATCTGCAGGATTCAGATTGGCTTCAGGTTGCTCACATGCCTGCTGTCAGGCGTGCCTGGAACTGCAGTAACATGGGGCTAAAGACACTCAGTCGGGCATTGCACTATGCACATGCATTATCTCCGTTATTCTTTTATAGCAACGCTTTGAGATGGGTACTATTTATTAACATGATTTTACAGATGGGGCCATGGACTCACAGAGTTAAGTAATTCATCAAGGTTATGTAGTTGGTAAATGGCATCACTGCTCAAGAGGGAAGCCCCCTCCCTGCCTCCTTTCCCAACACACTACTTCATTTTGATGTCTTTGTAGTAGGAGAGGTTTGAAACCATCCTGTGCATTCATTTTTTTTTTCTACGTTGTATCACATCCCCAGCCGAATACAAAGTCCTTGAGACCAGGTGTGTTGCTTATCTTGTTCACTTCTTTATTCCCAAAGGCTAGAGCAGAGTCTCGTACATTAAATGTGCTCAGTAAATAGTTGTTGAATGAAGCATACAGCTTGGGTTTGATTGTCCATCTGACTAATGGGTCTGATAAGTAGGTCTTGTTTGCAATGACTCCAAGCCATAGAAATGACCCCACCTTCCTGAAGGTGGTTATTGCTCAGATTTGACTCTTGGGCAAGTCCCTTTTCTCATCGCTGGCATTTCTTATGTGCACTTCCGGTGGCTTATTCCACCAATGAAGCCTCACTTCCCTTCATATAAGGCTCCAAGTTCAATGGTGATTTCTGCATTACTGAGGATACATGATGCTGAATCCTGCGGGAGGACAGTTTACTGCCTTCTTCAAATGTAACAGTGGCCGGGTGTAGCGGCTCATGCTTGTAATCCCAGCACTTTGGGAGGCTGAGGTGGGCAGATTATGAGGTCAGGAGTTCGAAATCAGCCTGGCCAATATGGTAAAACCCCATCTCTACTAAAAATACAAAAATTAGCTGGGCATGGTGGTGCACACCTGTAATCCTAGCTACTCAGAAGGCTGAGGAAGGAGAATCACTTGAACCCGGGAGGCGGAGGTTGCAGTGAGCCGAGATCACGCCATTGTACTCCAGCCTGGGCAAAAGAGCAAGACTCCATCTCAAAAAAACAAACAAACAAAAAACCAAAATAAATAAATAAATAACAGTGACAAATAGGAATTCAGAATCCATCTCTGCCATTGTTTCTTTTTCTCTTTTCTTTCTCTCTCTCTTATTCTCAGTTCCACCCCCAGCACGATACCAAGCTTTGGCAATGCTGGCGTATATGGTACAGTTTCTCTATTTTTCTATGCTGTCTTATGTTCTGCATGGTCAAGTTTCTCCATAATAGTATTTGCGAAAGGGAAGGGGCGTCATGGGACACATTAGACCCCAGGGAGAGGACCCCAGACATCCTAGCTCTTCTTCCTAAAATACAGAGAAGTGTGCCCTTGGGGACCAACATCCTTTTATGATCAGAGCGAGAAGCCTGCGGGTGAGTGTATTGGCATCGTGGCACTATAACCTTATAATAGCTGCTCTTTGCTCTCACAGTAAACCTCTAACCCAACCTTCATTTCACATGTGACGGGGAAGTCTCTTTCCTTTCATTACTTTCACTATAGAGTCAGGTTTCCTGGGCCACCATATGGCATACTTATACCTTGTGACATGATAGCAGGGCTTCCTATATTGTACTGAGCTTCCTCAGGGACAAGATATTTTGTCAAGGGAGAAGGACTGATACCCCGAAGCTTCCTGTGGTGGTCGTTCTAGAGGAATCCCTGTTTGCTGCTACCATACTTTTTTGGACCATTACTGATTCCATCTCAAAAAAGAATTCTACCCAAACTTTGTGGAAGGTCCAGATTTCCATAGCTTTCTGGGACATACTGAATAAATTGTATAAGATCTTGCAGGCAATTACTTTTCATAGAAAGTCTTGGGCCAGAAAAAAACAGCATAAATCTGGCTGAAGCATTTCAAAATCTGTAAGCAGAATAAATTCCAGACCAGGGCCACGGAACAGTAATTCTCTTCAGACACAATGGTTCTCACCAGCAAAATATGTTCCCCTTCCTATGTAGAAAAATGGAATCACTTGAAGGAAAGAGCCTGGAGGGTCTTTGAAGATCATCCAACACAACCCCTTCATTTTCTTTATGATTTGAAGAGGCAAAGCATTTGGTGTGAGGCTACTGCATGAACTAGTTGCAAAGCAGAAACTGGAATGCACAGGTCCTGATGCCTGGCCTAACGTACTCTCATTTTGCCAGTCAGCCCACTGATCTACCATGAAGAACTCTGAGATTACAGCACATTAGGAACAAAAAGGAGGAGGTGCTTTTTAGAACAGCAAGTTCACTTTACACTTGAACGAACTTGCTCCAGATAGAAGAACTCACACTTTAAATGTATGTTGAGAATTCCAAGCCTGCCACTCATTCTCCTAACTGGGCATCTTCAACCTTTCTTGTCATCAATATGTTGGCATTCTCGCGATGGTGCAATGAGAACTGGAATAAAGAAGGCATTGAGATATCAAGGAACTTCAGGAGCCTGGCAAACCACTTGAGTGAAAGAAATTGAATATAAAAGGAGTGGTTTGGGCTGTGTTGAAGGGCAGGGCACGTGTTCTATCTGAAGGTATTCCTGCTCAAAATTGTAAAATGCTGTGTTGGACATGTACAACCCATGGCAGGCTACATATGACCAGTCGATGACCTCTGCTATGGCCACATAAGAAACTTATTACTGCTGATATTTCTCCTTAACAAAGGAAATGGTGCTTTCATTTGACTTTGTGACTTTGTGGAACTTGAACTTGCCCTTTGCAAGCTGGAGGATTTGACACCATGACCTTATAATGCCAGACACTTTTTTCCACATTCATCCAGGCTGTAGACCATCCACTGCACCCTGAGGACTTGGCCCTAGGACCCAGGCTGGAGAACAGGAATATAAAATGAAGGAGGTGGTGGGCTCTTGGTGACGATGTAAATCGGACTGGCACTTTGTATTTCATTTACCCAACATGGGAATTCAGGCCATCTCCAACCTAGTCACTTAGGGAACGCCTTGGAATGTACCCTGGGAGTGTATTCACAGGAAGTTTTGTTCCAGGTTGTTTGTAGAAGCAAATTGCCTCTGGAGCCACCTGGTGGGGTGGTCCAACCCTGCTATTTTCTTGGAGAATGTGAAGTCTCTGTTGGGGCTGTTTTTTCAAGACTACCCAAACTTCCAACTCTTGAGGTAACAAAGAATTCCCTGCATTCTTCCTTGATGCCAAGCAGAGAGAGCACAAGCAGAGAGAAGGTCCCCAACATTCAGCTGTCTCAGGTTCCCTAGGTCTCACTGGAGACTGGAAATCTCCCTTAGCTGCTGCCTGTCAATACTCTTTCTGCGGGGCTGAGATCTTCTCCTTGGAGTAATATTAGTAAATAGACATCACATTGTTCTATTTTCCTGTCTTATTTCCAGGCAGACATAAATTTCTTCCCTGCAGGTCACCTCTTCCCATGCAAATCAGCTTCTTAAAACATATGGCTGAGAGCTGTTGGTGGCCCAGCCCTGCCAACAGTACTGGCCTTTGAATTCCAGGAAACCCCCCACCCCAGTACTGTCTGGAGAGCTGTGGTTTGGCCCAAGCCCTTGCAGTAGTGACCTCCAAATGGGATGCATTCCCTCCAGAGTGAATGCCTGACAATCCATTTGGGTGAGAGAAGAAACAAGTAGAATCTCTTTTTGTCTTGTATCTAAATCATTTAGAAAGGGATTGACACTATATAATATTGTGATTGACATGGTACATGTACATGATTTGTGAACAAAAATATATGCACTAGAGGTTTCAGCTTAATACATATATATATTTTTTTGTCTTGGGACAGTCTCGTTCTGTCACCCAAGCTGAAGTGCAGTGGCCAATCTTGGCTCACCGCAACCTCTGCCTCCCAGGTACAAGTGAGTCTCCTGCCTCAGCCACCCGAGCAGCTCGGATTACAGTCATGTGCCATCATGCCTAGCTAATTTTTGTATTTTTAGTAAAGACAGCGTTTCACCATGTTGGCCAGGCTGGTCTCAAACTCCTGGCCTCAAGTGATCTGCCCGCTTCCGCCTCCCAAAGTGCTGGGATTACAGGCATGAGCCAGGTGCCTGGCCAAGAAAACATTTTATTTCATTTCATCGACTGCTGTCTTAGAGCGTGGCTTAATGGTATTTTTAATAAAAATCAAGCATATGATTTAGAAAACAGGCTGCTTTCAAGTGACTAAACAAGACCCCAAAGTCCTAAAGAAAATCTTAGTGCAGATACGGGTGGCTAAGCATTCGCATCTCTGTTCAGGCCAGGTTCTTTCATCTTTGTGTAGCGTGTCAACCTTATTCAATAATAATAACAACCACAGCAACAATAACCCTTTATAGAATCATTATCAAGACCCAGGCACTGCTGAAAGCATTTTATGGACATTATCTGATTGTATTTCCGTAATGACCCTATGAGGTGGAAATGAACTGTTTTTACTCACAACATTTCTGACCCCAAATGTGTGGCATCCTTTTCAACACCACTTCTCCAACTCTCCAACACCGGCTAGGTATCCTACAATTCATGTCAATTCCAACACTGTCTTCCTGCAGTTAGCATCAGATTTCACAAATTAAGGGTTCAATCCTTCCCACAAGACTGCCCCCATTTCAGACACCAGTCACCAAGTCCCAGGTTGTCACCTATACTTCTGACCAACTGGCTATAAATTCAGGGGGTTTCTTTAGGCCCCTCCCCAGTTTCCACAATTTGCTAGAATAGCTCACAGAGCTCAGGAAAGTGTTTTACATATTACTACTGGTTTATTACTATGGATACAACTCAGGAATTGTCAAATGGAAGAGATGCATTGGGCAAAGTGTGGAGAAGGGACACAGAGCTTCCATGCCCTCTCCGGTCCTGCCAGTCTTCCAGCACCTCCATATGTTCACCAACCTGGAAGCTCTCTGAACTCTGTTGTTCAGGGAGTTTAATGGAACTCTTACTAGGTAGACATGATTGCTTAATGAGTTAGCTATTGTTGATTAATTCAATCTCTAGTGTCTCCTCCCTGGAGGTTGGGGAGTGGCGCTGAAGGTTTCAAGCTTCTAATAAAGTCTTGGTCTTTCTGGTGACCAGCTTCCATTCTGAAGCTATCTCGGGTTTTGGAGAGAATCACCTCATTAGAACAAGAGATACTCCTATCACCCAGGAAATTCCAAGGGTTTTAGGAGCTTTGTGCCAGGAACCGGGGAGAAAGATGAAATATCTTCCTATGATAATACGGGTGAGTACCATTTTATAGCTGAGGAAACTGAGAGTGAGAGAGGCTAGGTAACCTTGCCCAAAGTCTCTGAGCTGATATGAGGAAACTGAGAGTGAGAGAGGCTAGGTAACCTTGCCCAAAGTCTCTGAGCTGATACACAACAAAATCTACAAGACAAGGGTTTAATTCCCATCTGTTGAACTCAGTAGCTCATCTGCCTAACCACTTCGCCGTAGTTCTGCCAGAGTTACTGTAAAAGACTTCCTCTTATTAGGTGACAGAGAACATCTACGTTTTTCTTTTAACTTTTGTGTTTTATTACAAAATCTATATATATTTAGCGGGAGCTAATTTAAAATAAGAACTTCAACATGTTGATTTGTTAGCTTAATTTGTAATAGAATGCATTCTTGGGACAATAGCTGCGTCTACTCATCCTCTTTCTGTACCTTTGTCCAGATATTTCATCACAGAAAGACAGATAAGGCCAGGTAAAGGAAATATCTGGAGAGGTTAATTAAATCAGGTAAGGTCAGGTAAGACCAGAATGCCAGGCAGGTAAGAAATATCAAGGGCCATTTTCACAAGATGGTGCCGAAGGTGAAGAAGGAAGTTCCTGCCCCTCCCAAAGCTGAAGCAAAAGCAAAGGTTTTGAAAGTCAAGAAGGCAGGGATGAGAGGCATCCACAGCCACAAAAAAAGATCGACAAGTCACCCACCTTCTGGGACCCAAGACACTGTGGTTCCAGAGGCAGCTCAAATGTCTTCAGAAGAGCACCCCCAGGAGAAACAAGCTTGACCATCATGCCGTTCATCATCAGGCTCCCAACTGCCGACTCCACTATGAAGACAGAAGACAACCACATGCTTGTGTTCACTGTGGATGCCAAAGCCAACAAGTGCCAGATCAAACAGGCTGTGAAGAAGCTCTGTGACATTGATGTGGCCAACGTCAATAACCTAATCAGGCCTGGTGGAGAGAAGAAGGCATACATTCCACTGTTTATCATGCTTTGGATGTTGCCAACAAGATTGGGTTCATCTAAACTGAGTCCAACTGACTAAGTCTAAATATACATTGTTTCACCATTAAAAAAAAAATCATGTTCTGTAAAATAGGCTTAGGAAAGGAGAAAGACATGTTCTAGGTAAGTAAAAGTTCAGTGGTTCACAGAATTCAGGTATTGGAGCTCAGGAGACAAGGCTAAGAAACTAGGGGAAGACAGAGGAAGAAATTGGGCAGAAGTTCTGGATAATGCAAATAACAAACTCAGATCAAATTAGGAACAACAAGAATACAGAGTTTTAGCCAGAGACCCAGGCTCTGTGTAACAACACTGGAGATGGAATCCTGAGGCAATTGATTTCTAATGCATGGCTTCTCTCAAGCCTTCCTGCCCATGGTTATATTTTGCTTCATAGTGTTGGGAGCCAGGGAATCTGAAACTCAAAGCTGGTCATTGCACATGTGGAGAGGAGGCACCAGGTGAAGAGCAGATATATGGGGAGATCCTAGCAGTAGGCATAGGAATGGAAACCCAATTAATTAGCAAAAGCTTGATTTGGGCAGTGTGCAATTAGAGAAAAGGGACATGTACTAAAATCAGACTGATGGAATTGCTGCCATCTGTCACAAGCTGGGGAATGTGGGAAAGAGTTTAGCTCACATTTTGGTCAGATGAAACAATTCTTTATGGTCCTATTTTTCATACATGGAAGGTGAAGCATGGAAGTTTATATCTACTTATTTCTTTTCCATGATCTTTTATTTTGCTGTCTTCTCATCTAGTTGCTATACCCAGCCTAGTATCCAGCCCAGTATCCAGCCCAATCGCGTCTTGTAGTGGTTATTCTAATTTCTTGTATTATAGTGTATTACTGCTGACTACATAGAGAATTCCTTTTAAGGCTTGAGGAGGAGCCTGAACAGAGCCTGTTCTCTGACGAAAAGTGAAAAAAATTGCCTGCAGGTAATGAGCTCTAAGAATCAAATGTCTTAAGACTCTCAGGTGTGTGCTGCTTCAGAACAAAATTCAGTCAGATTTGATTAAGTGAATTAATTAGCAAATTTATTGTCATTACTGAGACAGTAATTTAGTTCTAACCTGCAGAGGACTCACATATGTTTCAGGCTTGACAAGGGCTGTGGCTACTGCAGTTTACCACAGTCTGAGATTCATAGTTAATTGGGATACATCATAGTTCTCTGGTGAGAAATAAATCCAAACAAGAAAAAAATGTGTATATTAGCAGCCCGTTGTTTTCGAGGAGTTAATAGCCCTCTGAATTGTGCATCCTACGTAAAAATGACTGCATTCCACACGGCAATGATTATTTTGTGAGAAAATAAAGCCAAAGATAAAGTAAAAGTAATCAATTTACCAAATGCTATATACAAAATAAAGCATTTTTAGATGATTTCCAGTGTCCTCACTTGTTAAATGAGAGATTGTTAAAATATTTACATTTCATCTAAACATAAAGCTATTTTTTGTACATCCTACTAGAGAAATGTGTGTTAGATAAAACAAACAGTGGAATATTACTGAAAAAGTGGAAGGGGAGTTTTATTCTCCATAGTGTCTTGGGATTGCCCTCTTTGCTGTCTCCTGGATAATTTTTCTTTCCTAGAGAAACTGGATAAAATATTGCTTCCAATTCCCTTCTAGGGAGGATGGAGACTTTCTGAGGAAGAATCATGATGGCCCTGGGAATTGAACACTGGAGAAGAGCTATGTTAGTTAAACTGCTCTACATAAGAGTTAAGTCAAGAATTTAGACTTTTGAGGGCAATTCTTTTTATTTATATTTTAAATGGCTATTATGTCTTTTAAGTGTCTTTTAATCAATACATTATCCTTCTATCTTCTTTTTTCCTCGCAGTTGCGTATTGAGGACACAAGGTCCTTCATCCTACAGAACTTCCTAAAATCTGTATTTTGCTGGTTGCCCTCTTGTGGTGTTAGATATCTATTGAATTCCCTGAAATGTAGAATTTAGAATTAGAGGCTGGTCAGAGCCTGGTTTGCTTTTTTCCCCATCAAGTCTGCCTCATAGGTGGTAGTATGTACTTCCATCTGGAGGTACATAATATCCCCTTTTCGACGATGTTAGCAGCCATTGATAATCATTACCTAGATCAAGGGTAGGCAAACCTAAAAGGCAAATCTGGCCCACTGCTTGTTTTTGTAAATAAAGTTTTATTGGAACACAGCCCATTGGTTTACATATTATCTTTGGCTGCTTTTGCACCATAATGGTAGAGTTGAGCCTTTGTGACAGACACTATATGTCCCACAATGCCTAAAATATTTATTTTCTGGTTCTTGGCAGAAAATGTGTATTGACCCCGATCTAGATACATTAAATTATTAGAGGACAAAAAATGATGGCATTCAAAATTTGTCATTCATTTTTCACTTATTAGCTACAATACTTTTATTTTTAAAAACTTCCATTGTCAACTGTTGATTACTACAGGTTCTGTAAGAAAGACGGAATATATTTGATTCTTTCAACCTTCTTTTAAAACATTTTTTAGCTTGTTTTAAAACATAAAGCTGCTGGCCAGGTGCAGTGGCTCACGCCTGTAATCCTAGCACTTTGGGAGGCCGAGGTGGGTGGATCACCTGAGGTCAGGACTTCAAGACCAGCCTGGCCAACATGGTGAATCCCTATCTTTACTAAAAATACAAAAATTAGCCGGATGAGGTGGAATGCGCCTGTAGTCCCAGCTACTTGGGAGGCTGAGGCTGGAGAATCCCCTGAACTTGGGAGGTGGAGACTGCAGTGAGCCGAGATTGCACCATTGCACTCCAGCCTGGGTGACAGAGTGAGACTTCATCTCCAAAATAATAATAATAATAATAAGACTGTTACTTAGCATCCTCCAAAGAAGTCCAATAGTCTAGTTTTTGTTTGATTTGTTTGAGAATTGTTATAAACTCATGAATTTAAACATATTTGATGAACTTCAGATTATCTCAGTTATTATTATTCTTATTGATATTCCAATAGTCCCCTCGTTAGCCATTAGGTGCCTAAGCCATAGATGGAGTCCTTGTGACAGAGACCTAGCAGTGTTTGATAGTTTTCTTGATTTTTGAAATGACAACTATTTCCAGACTCATCTTGTATTTTTCCTGCCTCAGTCCTGAAATTAGCCATTTCTCTGAGGTTTCTATGTGGGAAATGGTATTTAGAGCCCTTAAGTTGGGTGCTCACTATTAATGGGTTGGTCATTGTTTATAGGCCTTTCCCATGGATGGCGCTAGGAAACACATATTCATTAAGTTATAAGATATCATGAGTTCAGAATCATACTTCCCATTTTAATTAAAAACTATAGAAATTTTACTTAACCTGATCAAGAATAGACATCTGTCTATTCTTTCAACTATACTAATTCTCTCAGTTCCCAGTGACAGCAACACATTAAGCAACACATATATCTCTCACTGTATCAGCCTCAGCATAATGATACAAACTTCACCACCAACAGTATGATTCTGAAGAAGTTTCTTCCCCAGTTCTTTTAGTCCTTAGGCTATCTCACACAAAAAGTTTACACTCAAATTACTATCTTTTAAAGTCACTTAGATTAATTTCTTACTGAGTGGTTTCACCACCCACTGTATGTTAATACACAGAAAGGCTAATTTATCTAATTTTACTTTCGATATTTAAAGATTACTTTTTTACTTCATTTTATAATCTTATAAAATATTTATATGGTTCTAAAGTCACATCTACAAAACAAGGTATTTTCAATTAAGTCTTATCCCCTCCACCCTATTTTCTCCTTCTCTTTTAGATAACCATTTTTTTTAAAGTTATGGTTTGCCTTTTCATTTTTTAAATAAGCAAATGTTCTTTTATTTTTTAAAAAAGGTAAACTACAGGATTTTATATATATGTATATATATAGGTAGATATACATATATACACACACACACACTTTTCTTTACCTCTTAATTTTTTTCACTGAATATTTCTTTTGTTGTTGTTGTTGAGATGGAGTTTCACTCTTGTTGTCCAGGCTGGAGTGCAATGGCATGATCTTGGCTCACTGCCACCTCGCCTCCCAGGTTCAAGCAATTCTCCTGCCTCAGCCTCCCAAGTAGCTGGGATTACAGGTGCCCACCTCCACACTCAGCTAATTATTTGTATTTTTAGTAGAGACAGGGTTTCAGCATGTTGGTGAGGCTAGTCTCGAACTCCTGACCTCAGATGATCCACCTGTCTCAACCTCCCAAAGTGCTGGAATTACAGGTGTGAGCCACCGCACCCGGCCTTTCGCTAAATATTTCTTTGAGATTACATATAGTAATGTCAATAGATAGTCTCTGAGGTTGAATTGGAAAGAAAGGAGCATGGAAGAGAGATGGCAGTGGAGGGAGAGGAGAGGACAGGAAGATCAAACAGATAGAAGAGGAATCATGTCAATGTCAATGTAATACCTTCCCATAATAAACTTCAGAAAAAAAATTTTAAAAAAATATTTTGCTCTTCACTTTTACTTCCCTCCCGCCACCAGTAAAGAAGCGGAGGCTGAGTTCTGGGTCTGGAGGTGTAGAGCTACACAGAGCGTGTGGGAGCAGAAGCAAGGATACCATGAACATGTAAGTCCCTGCGAATCAGAACTGTGGAGAATGATCAGCTTTTGTAGGCCACAGAATCTGTGGCATTCCAGGCCAATCACACCCTCCTTCTGCCACAGCTGATTACAAATTCAGAGTTTCCTACAACTCCCTGCCCACCAGACTCCATAATATCCTCTTTGAGGGATAAATGGACCCATCTGATGGATGAATCACACCAATAAAGTCCCTGAATGTCCCATATCTTTGTCTCCCTGTACCAAAACTCCAGAAAGTCTCACCTGATCCCCCAGCCTGTTTTATGGATGAAGGCAGAAAGCCTCTGCGGTTATGTTGGGTGAGACTTTGACACCAGCATGTAAATTGTGGAACTGACTAAGATCAACGAATGAATCACAGCATCAAAGCAGCACCAGGGCCCTCCAGGCATAACCAAGCCTCAGTGAACCTCAGCCCCAACATGCCAGAGGATGTTCCAAGACATAATTTCTCTTTGTACCGCAGCCAAGAATGTGGCAGAGTGGCAGTGACTGGGTACTCACACTGGTTTCCCACAAAGTAGGTGCTCCAAGGCAGTGTCTTGGTCCAGTAACGAATCTTAAGTGTGCTTCCCCCTAGGTGGCCAAAACAGCTCGTGTTGTTAAGCTGACAACCCTATTTTTCCCTCCCCTGATGCAACAGGGACATGGCCTTCAGAGGTAGTGAGTGGGGAAACCGTCTTAGCCTTTATACTCCACAGGCAGAGACAGCAATTCCGTTTCAGCTGATGTGTGTTTTTTTCCTAACCATTAAATGTATGCTTCCACAATCAATTCTCTGATTCTCTGACATCAACTGGGTGTCCTGGCCTTCAGTTCTATTCTGACGCTAACCAGAGTTAGTACAGACCCCACAGGTTAAGTGCTCAGTCCCACAAGACTGCCCCCACTTCAGATGCCAGCCACAAGTGACATCCCTAGGCTACCTGTACTGCTGCACTAGCTGACTACAAATTGGAGTTTTCTGCAACTGCTCTCGCCAGGCTCCATAATTTGCTACAACAATCACAGAACTCAGGAACAGGCGTTACTTCCTGTTACCGGTTTATTATTAAGGATAAGCTCAGGAAATGGAAGAGGTGCACAGGGCAAGGTATGGGGAGGGAGGTGGTGCAGAGCTTCCATGCACTTCCTGGGCTCACCATCCTCCCAGCACTTTGATGTGTTACCAACCAAAAAGCTCCCCCAAACCTCCTCATTCTGTTTCTTATTAAGGTTTAATTAAATAGACACGATTGATGAAATCATTGGCCCTTGGTGGCTGACTTCAATCTCCTGCCCCTGTCCTCTCTCCCAAGGTGGGGCTGACACACACACACACACACACACACACACACACACACACACACACGTGTATATATATATATATATATATATATTTTTTTTTTGACATGGAGTCTTGCTCTGTCGCCCCCAAGTTGAAGTAGAGTGGTGTGATCTCAGCTTACTGCAACCTCCACCTCCAGGGTTCAAGTGATTCTCCTGTCTCAGCCTCCTGAGTAGCTGAGATTACAGGTGCACGCCACCATGCCTGGCTAATTTGTGTATTTTTAGTAGAGATGGGGTTTCACCATGTTGGCCAGGCTGGTCTCAAACTCCTGACCTCAGGTGATCCACCCACCTTGGCCTCCCAAAGTGCTGGGATTACAGGTATGAGCCACTATGCCCAGCTGGTGGGGCTGATATTTTAACCCTCTAGCCACGTGGTTGTTTTTTTCTGGTGACCAGTCCCCATCCTGAAGCTATTAGGCCCTCCACCCTGCCAAGAGTTACCTCATTAGCGTAAACATGGCTATGGTCAAAAGGGGCCCCTTTACAAATCACAAATTATACTTCTGTCACTCAAAAATTCCAGGGGTTTTGGACGCTCTGTGCCAGGAACCAGAGACAAAGACCATCTTTGGTCTTTAGATCCATCAAGTTGCCTAAATGTCTTGGTTTTACATCCAGGTTGCTCCACCTGTACTGACCTGGCTTTTCTCCAGGCAAAAAGTCTCTTGCAATGACTGGCAGGCAGGCAAAGCGCTTTAGGAAAAGATTGATTCATTCATTCACTTATTTATTTATTGTACCACAGCTGGTAAAAATTCATTAACATGTGTTGAAGGAAGACAGGATGAGGCAGAATGAGTTTGAAAGTCCCGGGATTTTTGGCTTAGAGTTCACCTCTTGGGAGGGTTTAAGAGCTAAGTAATTCAGCTCCACCCCATGTATCCAAGTACATATAGGCATGGATTAGGTGTGAGGTGGAAGGTAGGGAGGTAGCAGAGCAGGTGCCAGAAGTGGGAGAGGTGGGCTGTGATAGAGATCCCTGTAGCCACAAGACAAGAACCCAGAGACGCCAGCTGAACACCATTCCTTGGACTCCCAAAAACCCATCCACAGCAATCAGGGCCTCTAAAGTGAGATCCAGGCATCATTGAGGAACAATCTGTAGGAACTGGGATGCTCCTTTACTGAAAATCAGATTAGGAAAGTGAAAAAGGAAAAAGAGGCATTCTTGCTACTGTAGGCTTCACAACTACATTCTGAACCTGGTGGTTTTGGCTTGTGTCTGTGAATAGCCAATGGGTGGCTAGTTCTCTGAACAGTTGAAATTTGGCCTTGTCCTCCATGACTAAACACATTTCATAACAGGCAGCCTTTCCCCTACTGCTAAGTGGCTTCAGGTACTAAAATATTAAAGAAATATTTTTGGCTTTCCTAGCCACTGGTGGAGCTTAAATTTTCAACCTGCTTCATGAAAATACAGAGTGTTAAATATTAACTAAATTGGGCTATTTTTAGGTTTCTGTTCTGCTTAAACTTTCTCTTCCTAAAGCACTTTGCCTGCCTCCTGGCCCCTTGTAAGAAACTTTTTGCGTGGAGAAAAGCCAGGTCAGTACAGATGGAGCAACCTGGATGTAAAACCAAGACATTTAGGCAAGTTGATGGATCCAAGTAAAAATATTGGCACTATAAGCCATCTTGGGGCTTTCCTACAAACTATGACCTCTCAGGAGCAATGGAGTTCTTAAGCTGTCAATTCTTTATATTTTGACAAAAAGAAAAGAATTTGAGATTATTTTGTTAGTGAAAATAGCCTTAGTACTCATATTGTTTTCTCCCAAAGCAGATGTTCCAGAAGATGAATCGATCAAGATTTCTAATTCTGCTGTTTTAAGCCATGCTTTGCCTTAATTGGCTGTGTCAGTGAGTGGTGTTAGCTTAAGACCCTGATCTCTTTAGCTAAGCCAGGTAGAACACTGACTTCACAGGCAATAAGCAGAAGAAAACTGACCCCCAGTTTTCTTGGGCAGAGTTGGAGATTCCCTTTTCACCCAGGAAATGGTCCAAACTACTGGATTGATGGGAGGTCAGGAAGATGCAAAAACAGCATATGGCTCTGGCTTTTTTTAAGGCCACTCAGACAAATGACAGTGAGTGGTTTTGAGGAAAATCAGTATCAGGGAGAAAAAAAAAAAAGAAAGAAAAAATTCCAGTACCATAAAAAACAAGCAGTCACTGGTTATCATTCTGAAATCTGATTTCAAGTGAATTTTCTACTCTGATGCCAACAGAGCACTTTTCTTTTCCTTCCTTCCTCCCTCCTTCCCTCCGTCGCTCCCCTGTCCCTCCCTCTCTCCCCCTGCTTTTCTTTCTTTTTCTTTCTCTTTTTTCTTTCTTTCTCTCTCTCCCTCTCTCTCTCTCTCTCTTTCTTTTCCTTCTTCATTTTTTAAGACAAGGTTTCCATCTGTCACCCAGGCTGGAGTGCAGTGGTGCTATTATAGCTCACCATAACCTTGAACTCTTGGGCTCAAGCAATTCTTCCACTTCAGCCTCCAGAGTAGCTAAAACTACAGGCATGTGCCACTAAGCCATTCCAATTTTTTTGTTTTATTATTATTATTATTTTTTGTAGAGATGGGGTCTTGCTATGTTAAGTGAACTCCTGGCCTCAAGCAATCCCCCTGCCTCAGCCTTCCAAAATGCTGGGACTTCAGGAATGGGCCACCGCACCCAACCCTCAACAAAGCATCTTTCTATGAAGTACCACATGGCTAAGATTATAAGAAAATTCCACTGGTCCCATCAGCCTTCACCCCAAGACAAAGTAGTCCTGTTCTTCGACCAGCTGCAAAGACTTCTTTATTTCACTCAACTGTGGACTCAGGCCGCAAAGATACCATTGAAAGCATAAAAAAAAAAAAATCAGAGTGTGAACTTTTCCTGACCTTATTTTTGGGATGGAGCTCACAGTACAAGTGCACATTTAAAAGCCTGCAATGGAGGTGTTTGGATTACTTGCCATGTTGGAGTACATCAATGTCAGCACTGAGAGATGATCTAACCAGTGGTTCTCAACCTTCACCGTGCATGTGAATCATCTGGGCAGAATCACGTGAGGGAAAATTAAAATATACAGATGTCCAGGCCCCACCCCAGAGATTCTAATTCAACTGGTCTAGGGTAGCACCAGCATTTCTGAAAAATGTCCTTGGTGATTCTAATGTATAGTCAAAATTGAAAATCATTCCATGTTCTTTATTTTCAAGATGCGGTTACTGAATACCAGAAAAGTTAAATACTTTTGTGAAGTTGCAGCTGAAAATTTGTGGGGCTGGGATTTAATCCCAGGTACTTCTAACTTCAAATTCCTCTCCCCTTCTGCCAACGTATTTTATGGATCATACGGCCTTGATGCGGCTGAGTTGGAATATAGACCTTAGGTCTCCTGGATTCCTGCCTAATGATTTTCTGGCTCCACCACATCAATATCCACTTTTTTTCTAGCTCTTGACTTACTGGAGTGAAAGTCAACAGCAATTTTCCCCTTTCACTGAACTTCTGGATAGGTTGTCCCAGAGAATATGAAGCTAGCTTTCTTTCGTTCGAACATTAGGCAAAAGTAAAGTCAATCAAAATTTATAGCCAGGGCTCAGAAACTCATTTCTACAGGATTCTGTAACCAAGCTTCCAGAAGGATTTGAGAGTCTTAGATACTTGGTTTTCCCAGGAATGAGCCAGTCAAAAAGAGGTCACCAGCTGAACTAGATGATTCTGATTCAACAAATCCATCTCCTTTGTCTATCTTCTTTAGGAATTTTTCCTTGTTTACAAAGGATTATGGAAGAAAGGAGTTAATTTCTATGGCTCCTTTTTTCTTGCCTTCTTAGAGAGAACATCTTTCACTTCCAAATTGACTTGAAAATTTATGATAAGAATGAAGATAAAAACAGCTAGCTTACTGAGAGCTTACTGGCAAACACTTCACATGTTATATTATAAAATTTCACAGCAATCACATGACATAGGTACGTTTCTACTACATAGCTTTCCAGCTGATGACACTAAGGCTCAGAGAAGTTAAATTATTTGTCTAAGGTCACACAGCAAGCAAGCAGTGGAATTGGAATTCACAGCTTGACACCACAAACTCTGTGCTGGGCTTTGTCGGTGTCTGCACCAGAAAGGGCTGATGTGATGCCTGTGATTCTGGTCTTCATCTGTTAACCCCTTCAGCCTATGTACAGAAGGCATGGGCTGTACCAAGGACTTTCTCCTTGGCAAGATTTGCCTTCTGTTGTATGCAAAGGAAAAGATTTCCTCTACATCAGTGGTCTTCAGAAAATAACCTACCAAATCCAATCACTTGCCTCAAGGCTGGACAACTGTGATGTGCAAAACACTCTGGAATTCTCATGGACTAAATCAGCGCTAGACTTGACTTGAGACCACGTTCTTCTCGATTCCTTCTGCTGCTCTAGCCTGCTTCCCTCAGTTACTAACATTTTTTTTTCTTCTAAAGAGCATTCAGTATATTAAGAGTATGTGAATCTCTGTCTCAGACTTTACTTCTGGGAAACCTGAGCTGAGATAATTGGTACCAGGAGTAGTCCTAGGAAGCTGACTTTAAGGATGAAACTCTGAAGTTGGATCACTTCGAACCTTCTGCTAAAGGAGGTATCATCACTGGTGGTAGGTGCAGAGTGATAGTCCCTGGCTGCTGTAGCAGCTCAGTTAAGAAGACTCTCACCTGTAGTAAACTGGGTGGGACACATGGTAAATACATATGGTATTGATTCCCCCAGTTCTTCTCTAAAGGGAACATTGGTCATTTACTCAGGTAAAAGCACAATGAGAAAAATGGAATACCCATACCATTTGAGGGTTGTAGATACAAAGTTCAAGTTGACACTGACACACAGGGACCCAAAGCTCCATCTGGGCCTCCAATAGAGTAAAAGTATAGGGGAGTCATGTAATAAATGAAGTCCTGATCCAGGTCTATCTCACAGTGTCCCCTGGATCCAGATACCACCCAGTGGTTATTTCCTCAGTTCCTGAATACATAATGGAAATGGACACATTAAGTTGTTGGCAGAATCCTTAGTTGGTTCATTGACCTATATACTTAGAGCTATTTAATAAGAAAGGCTCAGTGAAGGCTAGTGAAACTCCCTTCATGTCCAGCCAAGATAGCAAATGTAAAATAATCATTATATCTTTGGGGAAATGGCAGATAAAGATTTAAAGGATGCAGGGGCAATGGTCCTGCAAAAACTAGGTTCATCATGGAGAATAACAATGTACCACTGCAAACTTAACCAATTAGTACAGCCAATTGCACCTGCTGTTCTGGAAATGGTGTCTTTATTAGAGACTCTGGCAAGTGGCATGAAGCTATTGATCTGGCAAACGCATTCTTTTCAATACTCATCAAATAGGAAGAGAGAAGCAATTTGCATTCATATGGGATGAATAGCAGTATACATTCATGGTCTTGCCCCAGAGATATGTTAATTATCTTTCTCTCTGTCCCTATATTGTCTGAAAGGATCTGGACCATCTGGACATTCTATAGATGATCACATTCACCCATATTGCTGACATCATGTAAGTTGGCCCTGATATGCAAGAAGTGGTAAAACACATGCACTCTAGAAGGAGAGAGAGAAATTCTGAAAATATTTAGAGTCCTGATACATCAGTTAAATATTTATGGACCCTGTATTCTGGCACAAAATGGGTCATCCTTTCTAATGTAAATGACAGGCTATTGCACCATGTATCTCTTACCATTGAGAAAGCAGCACAGGGCTTAGGTGGCCTCTTCGGGTTTTAGACACAGCATATTACACTCTTGAGAATACTACTCTGACCCGTTTATTTGGTAATGCTGATGTTTTAAGGGGACCTAAAGCAAAAAGGGCTCTGAGGCAGGTCCAGCCTGCACTGTAAGCAACCCTGCCACTTGGGATGCTTTATGGAGTTTCTAGCAAGTCCCAATAGAGAACTCATAGGGTTTCCTATGATCCCCTAGGTTCTTGAGCAAAAGAGTACCATCTGCAGCTTAGACATATATGCTATTAAAACCACATGCATGTGTGTGCACACGCATGCTCAAACGCATCTGCTACCGAACCCTGACAGAGACACCACGTCTTACCTTAAGACACCAAATGGCCATGGAGTCAGAATTGCACATAATGAACTGAAGACTCTCAAACTCATCAAGTCATAAAATTGAGGTGGCCACTGCAAGATAGAAGTGGGATATTCTGGATTGAGCTGGACAAGGTTCAGAGAGTATAGATGGCCTAGACATCAGACCCCATGTCAGTTTCCTCTATTATATCAGTGCCTCTCGCACAGCTCACACCTTTCATCTCAAGAATCATTCTCTATGTTCAGAAGGCAGAGGAGAAAATCTCCTGTACTTAATACATAAATGGACTCAGATCGGTAGGTTTGTATGAACTGGAGATGAACTTCTTCACTCTAGCCCCACTTAGAGGTAGCCCTGAAAAACAGAAATGAGAAGAAAACTTCTCAGTGGGCAGAGCTTCAGGTCATGCTCATTGCCATCTGCTTTGTGTGGAGAGAGAACTGACCTGAGATTAGAATATATATGGACTCATGACCAATGCAAATGGCTTAGCTGGTTGTTAAGAAAGTGGGAAAAGCAAGATTGGAAGAGAAGACAAGGAGATCTGAGGAAGAGTTATGCAGATGGACATATGGGAATGGACATCAAGTGTAGTAATCCCTGTACTGCATTTTATGCCCACCATAGAATATCCGCTGAAGAAGAGGCACCAATACCCAACTGGAAAGGTTGATGCAGCCAGTTAATGGCAGCCAACCTCGGTCCTTGACCACTCCATTGTTTAGTAGTGAGTAGGGTTGCGATTATAGTAGAAATAGAGGCTATGCATCTGTCCAGCAACACTGGCTTCCTCTCACCAAGATTGAGACTTGCCAGGTTGGACTTCAACTGTTTAACATCCAACCTGCCAGTAAAAGAGACCAAATTGAGCAACTATATGGTACCATCCCATAAGTAAGACCAACCAGCTACTACTGTTGGCCATTCAGTTACACTGGATCCCTTCTTCTCTGGAAATAGCAATTCATCTTGATCACAATTGGCATGTATTCTGGATACCAGTTTACCTTTTCTGCCTAAAGTCGCTCTGCCAGTACCATTATTCCAAAGGCTCACAGAGGGCTTGATCTTCCAACATGTAATCTTGCACGGTATGTCCTCAGTCCAAGAGACTGGCAAAGAGAGGCACAGCAGTGGGCACATGGGCATGGTATTAGCTGGTCTTACCATATATTGTACCATGTAGAAGCTACCAGCCTGGTAGAACAGTAGAATGTCCTTTGGAAAGTGCAGCTGAGGCATCAGCTTTGAGATGACACCCCCTAAGGATGGAGCTTTTAAAAACGTTTGGAGTGCGTCTCCAATAGCTAGAACACATGGATCCAGGAACCCCACAGTAGACGTAGGAGAGCCTCCTATGACTTTCATTCCCAGAGGCCCTCTTAAGGAACTTGTGCTTCCTGCCCCTGAGTGTGAGTCTCAAGTTCTGGTTCTCAGAAGGCCTGTGCTTCCATCAAAGGACACAGTAAACATTACGCTGAACTTTAAATTGCATTTACCACGTGGTCACTTTGGGTTTCTCGTGCCAACAGACCAGCAATTAAAGAAAGTAGTTACCATGTGTCTTGTGAGGGGTTATAGCCTAATCATCATGAAGAGGTAGAACTGTGATTAAACAAGGCAGGCAGGGAAGTGATCCACTGGGGTACCTCTGGGCACTCTCATGCCCAATTATAACTACAAACAGGTATAGAGAAGGAAAACGATAAAATCAAGTAAAGCCTTGAGATCAAGTACAGCAGCAGGGGTATGATTTATGCTGTTCTTATCAGTTTCCCCAGAATTTACGACCAAGCAGGATCATGGAGAAGCTGTATCCAGATGGGGGAGAACTTAGTGTCAGAAGCACCCATAAGGCTGAGAGCTAAAGGAGTGGACTGTAGTAGTTGCTATTGGTACTTATGCCACATTCCCCTTACTACCCAGCAAACCCACCCCTCAGCCCCTGCAAGTACTGTGGCTAATGGTTCACACCTGCGACTGTCCCCATCTTCCTTCTTTTGCTACTACTGTGTAGCTGCTTACGCTGCTGTTGACCCTAATGTGTTGCAACTTTAAGGAGAGCCACTTTCCTCTACTGCTGACCCCTACTTCTAACTATTCCCTAGCATTTGGGAAGAGACCTTGCTCAGTCACAATCACAGTACTAACTGAATTTCACTAACACTACTAACTAAATTTCAGTTTAATTCAGGGAAGATGTTCCTCCTCACTCACTGGATATGGTCTACATTCCAGAGCACAGAAAACTCACTCCCAGGCTTCAACAGTGTCCTGATAAGGTGTGGCATGGTCAGCCTCTCAGCAACACTGTTAATCCGGGTACTCCAGCATCAAATTCAGTTCAATTCCTGCGAGTCTATCCCCTAGCACAGTGGTCCTTACTGTCGCACTTAAAGCTTCTCCATGGCTCTCAAAGTGGTTGGGGGCCTATCCTTTAACAAGGAGGAGCAGTCCACTTCTATAGGCCCAGACAATTCAAGGCTCTCCAGGGCGCCCACCCAGATGTCCTCTCCCAAGTCTCAGTATCCCACCCTATAAAGACCTAGGGTCCTCTGGTGTTCACATTTTACTTTGAATTTCTGATGATCACCCTAAACCTCTCATTTTCTCTCTTCAAAGCCTCAGTGGTGTTCAGCCACCCAGTTCCTCAGTTCTTATAATTACCATTTCCCCCATGCTGCTCCACTCCCAGAGAAAGTGCACAAGCAGGGGCATATCCTTCTGCCTGTGTCCCAGCCCAGAGGCTGAGAAATATTGCTCTAGCAAGAGGAGCCTGTCCTCCCAGTCATAATGCGGCTTTCCAATAAAAGTCTGGCTATAAACATAAATATATCTCTCAAGAACAAGCTATATATTTAAGGCACAGAGCAATTTAAATCTAATTTAAAGAAAGCAAGTCTCTAATTCTGTGTTAATCTTGTCCCTAAAAATGTTTCACCTAGTTCACGTAGTTGAACTGAAACTTAACATTGCTCAGTCTGAAGTTATCTATATTTAAATTAGTTCACCGATTCTAGAGAGCACTGGTTACATATTTGTTTCACAGCTATGCTACAAGAGGGGTTATCTTCCCTAAAGATAACTTCTATCTTCCATCTTAAAAATGAGGCAAGAACTTGCAATGGCCCCAAGGACAGTTTTCTAACTTTGAAAACACAAAGATACAGCCTCTGTCAAGTACCTGTTCCATTTAAAGATCAATGCATGTGTATAGACAAATTGTTACACCAAAGAAAATAAACACTACCCAAAGCTAATTACTCTTAACACGTTGATATATTTCCCACCCATAATGTTTGCTCACAAGACACATATCTGAATGGATGTGTTTTTAAAAATCTCAAGGAGATAATTTATATTATTTATATTTTGTAATTGCAGTGTGAATTATTTTTGTGTGTAAGTTATTTAGAAGGTTACTTCAAGGTTTTTATTTCTGTGGCTTAATAATTTCATCATTTTTAGTTTTATTTTATTTTGGTAAGAAAAAAGGATGAGAGGAAAGGCTGTACCGTTCATTTATTGTTTTTGGTTTTTTAATTTGAGATTTTTTTTTGTAACCTAAAATGCTCAATTAAAAAAAAATGTATTCTATAGATGGTGAATGTTGAGATTTATTGCTCATTTGTAAGAGATATCCATGTTACTTATTGAGTAGATTTTGTAGTTTCTATATACATGCTTCATCATTGCTTGTTTGACCTATCATGAATAGTGATATATCTTAATATCCCCAACTATTACTGCGTGACCATTTTTCAGAGGTTTTGTTAAATCTGCCATGCTATTTTATTCATCTCGTACATGTTTGTACCACTCATCAAAAGAAGTGAACTTTTGCTCCCTTCAATATTTTTGTCTTGAAGTTGGTGTTTGATATTCTTGCTTGTACTTCTCCTTCCTTTCGTTTGATTTTATTGATGTATCTTTGTCTAATATTTTTCTCTGCACGTTCTGAACACCTTTGTTTTAGATGTTCTCTTGTTGACAGTAATTGGCTAAATTTTGAAAAAAAAAACAAAAAACAACTCAAGAGTCTTTGCCTTTTAAGAGCCGTTTAACATCAGCTCTGACTACCACAAAAGGCCTATTTCATGTTCTAACACATAGTTTTTATACTTTTTAAATATTGTTTTATGCTGTTTCATTTGTGACTCCTATTTGCTCTATAAACCATGTTTTCTTTGCTTTTACTTTCTTTGATGTTTATCTTTTAATGTTTCAAAAGCCTCTTTGGCTGCACCTTGACTAATTCTCAGAGTCAAGAAGGAAAGGATCTTTTGAGTACACAATGCTCCATGCTCTCCTCTCTCCACATTTCTCAGGCTTTGTTAATATTAGCTGACGTTTTAAACTCAGATTTTTTTCATAGAATCATGAATTTCACATTATTTTAAAAGGAGCAGATGTTTTGATTTTAGATTCATTTTACAACTAGATTTACATTTATCCTGGAGAGAACAAGATAAATATGAAGCATGTTTATCTAGTTTTAGAGCTGAATCCTGTCAAATTTAATGCAAAGTCTCCATTTTTCAGTTTGTAATATTTTAGTATCTCTCAATTAGTTGGAGATAATCTTTAAATAATTGTTTCCTATGGATTTTTTTGGAGTTCTTGTTTAATACGTACATCTTTTTTTTTTTTTAATCACTTCCATTGATAAAAGACGACTTGTATCTCAATAGTTTTTGCTCCAAACTGTAACTGTTGCTCCACTACCTTGTGGGATTGATACTGTTAGAAGTATAACCTCTAATTTGCTTTTCCTTTTCTACATAACCCTTTCTTTTTTTTTTTTGAGACGGAGTCTCGCTCTGTCACCCAGGCTGGAGTGCAGTGGCGCGATCTTGGCTCACTGCAAGCTCCACCTCCCGGGTTCACGCCATTCTCCTGCCTCAGCCTCCCGAGTAGCTGGGAATACAGGCACCCGCCACCATGCCCGGCTAATGTTTTGTATTTTTAGTAGAGACAGGGTTTCACCATGTTAACCAGGATGGTCTCGATCTCCTGACCTCGCGATCCACCTGCATCGGCCTCCCAAAGTGCTGGGATTACAGGCGTGAGCCACTGCGCCCGGCCTCTACATAGCCCTTTATTTTCGTTAAAGTATTTTTTTAGGTATATTGATACTTTTAATTTAAACAGTATTCCAAAATTAAATGAACATGTTCATACTATTTTGCCTAAGACGGCATGGGAATTGCAATCCATACACAGAGGTCATTTTTTTTTTTTAACCTTGGCCAATGAAGGGTTGATTTGTATTTTTTCTTTGATAATTGCTTATGCTTTATTTCTCCTGGTCTTTCATCTCTGTTATTTCCTTTCTTAGTATTTCCTTTCAGACCTTTCCCTCTGTATCCTTAAGCATGGATTTAATTTGTTTTGCAGCATCAACTGTCTTCTCCTTCCTTTTTTTTTTTTTTTTAACTTTTCAAATGATAATTCGAGTAGGTTTTCATCCATGTAAGCTCCATTCTACGTCTGACATCTTTGTCCTCCACTGTTCCCCCGATTCTCCTGATCTTCCAGCCTTGTAGAGAAATAGAGTTGGCTTTGGGGCTCCATCTGTGCTCTGCCCACTCCTGTGTCCCTGTCCTTCCTTTCCTTAGCCAGGCTCCTCCTCTTAGGATGTATTGCACCATAGCCAATTATCACCACTGTATGCCCACTGTTCATGGAGATTTAACCTCCAAATAGATTTTAGAAAGACAGGAGGTGGAGTGAAGAGAGAGAGAAGGGAACAACTGCACTCTTGGTGTCTCAAAAGAAGTTTCTCGGGTACTCTCCATTGGGGTCCTCAGAGTTCCGGTTTGCACCAGTCCTGGATTGCTTTTTCTTTTTCTTTTGAGACAAAGTCTCACTCTGTTACCCAGGCTAGAATGCAGTGGCATGATCTCAGCTCACTGTAACCTCCACCTCCCGGGTTCAAGCAATTTTCCTGCTTCAGCTTCCCAAGTACCTGGGACTACAGGTATGCACCACCATGCCTGGCTAATTTTTGTATTTTTAATGGAGACAGGGTTTCACCATGTTGGCCAGGCTGGTCCCAAACTCCTGACCTCAGGTGATCTGCCCGCCTTGGCCTCCCAGAGTGCTGGGATTACAGGCATGCGCCACTGCACCCAGCCCAGTCCTGGATTGCTGATGGCATATCTCCTTCTCCCTTCAGGGTCTCCTTCTCACTAGATGAAGGTTTTTCTCAATCCATCTTCACCTGCCTCATCACTCAAGTTTTCCTCCCAGACTCAGGCATGCAGTTGCCTACTAGTCACAGGAAAGTCCACCTTTTAAAACCATCCACTCTGCCATCTCCGGTATCTCCTGAGAATCTCTGAGAAACTGCACCAGGGGCTGCTGCTCAGATGCCCTTTTAGAGTAGGAGTGTGGTTACTGTTCTTTACAGAAAAAAATGAACAAACAATATCAAACTAGCTGTGAAGAAAAGTATCAAGGATGTAGGAGGTATCCCATAGGAAGTAAAACTTACAAACCAAGTTACTGGAAAGGCAAGGGTGATGTTGGTCCTCAGGAATAAATGGAACCAGCGACTTCAACACTGCTACAATTCTTCTTCATCATTACCTATATTTATGTGACATTTCATTTTCTCTGTCTCTATCTCCTCTCTCTCTCGTTCTTGTCTCTCTCTCTTCCTCTCTCCCTCCCAATTCTGGATTAATCAATTGTAGCCAAGGAATAAGCTTATCTTAAAAAATGTAACCCTCCATAGAAACCATGCGTTTAAAGTGGAGGAATAAAATTTGCTGAGAAAGAAAAGTTTGCATTTTTAGAATAATCATGGGGAGAAAATGGACAGAAAAAACAATCAACCAAACAACGACCAAATAACTGAACAAATAAATAAAGAAACGTGTCCACTACATCATCCTCTGTTCTTGTTCATTAAAAAATTTATTTAATGATACATACATACATGCTTTAAAAACTTAAAACAGCATTACAGTAGTCATAATGAAAATCAGCAGTCCCAAGTCTTATTCCTTTCCTGTACTCTGCCCCCTAAGACAACTGCTTTCAACTTTTAGCCAATTTTTCTAGTCTAAACCTCCATATTACCAAATACTATATCGGCACTACTATATTTCTTAATATCATAGTTGTAGACATTATTAAATTTTTAATTGAAAGTGAACATCCAATTCTTTTACATACTCACATACGCTTATTGTCCTTTCTCTACTCTCAGTATAGCTAAATCATGCTTACTGGCAAATTCTGAAGTTTGTCCTTATGTTATTAATATTGTGATAGTGTAAGTATTATTCATTACTAAGCCCTGTGGTGTACTGTAAATAAATATATTTGTCTTTTTTTTTTTTTTTGAGACGGAATCTCGCTCTGTCGCCCAGGCCAGAGTGCAGTGGCGCGATCTCGGCTCACTGCCAGCTCCGCCTCCTGTATTCACACCATTCTCCTGCCTCAGCCTCCTGAGTAGCTGGGACTACAGGCGCCTGCCACCATGCCCGGCTAATTTTTTGTATTTTTAGTAGAGACGGGGTTTCACCGTGTTAGCCCGGATGGTCTCGATCTCCTGACCTCGTGATCCGCCCGCCTTGGCCTCCCAAAGTGCTGGGATTACAGGCGGGAGCCACCGTGCCCGGCCATATTTGTCTTCTTATGTAATGTTTTTCCCCTTGCAAATTTGTAATTGTCTTTTTTAACTTTTTTTTGTTTTTTATATCATTATTACTAATACTTCCCCAAATATGTAATGCAATTATTAAACTGCTAATTTTTATTTTTCCTTGTGGTCAAGAATTGATGCTAGGGAAAGCTCAGAAGTCATTGGAATGGCATAATACTGGAAAGAAAGCCTTTCCTGATTTCTCAGAACTGGAAATAATTTCTCCTTTGAGAATTCCCATTGACTGTATCTCTCACGGTCCTGAACCTTTCTGACTTATCATAGCTATTTGTCTATGCATCTTATCTTTTCTACTAGACTGTTTTTGCTCTTTGAGAGCAGGGTCTATGTTGAATTCATATTCCCAAGTTCCCAATCCAGTGTTCTTATGAGAGGCCACTCCATAAATACAGAGAGAATAAATAAACTCTGCAATTCACTCTAATATTTTTACATTTTTTCTGTGTTCATGTTGAATAGGTACAATGATGCTGATGGAGGGAGATTGAATTTCATGGACTTAATCCATATGCTGTGTTGAAATACTTAACAGAGTCATATAAAGGAAAGTTAGGGGCTTTAAGCAGCTTCTCCAGTAAGTGGAAGAACTAGGGTTCGAAGCCAGGTATAACTGTAAATCCTGTGCCCTCACCCATCATATTCCAGGCTCAGTTCAAGGCCAAAAAATAAGTGGCTATACATTAGCATGTTGCTCGGGTCTCTAAGATGTTTCCCATTTTTATCATGGGAGTGCTAACCTTTTTTTGTTCCATATAACCTCAAAGTCTGTAATTTTAAACATGAGTATCCTTAAATTCTAAAAAGATTTCATTTTTACTGGATGCGAGCATTCCATCTGAAAAGCTTCTAAAAACAGTGTTTGCCGTCTCTGAGCCCAGGGTACTCTGTGCTCACTTCTATTACAATTTTTTAAAGACACCTTCCAGGATTTGTAAAGACATGAAAAGAGTTTTCTTCAATGAGGTATGGCCTGGTTTGAGCTTGTTTTCCATTTGTAAATCCCTGAAGACAAACACCTGCATTCTAGGTCATTTCAGGAAGAACAAGGATCCCAGAATTGTAAAAAAAATCTTTCAGCATTTGGTGGTTTTCTGTCGAGTCTACCAGTAGAGGGCGCCTAACCATCAGCAATCTTCTCAGAAACTTCCCTCCATGCGCTCAGGCACCAAATTTATCTTGTACTTTTTCAAACTGCCAATTAACAGAACGGGCAAACCCATTTTCTCTTCATTTTGCAATTGTCTCGCATTGTGTAAATGAAAATGCCTGCCTGTGGGGCCTAGAGGTGGTGGTGGGGATTTAGGGGGCTGTGTAAGAGAGGAAAACACAGCTTTCCCTTCACATAGAAAATTGGAATAAATTATAGACAAGACGTTATTAATTCTGGCACTGTGTTTACCTGGTTCATCCATCACAATTTGGCGACTGGCATGCGGCTTTAGCAGCTATTTATAAGGCCTTGTATATGATTATGCCAAATGTGTTTAATTTTTTTAACACATCCCTATGAACTTATGCCAGATGTCAATGAGTTATACAACCTCAGACTGTTAGCAAAGACAACGGTGATCATTAGTAGACACTGGTCAGTATACAGACGAGTAGACTGATGCCAGAGAATGCAAAGGTCTTCGCCAGGAATCCCCAGTTAGTTAAAAGAACAGTGGGTACCAAAACCCACTGCTGACCACGCACCCAAAACCACTTATTTAATCCTTTGGATGGGAAACGCATTTAACACTACTGAGTAGGAAATCCCCTGTAACCAGTACCTGCGGGAACCCAGATCATAATGTCAGAGCCACTGGTGCAATGAGATTAATTTATGAAGATTTTTCAGAGGGTTTAACTCAAATGCATACATGTGGATTGGCTTTAGTACTGGGGTTTAGATTGGCTCTCGCTTATGTAGCCCATTTTGCCTTCTTGCTTCTCATGCGTGCCTTTGTCCTTCTGAGCTAAGATTTTCCACTTTTCTCTACCCTAGGCCACCTCTAGGAGACAAGGTTTTAATGGTAAAGTCATACCTGTTACCATGATACACAAAATCCTGCATGATCTAGCTGCTAGCTACTGACTGATCTGCACCAAATTCTGCCTGTACTTTCACCCCCTGAACTAATGCCCTTCATTGGCACTGTAAGCTCATCCCTGCCGTAAAACCTTTAGACAAGCTGTTCCCTTTGCCTGCAGTTTTCTTGCCTCAGATCTTCTCATGGCTGGGTCTTTCCCCTCCAAATATCAGCTCTTCCTCCATGAAGCCATCCCTGACCAGTGGAACTAGGTGGTCACCCACTGATGCTTTACATCAACTTGTGTTATTTCTTTATGTCGCCCTTGTAACTCACTGGTAATTTTTTCAATTTTGTGTTTACTTTTGTCTTTCAACCCACTCCCATGACTAGAATGTGTATTTCATGAAAGCAGGGACCTCATCTTCCTTTTTCATTATTTTCTCTCCAACCCTCTGAACGGTCTTTAACTCATAACAGGTACTCAAGTCAGGCTACAGAGAAATGTTCCTCTGAGCTGTGTGTAGGGAACCTTTCCTTAAGCCTGTTGTCATACAGCATCCACAAGCCACTTTCTCTTCAGAGGGAGTTCAATGTTTTCATGGCCTTTGGTTGTTTCTTTTCTTTGAGTGAGCTGCAGGCTGCAGTTGTTACTAACTCTAAGGTTTGAACAGCTTTGGGGTGTACCCGCCTCCTCCTCAACATGTAGACAAATCTGCTCTGGCTGCGTAATAAGCACAAATCACCTGCCTTTGCTGACTCTCCCTTGGGACTCCAGAAGTCCCTCACTAAGGTTATTTCTGCCATAAAACTCTACGGAGTAGAGTCACATGGAGGGCATAGACGAGTTGTGGGTGATGAGTTAGGATATTATCTGGAAATTGACTTTAACGGAATAAGCAAAAGCAACTCAATCAGTTAGTCTCATGGGACTGTGAAACATCTTGGGCTATCCAAGGTATGTGATGAGGTCTGCCCACTCATTAAAGTTATTAGATCCTCTGGGAGGACAAGTTTAATAAATTTCCTTCGTGTCTCTTAAAATAAAACCTAATGTTGTTTCTTTTGGAAGAACGAGAGAGGCCCTTCTCTCTGCTCCGTATCTCAGACTTGTGCTACAATTGGTGGGGCGAAATTAGGTGTTAAGAGGAGTTTGGGAGGGTCAAAAAGGAAGGAATTCCACTGCACGTAACTGTACAGCCATCACGATTTCTGCCCTCTCTCTCCCCAACCCACGTCAAGGAGCAGAGGTACAACTGAATACTCAGTAAGGTGAATATTATTTTTGGACTTGGGTATCAATGGTGTCTAATAATATTATTATTATTCCTAATAATTAGGACTAATAAACACCATTGACTGAATACTTGTTCTGTGCTAGGTGCCATTCTAGATGCTTCCTATAACTGGTTTTATCTAATTCTCACAACAGTCTTACGAGGAATTAGTTTTCCATTTTGCAGATAAGAACACCAAGGCTCAACGAAATTTAGTGCTACTATCTCAGGCCACTTAGATGGTAAAGTCGTGATTTAAATGTGGTCCTAGTGCCCTCTACTACTTCACAGCGTTTCCCCATACTACAATGCTGTGAACCACCAGAATGTCTCTTTCTACAAGCACTGACTCTTTAGGGATTTACGAAAGCCAAAGAATTTTAAGGGGTCACTAGTGATCTCACAGTTAAACAAACCAAAACACGAGTCATTCAGACTGAAGTGTGCATGTTGGTTACACCGTTGGCAATAGAGACTTCATGGTGATAGAAGATACTGCATTTCTTTATTTTCAAGCTTGAACACTCATCAGTTCAAGTTTACTGCTTTTGTTTATTTATTTAGCAAATATTAGGTGCTTAAACTGTCAAGACCAGTGGTGAGCACTGGTTATAGGGTAGTAGACAAGGTCATCATTGCTTCATTCTCTGAAATAACTTACAGTTTAAAATTCTCATTGAAGGAAAAGAAAAAAAATCATAACTCATATTGTCTAAATTTCTTTTAACTTGCCAGAAAATTGTTTCATCCTTAGCAAAAGTTACTAAGAAATGACTTCTGTTGTCACATTGGTTCTGGCCCTTCTCTTTAACTTGTTTCTGATATCACTCACAAGATGTGTATTTATAATAAAAGGTTCCACTATGGGGTGGCCTCTGACAGAAAGGAAGGCAGGTGGATTACTTACCCAGCCCTACTGGCCACCCTTTACAAAGACTAATGACGAGGCCCCCATTGATTCTATTCTTCATAGGGCCCCAGAGCTGGAAGAGGTCATTGCTATTCTTGAAGAGCCCCAGTAACAGAATAGAAAATATAGGTCAAAATTAAAAAATGGAAATTTAATTAAAATGAAGAACTGAATCTCCAGATTGAATAAATCACTCTCAGGAAAATAGTGACAAATGCTACCAACAGTAGATATGCTACCAATAGTAGATATATTCAGGTTATGCTAATGAAAGTCAAGGCTAAAGAAAAACTAGAAAAAAACTTATGCCTTCTTTAAAGCAGAAAATTATCATGTAGGTCTCAGGTTTCTCCACAAAGACCATTTCAACACTGTAAGAAAATGGAGTAGTGTCTACAAGTCTAAAAGAAGGAAGCATGACCCAACACTATTATACCCAGCTAAGTTGTTCAGGAGTGTAGGTAGCATGCAGTCATTCTCAAACATAAAACAACTTAGGAAGTATTGTATCCATGACTCCTCCTTGAAAAAAAAAAAAACCAACTTTACTTGATGAAATTTAGCAACCAATGATGAATGGAAAAGCTGAAAGTTACTCATGCCTCTGAGGAGTTTCCAGACTTAGGAAGCCAATAGCGTTGCTTGGATATAAGATCTTGCTGAGCTTTATGAAAACTGTGTGGAATAGTAGAGACAGTCTGGGATCCAATCTTGGTTTTATCACCAACTTAACCGTGTTCAAGAATATTTCTCTTAACACCTGGGCCTTAGTTTTCTGCATCTGAAAAATGAGACTACCCTAGCTATGTACTCTCCATATACAATGAAAGACACAAATTTAGACATCCCCAAATAATGGTGCCATTTATCTCCCATCAAATCCTGCATCTGCCTACAACCCTGGATTGGTATTCTTTTTTGATTCCTGTTTACACTCCATGTCAGTGATATTTGGGGCATTCCACAGTTGGTTATCCCTCTGGTCAGTTTACTGCTTAGTCAAGGCTTTTGTTAAAAGCCAAGGCTCATTCAATTGAGGCCTCATCTTGCTTGCTATGACATCATTAATCATGGACTTGGCTGGGCAGCCACTCTGGGACTTGGCTGAGCCCCAGCAGATGTATTGTTAGCAGAAGGTTGCCCTGCAAATTGTGATGCTGCTTTTCTTCCTGGGTTTGCAGCAAAAGCTTCGTTTGCTGGCAAGGTTTTAGGGAGGACATTTGAAGAGAGGACTTTTTAGCTCTACAGTTCTTTGCTTTCACCTTTCCTCTGATGGGGACACTTGTGAGATCTGTGTCTCTCGAGTTTTCTTACCACGCTGACAATAAAACAGCTGTCATTGCCTTCTCTACAGCAACAGATACAGAGATAAAAATGGTGAGGAGAGGGACAGGAAGGCTGATGCCTGGCATAACTGCCTGTTCTATGGGTGCTCATGACATCCTGTGATTCTTTAGATTAGAGCACTTGCCACACTATCTACTTGTTTGTATCTCTCAACAGGCACAATTCTTCATTTTATTTGTATTGCATCACTAACAACACATTCCTGCTACATAGGAGTGCCATTAATATTTGCTAAATAGCTGAACTAATGGATGCCAAGGCAAGGGAATCACAGCGGGAGAGTTGATGGTAAGCAATGTAGGTAACACAGGGTTTATTTATCCATTGGCACAAGTAATTCATTTGTTTGACCCAGCACACTGGAAAGAGTGTCTGCAATGGACACACTCAACATCAGGTCCTAGCTATCCTTCTATCTTATACCTCCATACTTCTCTACCCTACCTTAGCCCCAACAGCCAAGGTGATGAACGTAGTCCACTGTCCATCATCTTTCTATGGACTGGAAACCATTTGAGTTTGACACTAGGTTATTTAACCACATGGATACTGTAGACTATCGCTTGTGTGACTGCACCAGTTATAGTAGAAACGATGGCCTGGCAGCATGCTTCTCTCTTGTATTGCTAATTTTGGAGCCAGTGCCCAGATTTTAAACTTACACTCACTTATTTAATGAGCACATTCTTTTTGCCAGGCACTATTCTGAGCACTAGGATGCCTCAGACTCAGTATCTGCCCTCAGGAGGCATTAAACCTAACTATTGACTCATGCCCTCTAGTAGCACTTCTAATAACCTAATGCCTTTGGGTTGACTTGCTCATCTTCCTTTCTAGGGCTTTTTTCATTGTAATGATGGCATCAGATGAGGCAATATAGATATAAAAACGTACATGAGTTTTTTTTTTGGAGTTTATTTATTTGGAGCGGCCATAGCCAAGGTCAATAGGAATATAATAGGCCAGTAAAACCTATCATATATGTAAATAAACAGGACCAATTTTTCCTTCTGTACACAAAATTCAAATTCTCCTCATAGTCTAATTTTTAGTATGTGGTACAATCTCTAATCCCCACATAATGTCTCCCCCCAACGTGGAATAAGCTGGATTGTAATTTCTTTCATGACTCTTTATGTCATTTGTGTGGGGCTCTTCCCATCATTATTAGAAGGGGCCATGTTGAAGGTACCCAAGATAATGCACGCAAGGTGGGCTCTTGGTGACAAATATTTGCATTTTGTCTCCATTCTTGAGTCACTGCATTCACACCAAAGTTTTAAGAATAGAAACATTTTGCAGCTTCTTCCTCTGGTTTTTCCAAGACGTCTTATTAATAACCTGTACCATCCTCCTTCAATTTACCAATAATACATTTTATTCCCACTTCCCAAACCTGGGTATTTTTTCCCTCCTGCAATATAATGGATTCCTCCTCTTCCCAATACTACCTATCCAATATTTATCACCTCTAATTCCATGAGTTAAATTAAAATGAACTTCAACTTTAATACAGGGACTTTCTCCAAATTTCACATTTCTTCCAATGATGTCCCTATTTTATAGTTTCCTATGACAGAAAACTTGGAGTTATCTTCTTTCTTTTTCCCTATCCCCCTTTTTCAGTTAGTCACCTCTGTTGAATATTTTCTTGAATATTTTTTCTCTAACCTCTTTCTCCAACACTACTGTAATTTCTTCAGTCCATAAACACTCATGCAAATGCACACACCTGACTACTACCACCACACTGCCTTACATACAGACCATGGCCATAGATTTTTAGCTGATCTCCCTGCTGGAACACTCTGGAAATGCTAAAGCATCCTGTGCTCTACCCCCAAATTCAACTTCCTGAAATCTTGCTTTCTGTAATTCAAAGTCAATACTTAATGTCTCCCATGGTGTTAGCCCATTTCTTCCTGCCTGTGCGACTGCCTCCATCACAAACCACCTCCTCTCAGGTGCTACTTCTGTCCATGTCTGTCAATGTTAATTTCTCCTTTCATTAAACTCCTGTCGACATATTGTCTCTATTTCACTCTTACTAGCTTTGAAATCATTTTCATGTGTTAATCTTGTCCATCTTCTCCTCTGGTATCCTAAAATT
This sequence comes from Pongo abelii, assembly GCF_028885655.2. NCBI lineage: Eukaryota > Metazoa > Chordata > Mammalia > Primates > Hominidae > Pongo > Pongo abelii. The sequence goes on along the minus strand of NC_072004.2, from coordinate 14,922,640 downwards.
CAGGAGGTCTGCAAAAAATAATTTAGCATTCACTTCTTTAGTATTTCATGTATTTTAGTCTTGTTGCCCCAAGCCAGATCTAGGCAAATTCATCTGCCTTTTAAAAAATTCCTTAGAGGGAGTCTGTAGGTGAATTTATTCCTTAATCTTTTGAGTCACTCTTTAACTCTGGTTTTGGACAAGTCCCCTCTCCACCTTTGAATTGCCTAAGGATTGCATCCTCACCAGTGAGCCCAGCCTCTCCCACTCCGCATCCGCTCTAATCTGATTCTGATTCCACTTCAGCTGGGACAGCTCAGCTTGCATCCTCCCGTCTTCCTCCCTGACCTCTTCGTGACTGAGCCGCGTAAGAGCAATACCTACGAACAACAACTAATATTTATTTAGCTCTAACGATGTACTCAGACTGTGTTAAGAACTTTCTCTCATTTAATCCTCACAAAAAACCCCTCTGAGGTAGGTAAATGTTTTCTGGAAAGAAACCACAGAGGGCCTGTGCCACTTCCATGGAAACAAAGGCTGTTTTCAAACACTGTTAAGAAACTGTTTCTATCTTAGGCTTTCAATGACCTGGATTGTCCATGTGTGGAAGAGGGAAAAAAAGTAAGAGAGAGAAAGAAAGAAAGAAAAAAATTGCTAAGGGAAGCTCTTCTTTTAATGCATTGGTTAATTAATCAATTAATTTTGGGTTATGCACAGGCACTTTCTTCTCTGTAATTAGTAGGAAAAAAAAAGCAGGACTTTGTGCTTCTGGGGAATGCTCTGATACTGAAAGGTGCAGGCTTTTGCTGCTGAAGTTTCCCTTTTCTCCCCAAGACCCATCCGTAGGTATTTCAGTGTTGAATAAACAGGCCTGCACGTTGTGTGCCCGGCTCAGGACACCCTACTGAGAGTATGTCCTTAATACCAACAATGCCACACATTTATTCTAAGCTGACCCCACTGACCCTCAAAAGTTTGTTCCCTCAACTGGGTCTCCTTGGTCCTTTCATTCGCCTGAATTCCCTACACAAAGCCCTTGTCACATTCACAGTTCTCTTGCAACTAAACTGGGATGGGAAGAGAGGGGGAGTGGAAAAGAAGTTGAAAATAGCCAAACCTTGATCCTCCACCTAAAAGAAAGTGAGGACATTTGCATGTTAAACCATCCGCACACATTTCAGCTTCCTCTCACCCACACCCACCCCCATTTTAACACATTCTTTTCTAAAATCCTGAGAATTGGGGCCCACATGCCCATCTGAAGGAACTAGAGGTCAGTGTAGATAAGAAACCCCACTGCGAAGAAAGCTCTTTTCTCTTCTTTACATTTGTAATTATCAAGAGTTTTAAAAAACATTTATATTCCAAATGGAAGGCTCTGGCTTTTAGAAGGAGGAGAGAAAAGATACTTTTGGCTTTAAGGGTGCATTTTATTCCCGGTTTTTGCCCATGCCTCCTTCCCACCCCTGGGCTGTTTGTTTATCTTTGATCTGTGGAGGCAGTATTTCATGGAAGAATGACAACACTGGTTGTGAAAAAATATTTTGTTTTATATTTTTCCTCATCTTTTAATTATCAAATTCTTCTCTGCCACTCACCCACCAGGAATGGAAATTGCCTATGAATTTAGGATGGATTGGCTTACTTCAAAGAAGAGTCTTTCCTAGCCAGCCTCTTCTCATTTTTCTTTCTGTTATTAGTTTTATCTCTTCAAACCCAATGTAATGAGAACGCTCCCTTGAGTACAAGTAAAGCAGATAAAGAACTCTGAGGGTACATTTGTGTTTTTCCACGTCTCCATGAGGGGAAAAAAATAGGCCAATACACGCTTTATTTCATTAGCATTCACACTTGAGCCGGGGAAGACTCACTTTAATTTCCCATCATGCATCGGCTCCCACAGCCCTTTGACCCTAGGAATCGCCTCTAAAGATGGGGAGCAATGGTGAGAACCCTTGTGATATTTGACATCCTGATGAACGGAGATTATTTTGTTGTTGTTGTTTAATTTAGGGGAAATTCATGTAATGTAAATTTAACCATTTTAAAGAGAACGAGTCAGTGACAATTAGTACTTTTACAATATTGTGCAACCATCACCTCTATCTAATCCTAAAATATTTTCATCACCCCCAGATAAAGTCTCATACCCATTAAGTTTATCTCCACTGCTTCCTCACTCTAAGATCTTGGCAATCACCAATCTGATTTCTAGAATGTATTTATCTATTCTGGATATTTCCTATAAATAAAGTTATAAAACCTGTGACCTTCTGTATTTGGCTTCTGTCACACAACATAGTGTTTTTGAGTTTCATCCATGTTGTAGAATGTATCTGCATTTCATTTATTTATATGGCCAAATAATATTCCATTGTATATACCATAGTTTATGTATTCATTTTTCTCTTGATGGGCATTTAGATTGTTTTCAACTTTTGGCTATTGTTTTCCACTACTGTGAACAGTGACACTATGAACATTCCTATATAAGTATTTATTTGGGTATATTTATTTGTTTATTTATTTTGAGATGGAGCCTTGGTCTGTCACCCAGGCTGGAGTGCAGTGGCGTGATCTCAGCTCACTGCAACCTCTACCTCCCAGGTTCAAAAGACTCTCATGAGTCAGCCTCCTGAGTAGTTGGGATCACAGGTGTGCACCACCATGCCCAGCTAAATTATTTTTTGTGTGTGTATTTTTAGTAGAGATGGGCTTTTGCCATATTGCCCAGGCTGGTCTCAAACTCCTGGCTTCAAGAGATCTGCCCGCCTCGGCCTCCCAAATTGCTGGGATTACAGGTGTGAGCCACCACACCTGGCTCCTGTCTTCAGTTCTTTTGGTACTATATCTAGGAGTGGAATTGCTGGGTCATACAGTAATTCTATGTTTAACTTTTTGAGGAATTGCCAAATTATTTCCCACAGTTGCTGAACCATTTTACCTTCCCACTGCAGTGTATGAGGGTTCCTATTTTTCTGCATCTTTGCCAACATTTGTCATTTTCCTATTTTTGTTTTGTTTTGTTATAGCCATCCTCATGGGTATGGCACCTAAATGTATTGTACATCCTAGTGGCATCTCAGTATAGTTCTGATATTCATCTTTTTAACTACTAGTAGTGTTGAGCATCTTTTCATGTGATTTCTGGCCATTTGTACACCTTCTTTGGAGAATGCTTATTTAAGTCATTGGCCCATTTTTAAATTAAGCTGTTTGTTTTTACATTGTTGAGCTACAAAAATTCCTTATGAATTCTGGATACTAGACCCTTATCAAGCAAATATTTTTTAATTTGATAAAGTCAAATTTATCTATTTTTTTCTTTCATTGCTTGTACTTTTAGTGTCATATATAAGAATCTTCCCAATACTACCTATCCAATATTTATCACCTCTAATTCCATGAGTTAAATTAAAATGAACTTCATCTTTAAGTTCATCTTTAAGATGGCTAAACCCAATGCTATGAACATTTATCCTTACGTTATCCTAAGGGTTTGATGGTTTTAGTTTTTGTATTTAGGTCATTGTTCCATTTTGAGTGAATTTTTATATGTGTTATGAAACAATTCAACAGTGGAGTTTAACTTTATTCTTTTGCATGTGGATGTCCAATTGTCCCAGCACCATTTGCTGAAGGGACTGTTCTTTTCTCAGTCAATGGTCTTAGCATTCTTGTAAAACATCAATTGGCCATAGTCATATGAGTCTATTTCTGGAATCTGAATTCTACTCCATTAGTTTATATGTCTATTCTTAGGCAAGCAGCACACTGTTTTTTGTAATTTATTTTCAATTTACAAATAATAGTTGTGCATATTTATGGGGTACGATGTGATGTTTTGATCTATGCATACATTGTGAAAAGATTCCATCAAGCTAATTAACATATCTATCACCTCCTCAACTTATAATTTTTTTTGTGGTGAGGACATTAAAAATCTATTCTTTCAGCAATTTGAAATAGATAATACGTCATTATTAACTGTGGTCAGATCTATTGCAGAGCAATAGATCACTAAAACTTACTCCTCAGTCTAACTAAAACTTTGCACCCTTTGTTCAGCATCTCTTTTTTCCTTAGTCACCCACCCCCTGCCACTCTATCCCCAGCCTCTGGTAACCGCCTTTTTACTATGTTTCTATGAGACTGACTCTTTTGGATTCTACATATAAGGGGATTACACACTGTCTTTCTATGCCTGGCTTATTTCACTTAGCATGATGTCTTCCAGTTTCATCCAGTTTTCGTGAGTGATAGAATTTCCTTCTTTGCAAAGGCTGTATACTATTTCATTGTTTGATTGCTTTGTAGTAAGTTTTGAAATTGAGAAGTATGAGTCCTCCAAATTTGTTTTTCTTTGTCAAGATTGTTTTGACTATTTGAGATGCTTTTCAATTGCCTACAAATTTGAGGATTAGGTTTTCCATTTCTGAAAAAAAGACCACTGAAATTTTGATAAAGATTCTGGTAAATCGGCCGTGTGCAGTGGCTCATGTCTGTAATCCCAGCACTTTATGAGGCCAAGGCAGGCAGATCACCTGAGCCCAGATTGCACCACTACCCTCCAGCTTGGGCAACAGAGCAAGACCATGTCTCAAAAAAAGGCTGGGGGTGGTGGCTCACACCTGTAATCCCAGCACTTTGGGAGGCCGAGGCTGGTGGATCACCTGAGGTCAGGAGTTCGAGACCAGCTTGGCCAACATTGTGAAACCCCATCTCTACTAAAAATGCAAAAATTAGCTGGATGTGGTGGTGTGTGCCTGTAATTCCAGCTACTTGGGAGGCCAAGGCAGGAGAATTGCTTGAACCCAGTAGGCAGAGGTTGCAGTGAGCCAAGATTGCACCATTGCACTCCAGCCTGGGTGACAGAGCAAGACTACATTTCCAAAAAAAAAAAAAAAAGAAGATTCTGGTAAATCTGTAGATTACTTTGGGTAATATTCTCATTTTGAGAGTATTTACTTTCTAATCCATGAACACATGACATTTTTCCATTAGTTAGCTGTTCTTTACTTTCTATTAGCAAAATTTTGTAGTATTTATCATATAAGTCTTTTACACCTTTGGTTAATTTATTCAAGGGAATTTTATTCTTTTGGGTGATGTTGTAATTAGATTTTAAAGAATTCTACTTTTCCATTATTCATTGCTGGTGTATAGAAACACAGTTGATTTTGTGTGTTGATTCTGTAGCCCGAAGCTTTTTGCTGAATTTGCTTGTTAGTTCTTGTAGTTCGTGTGTGTGTGTGTGAATTCATTTGTATTTTCTTTATATAAATCATGTCATTTGAGAATAGAGATAGTTTCACTTCTCACTTTCTAATATGAATAACTCATTATTTTTATTGCTTAATTGTTCTGGCTAGAACTTCTAGTACATGTTGAATGACAGTGGTGAAAGTGGGAATCTTTTTCTTGTTCTTGATCTTAAGGGGAAATTTCAGTCTTTCATCATTGAATATGATGTTAGCCAGCAGGTTTTGATAAATACTCTTTATCATATTAAACAAGGTCCCTTCTGTCTGTAGTTTTCTGATTGTTTTTTTAATTATAGAGGGCATTGGTTTTCATTAAATGCTCTTGCTACATCAGTTGAGACTAATTAATTTTTGTTCTATTAATGTGGTGTATTGTGTTGACTAATTTCCTTTTTGAACTACTCTTGTTTTCTTGGTGTAAACTCTTCTTGGTCATGGCATAGAATCCTCTTAATATTCTGTTGAATGTATTTTTCTTTTAAAACACATAGGAAACAAAAAGAGGAGTTACAAGCTAATAATTCAATAGTATTAATTTTTACATTTACCTATGTAGTTATCTTTACCAGAGTTCTTTATTTCTTTAGATTAGTTCAAGTTACTAGAGTCTTTTCAGTTCAACCTGAAGAACTTCCTTCAGCATTTTTTAATAAGGCAGGTCTGCTAGTGACTAACTTCCTCAGCTTCCGTTTATCTGGGAATGTCTTAATTTCTCCAACATTTTTAAAAGGACAGTTTTGCCAGTATAGAATCCTTGGTTAATTTTTTTCTTTCAGTACTTTCAATATTTTATCCACTGCCATCTTGCCTCCATAGCTTCTACTGTAAAATTGTCTATTGATTGTATTGAGGATCCTTTATATGTGACAATTCACTTCTCTTTTGTTGATTTTAAGATTGTCTTTTTGTGTTTGGCTTTGACAGTTTAATTATACTGTGTTCTGGTATAGATTTCTTTGAGTTGATTTTACTTAGAGTTCACTGAGCTTTTTGAATGTGTTGCTTCATGTATTTCACCAAATTTGAGAAGGTTTCCTGCCATTATTTCTGCCATTTTTTTTTCTTCACCTTTGTATCTTTCTTCTCTCTCTGGGACTTTCATAGTGCATATCTTAGTATGCTTGATAAGTGTTCCATTGGCCCCTTACATTCTGTTCATTTTTTAAATTAGTTTTTCTTTCTGCTTCTGAACACGAATAAATCCAGTTGTCTTTTCTTCCTAGTTTTTGCATTCTTTCTCCTGTTTTCTCAAATCTGCTATAAAACCCTTCTAGTGAATTTTTCATTTTAGTTACTGTGCCTTTCAGTTACAGATTCATTCTTATACTCTGTATCTCTTCATAATCCTTATTTACCTTTATTTCTTTATCTTTCTTCTTTATCTATTTACTGATACTCTGTATTTTTTAATACATCATTTTCCTGGTTTTCTTTATTTGTTTGTCCATGCTTTCCTGTAGTACTTTGAATATATTTAAGACAATTTGATCAATGAGTCTTTGTCTAATAAGTGCAATGTCTGGGCTTCCTCAGGGAAAGCACCTATCAATTTGGTTTTTCATCTGAATGGACCGTATTTTCTTGCTTCTTTGTGTGCCTTGTAATTTGTTTTTGTTGAAAAATGGAAATGTTTAATATTATAATTTAGTGACCCTGTGATTCAAATTCTCCATTTTCCCCATGGTTTTCTGATGTTGATTGTTAAGGGCTATGGACATATGTTTGGTCATGTTTTTCAAACCATTTTTTCTGAAGACTGTAATTCTTGTCACATGTGTTCACTGAATTCGCTGTTAAATTATCCCAGAAATCAACCAATGACTTTATAGAAATTTGATTTACTATCTAGAGCCAAAAAGAAAAAAAAAGTTATTACTCTCTCAATCTTTATATTTTGACTCTTAGCTGAGGCACTCCTTCACTGTTAAGTCAGGTTTCCCACAACTCTACTTTACCCTTCACCTCCTCCTTGCAGGAAGCTCATAATTTGTCAGAATTGCAAGTCAAGATCTTCTCAGATTTTATCTGAGTATGCGTCCAGTCCTGGCCTTACATGATGCACTCTATCTTCCTCAGTACACTCAAAGGCTTTTCGAAACCTGTGTTCTCTCAAGAACCTCCCTCATTAGCCTTCTCCTTCCTGTGCTCTTGCATTTGCCTGCTGCTTGCTTTGTCATCCATTGATCCAGGTGGGCATTGGTAGTGTATCTTAATAAATCTTTCTGCAGAGACCATTGCTGATGCCTCCCAAAAGCCAGATCCAGCCTGAGGAAGTGTGTCAAAACAGGACTGCCAAACAGGTAAAAGTGCATAACCACTGAAATTTAAAGAGTAGGTCAATATTATCTTCTTCACACCAGCAAGACATATCAGGGATGTGAGTTGTAATCATCATGACTGCTGCCACAGTACTAGGGAACTAAGAATGGTAGGCAGGCAAGCAACAATGCCACAGTACTCTTCATTAAAATTCACTTACTTTTTTATCTTTTGTATTTTGCCAAGGACTTTCCTGGTTGTTGTGATTCTTTTATTAGAATCCAGAATTCTAAAAGAAGTTGATTCTGTCATTTTTTTGCCAACTATGGCCATTTCAGTGGAGGGACCAATTCTTTGAGCACCCTACTTTGCCATCTTCCCTGATGTACCTCCCTAATCTGCTTTCATCTTTCTTATTTTATGGGCTCCCAGAGGAAATGGAAAACCTATTGAACTTCCTTTCCACAATGTGTGTGTATGGTGGGGGAGGGCATATAAAAAGAGAGGTATAGTAGAAGAGAGGGGTTGTGGAAGAGGAGCAAAAATGTGAAACTCAATTTAGGACTTCCTTCTAAGAGAAGCTGTAGTTAATCTCTTTCTCTTGCATATCTTCAAAGCCCACTATAGTTAAAAAATATATATTTTGTTAAGGAGGTATAAATTACACAAATGCAAAAAGGACAGCTTGCTTTCAGACATGCTGCCAGAACAAAGGACGCTCTTGCGAAAATGACAAGTCAGTGCTCTTCAAATAATGTTTGATCTCTTCATGAGCTCCTGCCCCAAAACAAATTAACTTCAACTGCATACAATAGTGTGGATGAATCTCACAAAGCTAATGTTGACAGAAATAAGATGAACAGAAAAGCATACACACTTATTATCTAACTTATACACATTTCGAAAGCAGACAAAACTATTCTAGGGTGCAAGACATCAGGTAGTGGTTACTATTGTGAGGGTCAATGGTTAGAAGATGCTCCTGGGGTGGCGTCTATAGTGCTGGTAATAGGACAGAGAGCTGCCACCGCATGTTCAGTGGTGCTCCAGCAGGGAAATATTGCATAACATATTTATAGACAGAACATGACCATAAGAAAAGTTGGTCAGCCATTCAAACACAGAAAAAAGAAATATACAGAATCCAAGCAAATAATAGGAAAGAGTACTTTGCTTAAGTTCATACTTTAGTTGGGATTATTTTGATTGTACCTATCAGAAAATCTTGACTTAAATGGATGAAATAATATTGAAAATATACCTTTAAATAAGTACCTTGGCTCCAAGATTAATTCAATAATTTAACAATTAACCACAGATTCAGATTCTCTGTTTTCTTCATTTTGCCTTCTTTACTAAAATCCCCCTCGTATTCTTAATATAGCTGTTCACAGTTCCAAGTATCACATATGAACTGAACATGACATGACAGAGAAAGGAAACATGAAATCCATAGTATTTCCCTGTATCTTTCTATCCATGAAGAAAAAAATGTCTAGATCTTCAAGAGTATTTGCTTCAAGTGGGAACTGCATCATATTTCACTCCTAAACCATTCAATGGCCTTGAATTTGATGTTTTGCGCTATGTTTGTCTACATCTGATTTCTTTTCAGTTTACATTTTCCTGGTATCATGGTACCTTTATTTTCAACTAGAGCCATGTTTCTTTTTTAGAAAAATCAGATTATCTTATTAAAGAATTTAACTAAAGTGTTCAGAAAAGGCAAATATATATATAGAGAAAGTAGATTCTTTGTTGCCTGGGGCTAGGATGGGAATGGGTAGTGAGTAACTGGAATGGGCATGACAGGTCTTGTGTGAATGATGCAAATGTCCTAAAATTACACAATTCTGTAAATTTTTAAAAAATCTTTGAATTATATTTTTATGTTATGTAAATTATACATCAATAAAGCTGTATTTTAATAAGTGTTTAATTCATTCTCATTTGTTACAACAAATTTTTAGGTCCTCATTCATCTTGTTTTGAATTTGGTTTTATTTATTTACTTATTCATTTATTTATGTTTTCTTGAAGTGGCTTCCCCTGGTTTTGTTATATGGACCAAATTTACTTGATCATTTTTCTTTAGTGGTCTTAAAATTTTACCTTATGATTTTATTTTATTGTTATTCATAACAAAATCAGTTTCCTCCTACATACCAATATAAAGACAGAGATGGTAACTACTTACTTCACCTTATAAAGACGAGATGTAGAATACCTTATTCATTACCTCTCACTCATTATCCTATCACTTCCTAGTTTCAATAAATAATTCTGGAATGTTCTGATCAAGAAAATTTTCAAATAATAAAATCCATATCACGCAAATCCCAGATACATTCAGTTTTATAATTATATTACACCTCCTTTCAAAGATTTAATTATTTCACCTATTTTATTGCTCACCATCACTTCTTTTATACCGTTTTATCTGTTAAATTCTTAGTTCCAATGTATTTCTCAATAATTTTAACATTTGATTAAGCAAATATTAAGAATTTAATATGAGCCAAGTATTGAGGCAGGCTCTGTGGTTATAGTAATGGAGAGGATTAATTTCCATACATACAATGGTTATTGTATATTAAATGAATGAGTATTGTATTTGAACTTTAGCATTCTTATATATGGAATGAAATTTTCAGGAATGGTAAGAACGATGTGTTGTATGTTCTATTCATTATTATTATTGCTTTAATTTAGGAGCTCATTAGGCTGGGTAGCTCCAGTGCTTTAAGTAAGCAAACTGAAGCTCAATGTAAATAGTAAAATGAAACAAGGGAGTTTACCAATCAGAAAACAGCAACTAGCCTCCAACTAGGATCTTTTCACTCTAACCAATCAAATAGGTTTTCTTTCTCTTACTTCCACATCAGCCTGTAAAAGCTCACTGCTTACGCGATTGCAGCAGAGCTCTTGGAACCTCTTCCAGTTCTGAGTGATGCCCATTCATGAATCTTTCTTTGCTCAAAGAAAGTCTGTTAAATTTATTTTGTTTAAAGCTTTTTCTTTAACTTGTTATATGTCCGAGACTGTATTTCTGTTGTTCTCCTACAAATTATAGTTTGACTGATTATAAAGTTCTCAGTCATATTTTCTTCTCAAAATATGGGACATTATCCACTAGCATTGTAAAAGAGAGCTTTCATGCCAAACCAATTTTTTCCTCTTTTAGGCAGTCTGATTTTATTTGAATTTTATTGCTGTTGTCTCTCCTCAATACACACACACACACACACACACACACACACACAATCATCATGTATCTTTGGAATTACAAAAATATTTGAATGGGAATATGGCTGAATTAGGATCTGTTACTTCTACCTGGGAATTAGTGAATCCTCTGAACTTAAAAGAATTTTCTTTAATTCATTCTCTATTACTTCTTCTGGTATTTTCTCTATTTTGATGACTACATGCTATAAAATATATAAATAATCTCAGATCAGTTTTACTGTTATAGCTAAGCCATGATGCAATTATACAAACTTCAACATTTAGTGGCTTAAGTTTTACTTCTTGCACAAGTGAAGTCTGGTGTATTCAGATCTTTTAGGGTGATTCCCTTCATAGCAAAGATCGAGAGGTCTAAGATTGCTTCTATTTTGTAGTTCTACTATCTTAACATATGACTTCTATGGTGGCTGTAGAGGATGAAGTGAGAATACAGAGACCTTCCGCTGCTTCTTGAGTCCTGAAGCACATGGCTTCAGCTGGCTGGCCAGAGCTAGTCCTGAGCTCCAACCTGGGGAGTACATGGAATATTGAATGAGCACCTCATGAGGTCATCCCTACATCCAGATGACTTGTTTCACTTTCAGAAGTGTTACAACCTTTTGATAAATGAGAGGTTCTGTCAAGGGGAATTTGATCAGATGTCTTAGATTTGCCCCCATTTCAGTTGCTTCCTATGTCCCAAATGTTCAGATTTGGGGAGGGAAGTCTATGCTTGTCCAATGTTGGAAGCTGAGATGGGTTCTCTTATGGATCCTATAGGCCCCATGTGAGCTTTTCAGGTCTGAATGAGGACACAAGTGAAGCCTCTAGTTTGATTTCTGTTTTCTTCAACCAGGTCAGAGCTTCAGCAGCTTTCCAGGGGTGAACATGTAGCCCAAATACAAAAGATGCCAATGTCCAAGCTAACTGCAATAGGGAGATTCAATTATCTCCAGAAAATTCACAGAAAAAATGCTCACGATCAACAAACACATTAAAAATCGTTTCTACCCCACTTTCACCTTGGTTGCTACTTCTCTCTAACTGGCCATTTTGTCCCGGGGAGCTGGCAGAACTAAATGGCAGGAGGAAATCCACCCAGCAGGATGTATGAATCCCAATGTCAGGTCCATTTCCTAGGTCACTGGTCATCACTCACTGCCTGCCTCCCCCAGAGCCCTCACTGCCAGCCAGTGCTCTTAGGAAATGTTAAGGAGAACTTGTCCAGTTTTTTTTTTTTCCTTACTTCCCAGGAGAGCTTTTTCTTCATATGTGGTGAATCGCCAGTTGGCCAAATCTTTCCTTGGCTTGGTCTTATTCATAATATAGAGAGCAAAAATACTTTCGAATTTCTACATATGGATAGAACTCTTCCATAGTTTCTGATAGAAAACTTATCTGATAATTATATTTCTTGCCTTATATATTATTTTTAATGTTTATTTTTCTGATTAGAAAAAATCAGAAAAAAAAGAGTAAAATGGTTGTTGCAAACAATCCAAACATTTCCAAAATGTGTAACCTAGAAAATGGATGTCGAGTTGAAAGGGTCAGAGATAAATACTTAGATGTTTTATTGTGTGACCTTACATTGCTTAAATTTTATAAAATCTTTATACTTGTGAAACTGATAATAAACATACATATGCAAAATTTAATGAAAGTCCTAATTTCCAATGTAACTGCTATGGTCCTTTATATACATACTTGCATACCAACTGGTTCATTTGTTAACTTGCATACGTATATTTACATATTTATTAACATGTATTTAATAATATATTTAATATTTAATAATATAATATTATATATTATATATGTATAATATATATTATATATAGTATAATTAATATATTACATAATATAATTATATATTATACATTATATAATATATTATATATTAATTATATGATATAATTATATATGATATATGATATATAATTATATATGATATATGATATATATATGATATATGATATATGATATGATACAATATATATATGATATATATAATATATATGATATATGATATATGATATAATATATATGATATATATAATTATATATGATATATGATATAATTATATGATTGATATATGATATATGATAATTATATATGATATATGATATGATATATGATATAATTATATATGATATATGATATATGATATAATTATATGATATGTGATATAATTATATATGATATATGTGATATAATTATATATAGATATATGATATGTGATATAATTATATATGATATATATGTGATATAATTATATATGATATATGATATGTGATATAATTATATGATATATGATATATATGTGATATAATTATATGATATATGATATGTGATATGTGATATAATTATATATGATATATGTGATATGTGATATAATTATGATATATGATGTGATATGTGATATAATTATATATAGATATATGTGACATAATTATATATGATATGTGATATGTGATATAATATATGATATATGTGATATGTGATATAATTATGATATATGATATGTGATATGTGATATTATATGATATGATGATATGTGATATAATTATATATATGATATGTGATATGTGATATAATTATATATGATATATGGTATGTGATATGTGATATAATTATATATATGTGATATGTGATATATATATGATATGATATGTGATATAATTATATATATGTGATATGTGATATGTGATATAATTATATATGTGATATGTGATATGTGATATAATTATATATGATATGTGATATGTGATATAATTATATGATATATATGTGATATGTGATATAATTATATATGATATATGATATGATGTGATATAATTATATATGATATATGATATGATATTATATATGATATGTGATATAATTATATATGATATATAATTATATATGATATATGATATATTATAATATAATATATATTATATCATATATAACATATATGATAAAATATATATCATATATGATATAATAATATATATCATATATGATATAATATATAATACAATATAATAGAATATAGAATATAGAATAATATATAATAATATAAATAAAATAAAATATTTAATAATCTATTTAATAAATATAATTTATTAATATATATTTATTATATTTACTGATATGGTTTGGATCTGTATCCCTGCCCAAATCTCTTGTTGAATTGTAATATCCAGTATTGGAGGTGGGGCCTGGTGGGAGGTGATTGGATCATGGGGGCCGGTTCTCATGGTTTAACACCATTCCCCTTGGTGTTGTCATCACAATAGTGAGTTCTCACGTGGGTGACACCTCCCTCTTCACGCTTTTGTTTGGTTTTGGTTTTCTGTTCCTGTGTTAGTTTACTGAAGATAATGGTTTCTGGCTTCATCCATCTCCCTGCAAAATTAAACTAAAGAGCTTCTGCTCAGCAAAAGAGACTATCATCAGAGTGAACAGGCAACCTACAGAATGGGAGAACATTTTTGCAATCTATCCATCTGACAAAGTCCTAATATCCAGAATCTACAAGGAACTTAAACAAATTTATAAGAAAAAAACAACCCCATTAAAAAGTGAGTGAAGAATATGAACCGACACTTCCCTTCACACTTGTGCTCCTGCTCTGGCCATGTAAGATGTGTCTGCTTCCCCTTCGGCTTCCATCATGATTGGAAGTTTCCTGAAGCCTCCCCAGAAGCAGAAGCCACTGTGTTTTCTGTACAGCCTATAGAACTGTGTGCCAATTAAATCTCTCTCTCTCTTTTTTTTTAATTACCCAGTCTCAGGTATTTTACTATAGCAATGTGAGAACAAACTAATACACTTATAAATGTTAAATTTATTTTACAGAAATGAGATACAAATTATATAACTAGTTTGATCCATTTAATATATTTTTTCTATTCTTCCATGTCACTACCTGTAGACTTTTCTCAGTACTTTTCATGGCAGTATATTGTACTCTTTCATTGTTTCAACAAGGATCTGGATTGAGGAGGAATTAAATATATGTTCTGAATTGTTATGTTTTCTGGAAATCTGTCTTATGACTTTGTTTCACAGTAAACCTCCCATTCTCTTTAAATAAAGAAGTTGATAGATTACAAATTTCCAAGGGAGTTTGGTTTATATCACTTGTGACTGCTCTGTTCTCATGAAATGTACTAAACCCTTTCACTTTCGGTAATCAGTCCTCACATACGTCTCTCAAACTGTTTTTTTTGTTTGTTTTTTTTTTTTTTTTTGAGACAGTCTTGCTCTATTGTCCAGGCTGGAGGGCTGGAGTGCAGCGGCATGATCTCGGCTCACTGCAACCTCCGCCTTCTGGGTTCAAGCAATTCTCCTGCCTCGGCCTCCTGGGTAGCTGGGATTACAGGTGCAACACCCCCACGCCCAGCTAATTTTTGTCTTTTTAGTAGAGATGGGGTTTCACCATGTTGGTCACGCTGGTCTCGAACTCCTGACCTCGTGATCCGCCCACCTCAGTCTCCCAAAGTGCTGAGATTACAGGCGTGAGCCACCGCGCTTGGCCACATCTCTCAAGCTTTCTTCCAAGATTCACTATCACAGGATATTCTGTTTGGACACGATGTACATAAATACAGTCTTCCATGTGGTCCTTTTCCATTACTGGCAACAGAAGCCAAAGAAATAAAACCTACAACAGCAACCCTGAAGGTAGAAGGGTAGTGGTGAAGATATGAGGACAACAGAATTATACCAGCCTCACCAGGAAGCTTCTGCCTGTGTATTCTCATCCATCCATCTTTAGAGCCATAAGATTCAGATAACTGTCTGATGAGCTGAAACATATAGTGCCCGCCATGCTGGAATTTGCTTCTTTCTGTATCAACCTATGTTGCCGTTTCACTTGTTTTATGATAGCGTTCACCTCAGTATTTAGATTTCGTTTAAACATTAAAACAGTGAAGACAGTAAAAATAAACACTTCTCTTTAATGCCAAAGGTGAAATTCAGTTCTCAGCCAATTAAAGAACCCACACACAATAGACATGCTGTTTGCTGAGCAAATGCTTTTGGAGAATCACCTCTTACTTGCCTTTAGCTCTGTGTTTAATAGCAATCAAAGTTTGTCTTCTCAAAAAATGTGCTACAGATAAAAAGCATTTGTGTTCACAAAATAAAACAATGGACAGAATCCACGGATGTGTAACCAGAATGTAACCTAGTTCTTGTGACAGTGACTTCAGGGAACTTTCGTCTAAGGCCATCTTCCCCTGAACTTGTCTTTGTGTTAAAAGCTCACCTCATGCCCAGTGGAGACCCACCTGAGCCTTCTTTCTTCAGCTTGTTTACTTGTATAACCTTTTCATTCTCATCCTTAACACATATCAAGATGTGTCTGTGCCTCATGATTGATCTTCAAGTGAAAAATTGCTAACCTCATCACCTCATCCATGTTGGCCACAAAGTCTCCACAGTTTTTGTTGTGAAACTCTAGACATAAAAAGGATAATTTTTTAGACAGTGAAATGATGGCCTGGGATTTTCATACTCTTGAAAACCTGTGCATTCATCCATTTTGCACTTCAGTCACCAGTTAGAATGCATAGAGTATGGTATTATTCTTATGGTGCCTCAACTCAGGTTATAATTCATATCCAGGTGGAAAAATTAGAGACTCGGCTTGGAGACATTGTCTTTCTTTGCTCAGCTCAATACGTATGATTGTTTCTCAATAAGAATTTGCTTCATTCCTTCAACCCTATACAATCTGGTCTTTTTCTGTCAATTTATAGTCCTCAGGGGAGGGAGGGATGAGAAACTTTGATTGGACTGAGATACGCCGTATTTAATTTAAAAATGGGTTCTCTGAGGCCATCTGAGACTTCATCCTTTTAAGTCTTCTCACCTTGGATCACTTGAGGCTTGCAAGATTCTTGGCGCCACTGATATCTATCACACACACCAGATGGGTTCTAGTCTTGAACTTGTGTCTCCTCTGTCCTCTTCCCTCCTGGCTCAAATTTTATAAGCCTGTCTTCTTTGGGATCCTCTTTTCCCACCTTCCTGGTGCTTCTCTTGTCTTGTCCTTCTCCTCAGCCTCCTTACATTCACTTTGCCCTGGATAGAATCCACAATATTTATTATCATTTAGTGTCATTTTGTCCACCTATGGGATGACCCAATATAAATCTATGTTTGAAATAACATAGCTTTTCTCTGTTACCCACAGTAATACCCAGACTATGCAGATCTTGATGATGGCTGATTTTGTAAATGGTAGGAGACAAGTACCAAGGATTTTCTTCTGTTTCTAGTTCACACGTACATTTCAGGAGAGGCTTCATGAAAGTGTATCTTGTGGGAAACCAAAGCATAGCAGAATAGTGGAAAAAAATAGAGTGGAAGAAAAGCGTTCAAGTTCCCCTCCCCTTACATTATGTAAGTGATGCCCTCCATCTCTTGTGTACAGAGTAGTTTTGACTCAGCATTCACGAAATGACAGCGGCTATTTTTGCTTAGACAAAATAGGCCCTTGGGCTTTGGCCTGAAGCTAGTAGAAACCTGTAATGAATAAAAACCAATGCCTCCATTTAAAATTAAAACAGTATCACTGCCTGCTGTGTCCGAAGAGCTGTGCTAGGGACTCAAAGCCTACAAAAAGATGTGTAACATCAGCTGCCTCCGTTTAGGATACGCACACTGAATTGAGGAGGTATTTATGGAGAAAAAATTTTAGACATCCAATCCCATGATTACGATGATCTAATAATTAGAATTTGTAGGACTAAAAAGGTAAGGTCTACTTTATGAAATAATGGAAGCAGCTCAAGGAAAATGTAAACAGTTGAATCCTTTAAAAGAAAAAATAAAAACAAATAAATGACTTAGATGCACACTAAGAGTCAATGCAGAAGAAAGACAGGCCCTGTCCTCCAGAACAAAGCCAAAGAGGGCAGCTGCAGTCAGAATCTATAGTTTAGATAAAAAATGCACATAAAACCTCAACTTGGTGACACCAAAGAAAGTCTGGCATCAAATGACTTCACAGTTCTGAGATACGCATTTGCTCCTCCAGTTGCTGATAAGTGGAGTGGGTGTGGCAAGGCTCATTCCTGACTAGACTATAAACAATCCAAATGATGGGACATTTGGAATTGAATGAGCTCATAGCATTGACAGTGAAATCAGATAAAAGGATTTCTAGTTACAACAGTGGTGGGCATTATCAATGCTCAGTCCCCTATTAAGTAGACTATATCCTAAGAGGATGTGCACCCAGTCCTGGGAGGTGCTAGGTGTTTCAGTCACACATCAGGCAAGAGACAGGAGAGTCCTGAAGTGGACAGGACATCTGTATCTTACGTAGAAAACTTCAGATACTACAAGCAGACTAATCTCTGTTATTTATATGTAAAGAGAGAGAATGGATGGAAATAAATATAGTGTAACAAATTCTGGAAGAATGTAGGGATAGATGTCGAACCTTTGCTGCTCATGTAGTCAGAAGACAAATGGGCATTTAAAAAAAATTTTAGAGTGGCCTATTTTATGACAGACAGAAAGTACTTAAAACAGATGACAGGATGGTTTATCACATGAGACAGTGAGGTTAGGGAGGGAAAAATTTAATAACATTGAGGGGTTCACATATATATTTGTAAGGCAACAAAGACAGGAGAATGAGAGTGTAGGAAAAGAAACCTCCAAACATTCCAATCTACTGGGAACATGAGAAAAAGAGAAGGAGAGATGAAGTGGAAGACAGAATCAAGGGCAGGGGAGTTGGGGTGTAGGAAGAGGCAGCTAGACAGACAGAGACGAGGACTTTGCCAAGGACTTGCTGAGACTTTTGGGACAATGTAAAATGCTTGGTGCTCAAGGATGCTTACCCTAAATTGTGCATTGAGATATGCAAATTCTGAGAGCAGGTGCAGAGATGATCCTGATCAGAATCAGGATCCTGATTCTTTTCAAGAATCTATAGCATCAACATAATTTGACAAAATAGAAAAGAAATAGTCTTCATGTTATTTTAAGTGGAAAGAAAAGTCATTTTGCTGTAACATTCTCCACTATATTGTCAGGTCATCAATTTCCCTTCCCATCTGAGAGGCTCACAATAAATTATTTCTTGTAATAGCTGGAGGTTATATACATTATAAAATTTCAAAATATTAATTAGTTACTAGACCTGTATTAAAAGAACTGTTTTTTCTCTTTGAAGGCTTCCAGACCATGTAGCCTAATGAAATCTTTTGTGATTTTTCTCCCCAAAGCCAATGGTAAACTTAAAAAAAAAAAAGAAAATTAAAATATTCCCTCATTTTCTTTTGTTACTTTTTAGAACTAAATTTCTTTTGTGACTTGGTCATGCAAGCTTTGTAACTTCTACAATAAGGCTTTTCTCTACGGAAACAAAAACAATAAAAATAACTTTTAAAATGTTACATGCAAGACATTGAAAATGAGATTTTTAAAAGGAGAAAGGATCTGGGATACAGGGAACACAATTCCTCCCAGGGCCATTTGCATCATAAAATGTGATTCATCAGCCATTACATCTGCATGGTTCTCCAACTGATGGACACTGATTGCAATAACCAGGGGACGTTGCTATTCATGGTGCGTAATGAGCAAGTCTCTGAGACACGCTGCCAGTCATGGGTCAGGCAGAGGGTTGGGTTTTCAGAAAACTAAGAGATCCAAACACTACCACCAACACAGCACCTTGCAAAAAATAAACCCAAACCAAACAAACAAAAACACCCTCTCCTTTATTTCCAGTTTTCTCTGGTTTTGGAGAAAGTTGTGATAACTGTCTGATATTTTGCATATAGAATATGTCTTATGTAAGAATTCAGATACTCCTTTCTATTCTTCTTGAAGAGTTTAGAGGCTTGAGCTCAAAGTCTAACTAGCTTGAAACAATAAAACCCTCAAAGATTAAATACAGCGACTAGTCCATTTCCAACACTGTAGTCTGTCTGAATCAACTACTTTCCTCGGCATTTAGAAGATATATAGTCTCTGGAAGTTTAACAGAACTTAATTGAAGGTGTTAGAATGTGTGCTCATACATTTCTTCTAAGGTTTGCTCAGTTTAGATTATGCAAACACACCCAGTCTTTGCAGAGGCTGTAGGTTATTTTCAGAGACTTCCATTAGTGTCACTCTTTTAACCTTATTACCAAAAGTAAAGTTTACAGCATAGGGTTGAAGGTTAAGAAGTGGTTCCTTAATACTTTACAGATAGACTTACTTTCAAGGAGTTCATATTTCTGCTCCTGGTGAACTACCATGAGCAAATAAAACTACATTTTTCAAAAAAATTATTTATTTTTTTCTTTTGGTAGAAAATTGTCCATTTTTTGTTGTTGCTAAAGCAAAAGTCTGATGTGAATAAAGTGAACCATGCCTCCAAACGACTCCAAAAGAAAATCTTTCTAAAGTAAGATTTACTCAATGCTTCAAAGGGATTCTGTAAACTTTTCAAGGTTTTGCAAACTATCTTCAGATTATTGATCTGGAAACACATGCAGGTGTGCAGGCACATGTACACATAGTAAGTATGTGTCTGGTTGAATTATATGGTCAGTTAAGTTAAATAGCAAGGCATTTCAAACAAGTTGACTGATTTTGTATTTTGACTAGTTAAAATTCTTAAATGGGTTATTTTGTGAAAACTTAGACATATTCATGCCACATTGTTAGAAGTTATAGTGGTTCCACAGTTGGTGATTTTTTTCTCCCCATGTTTTAAGTTCAATGAAGTTTTCTTTCTTTGATTCCCCCTTTTTGCAGCTGATTCTTGAAATAACATTATTTCTTCTTCTGAACAAGAAATATCCATTATATTTAAAGCTTATTATTTAAGGCATTTACCCATGGAGCCCCAAAGGACTATTTCTAAGTAGAGACGACTGCTCCAAATGTCCCTAGATTTGTTTTTGTCATTATGCAAAGGAAAACATAAAAGAGAAGAGTGAGTCCTCAGCGCTTTGGGACATTTATTGATCTTGCTGGAGGATGAGCTTCAAACAACAAGTCTTCCTCTGAAGGCACAATTTTGTTATGACCAGATGCTTTTGAACATGTGAATTAATCCTGCATCACTGCATGGATGATTGATGTTTTTACTCTGAAAGCTCTGGGGCCCCTGTGAAATTTCTGAGGTTCAATGATATTGAGACAATGATAACCTTGGCACCATTGATTTTGCTGTGAATTGGGATCATGTTGCAATATGTGCCATGTCAAGGATATGTACTCAAACAATACACTGTGCTATTCTAGAAAACTCAGCAAGCTTCTCCCTTTAAGCGACAAAAGCTCAACAAGCTAACAGAGCAAAGCTTCCAGTGGAGATCTTTACTCTTCCATGTATGCCACATGTGTCTTCAGACTACAAATCAGAGCTCTGAGCTTCTTGGCTGGCAGTATACTTCATCACTATTCATCTTTGTGGGAGGCCACATAATTAAGAAAAAAATGAATCAAGAGTCTCTGGGTGAAAAAAATTCGTATCAAGCTTGTTTAGACAAATAGGGAAATTTATTGGGTCAGTAAAAAGGAAGCATAGAGGTGCATTTAGCTTCAGGCAAGGCTGGAACCAGGGCTCCAACTAGGTTGGTAGAATATCTTCTCTGCTCTGCTTCAGATGGCTTGCTTTCTCAGACAATCTCACCCAATGTGGCCATAAAATGACTACAGGTAGCTTTAGCTAACATGCTACCAGTTTGGCAACCCTCATAGAAAGAAAATGCACTTTCTCAGTACTTCCTGCAAGAGTTCCATGCTGGATTGTCTCAGTTTAAGCCTGTGTCACCCTAAAGGGAGAAAGGCAAGTAAAGGAGCATGTATGGGTTGTAGCCCACTTGATTCTCATGGGCAGAATGTTTCCTCAAATGGTTGCCACACAAGAGAAACAGAATTCCTTAACCAAGCATTTCACAGCAGAGAATGTTGCACCATATTCACAGTTTATTCTTGATTGGTTTTTAATTAAAATAGTTATAAAATTTGAGTGCATATTAATCCATTAATTTATAAATAATAAAATTTGTCTATACTATTAGCTGATAGAGTATAACATAATTCAAAACTTATGGCCGGGCACGGTGGCTCACGCCTGTAATCCCAGCACTTTGGGAGGCCGAGGCAGGCGAATCACAAGGTCAGGAGATCAAGACCATCTTGGCTAACACAGTGAAACCCCATCTCTACTAAAAACACAAAAAATTAGCCGAGCGTGGTGGCGGGCACCTGTAGCCTCAGCTACTCGGGAGGCTGAAGCAGGAGAATGCGTGAACCCGTAAGGCAGAGGTTGCAGTGAGCCAAGATCGTGCCACTGTACTCCCGCTTGGATGACAGGGTGAGACTCCGTCTCAAAACAACAACAAAAACTTATACTACTTGTCACATTTTTAAATGTGTATAAATTTGTTTGTAATTTCAAACTACATGGAAAGAAACACAAATATGTCTCAAATTTATCCTGGATAAAAGGAAATTAAATTAGAAATAATGAGCCACTCAGAAAAAAATAGCAATAAACACTACTTGAAACAATATTTCATAAAACAACCAAACATTTAGTCAGAGGCAATTTCATTGCCTTGTAATTTTATTAAAATAAAAAGAAAAAAGTAAACATATTCATTACCAAAACTAGGTCAATGAAGTAAAGAAGAAAGGTGAAAAGAAAAAAAAGTAATAAATTAGAAGACAGAGCAATAGAATCGATCAATTCAGAACTTATTCTTTGATGTATCATGAAAAAGTGACAAAAATTTGTCACATCTAATCAAGAATATATAATAAATGATACGAATATAAGAAATATTTAACAAAAAAAGTACAATACAAAATTTTGAAAAATTTATATATACTAATAAAAATTCTATTTGAAATAGATATTTTGCAGATTAGTGACCAAAACTGACTCAGAAAGTGAAAAACTATACTAAATTAGTGGCAATGACAGTTTATTTAATTTCTTCTAAAGAACTATCTGCAAATGAGATCCCTGGCTCAAAAAAATTTATGCACAAATGTTTACATCATAAATAATTCTCATGGTATATAAATTGTTTCACTTGATATCAAAAGCTATTAAGATTATCATCCTACTTAAGATGACTGCAGAAACCTGAAAAAGATGCAACAGAAAAGTAGATACATATTTTAAAAATTGTAAAAATCCTCAAAAGTATAACTAAATATCTCAGAGTATTTTAAAAGTGTAGCACATCAAGCCCAAGATAGGCTTTTTCTAGTAATGCAAAGATGGTTCAATATCTGGAAAACTTTTAATATAATTAATCATTCAAATAGGTTAAAAAGTTGAGGACTTCATAAAAATTTTAAAGGCTTTTTTTGGTAAAATAAGACATTTATAAATAAACATTAGGATACATCTTTAATATAATAAAGATGTTTTCTCCAAGACCTGCTCTTATTCCAGTACTCTTAACAAGTCCAAACCAAACTCTTAATTTTCTCTTATAAAAAGCTAAGTTGTTCATATCCTTTGGATCAACAATTCTACTCTTAAGAACTTATTGTTTGATATATTCATATACATTCATGATAAAATATATATGTTTGGAATAGCAAGCAATTGTACACAAACATATGTCTTTCAAGGGGATACATGCTGGTTAAGCATATGCTGCATAGAAAAAAATTTACAGCCACTTAAAGTAATGTCTACAAGCTGATGTGAAAGATCTCCAAGACAGTATGTAAAATGCCCCCCTCTTTTTTTTCTCTCTCTCTCTCTGCCTCTTTCTCTCTCTCTCTCGCACACACACACCAGTTCAAATAGTAAGAGTTCAGAGAACACATATAATGAGATTCTATATTACTCAAATCTATTTTATTTCTGAGTTTCAGATAGAAGAAAATCAAGGGTTTATAAAACACAACTTAGATCTATTTGGATTCCAAGTTCTGACCATGACAGTCTTGTGTGTGTACACGTAAGTGTATGTGTTTATATAGATATAATTAATTCTCAGGAGAATGTACTATCAGCTAGATTCTGATTGCAAGGGAAAAAAATTCAACCCAAGTTTGCAACCAGGGAATTCCTTATCTCTTATAAACTGAAAAGTATAAAATTAGCCTTCACATATAACTGGGCAGGGTTCAAAACCATACTATCAGTCTCTGATTCCCTCCATATCTTGGCTCTGCATTCGCTCTGTTGGTTTTATTCTTGGGCTCTACATCGTGTGATTTCTAACAGCTCCAGATGACATCTTGACTATAGCAAATTTAAAGTGGTTTTTTTTTTCCTGCTCAGTAGTTGAGATAAAACTTCTAAAATTGAGTCTTGTTGGCTCTTGTTGGCCTGACTTGTATCCTATTCCCTTTCCTGATGCAATTTCTGTGACTAGAGAACCGTATCAACTTTGGGTTAAAATCAGATCCACAAAAATTATATGAACTGAGTTAAAGTGGGATGCTTTATGCAAAACTAAATTATTAAAGACACTGCATGGAAAACATAATTATTTACTGCAGTGCAAAACAACAACAGCAACAATAACAAGAAATAGGAAGACTGGTTGTCTTTGGTAACAGAGATAAAGCTATAAATGGAAGGAAGGGTTTCTTTTCTCTTGTGCTTCATTTATGGTTTTCCTCCATGTGCATACATTATTTTTTCAGTAGTAAAAAACAACTTGAAAATATTTATGGAGAGTGAAAAAACAGTAAAATAAAATCCCTACATCACACCATAGACTAAGCATACATTCTAGATAGATTAATAATTTATACTACCCAAAGCAGTCTGCAGATTCAACACAATTCCTATCAAATTACCAATGTCAGTATTTACATAATTATAAAAAACAATCCTAAAATTTATATGGAATCAACAAAAAAGCCCAAATGGCCAAAGCAATCTTAAGCAAAAAGAATAAACTGGAAGTGTCACATTACCTAACTTCAAATTATACTACAAGGCTATAATAACCAAAACAGCATGATACTAATATAAAAAATAGACATATAGATCAATAAAACGGATGGATAACCCAGAAATAAAGTCATCTACCTACAACCAACTGACCTTTGACAGCATCAACAAAACTATACACCTGGGAAAAAGCCTCTTCAGTATATGGTGCTGAGACAAATGAATAGCCATGTGCAAAAGAATGAATCTTGACCCCTATCTCTCATCATATAGAAGAATTAACTCAAGATGGGTTAAAAAAGTCAGACCTGAAAAGATAAAAATCCTGGAAGAAAATCTAGAAAAAACTCTTCTGGACATTCGTCTAGGCAAAGAATTTATGACTAAGTCCTCAAAAGGGAAATGCAATAAAACCAAAAATATAAAAATGGGACTTAATTAAACTAAAAAGCTTCTGCACAGAAAAATAAATAATTGACAGAGTAAACAGACAACCTACAGAAAAAGAAAATATTTGCAAACAGTGCATCTGACAATAGGCTAATATTCAGAATCTATAAGGAACTGAAACAACTCAACAAGAAAAAAAATCTCATTAAAAAGTGGGCGAAGGACACGAACAGACAAAACAATATTTTTTCAAAAGAAGGCATACAAATGGCCAAGAAACATATAGAAAAAAAGAAGTTCAACATCACTAGTTACCAGATAAATGCAAACTAAAACCACAGTGAGATGCCATCTTATACCAGTCAGCCTCATTAATATTGAAGAGTCAAAAAATAACAGATGTTAGTGAGGATGCTTATACACTGTTGGTGATAATGTAAATTAGCACAACCTGTATGGAGACCTCTATGGAAAATTGTATGGAACTTTCTCAAACAACTAAAAATATAACTACCCTCTAGTAATCCCACTGCTGGTATTCACGCAAAGGAAAATAAATCATTTTATCAGAAAGACTTCTGTGCTCATATGTATATCACATCACTCTTTAAAACAGCAAGATATGGAGTCAATGTGAGTGTCCTACAACGGATTGGATTTTAAAGTGTGGTAATACCACTTGGCCATAAAAAAGAAGGAAATTGTGTCTTTTGCAACAACATGGATGGAACTGGTGATCATTATCCTAAGTGAAATAACTCAAGAGACAGAAAGGCAAATATAGCACGTTCTCACTTACAAGTTGGAGCTAAACAATGGGTGGCTTCAGCTTGTAAGTGACATATAGAGTGGAATAATAGACATTGGAGGAGGGTGGGAGGGGAGTGAGAGATGTAATACTATCTATTAGGTACAATGTTCAATGTTTGGGTGATGGATACATGAAAATTCCAGACTTCACCAGTATGCAATAGATCCATAACAAAACTACATGTGTAGCCCTAAATCTGTAAGAATAAAAATTTAAAAAGTAAAACATTAACTTAAATATGAAATTACTCATTTAAAGTGTGCTGAAGAATATATAAGTAAATACTTATTAATTCTCGTATTCAGGGAGATCTTCAAAGTGAGCCACAATTGGCAAGGTCCGCAAGAAAAATAATGATATTTCCAACCCATTTTTACAGTAAAATAAAACATAAATACCAAAAAGAACCAGCTGAATATAAAGCTTGTAAGGTGAATACCCTTTTAACCACCATCCATGTATAGAAATTTAACTTTGCCGCCCATACCAGAAGCTCCTCTGTATGCCCCATCTTAATCTTAAGCCCCTTCTTTTTCCCCACAAAGTAACTCCTATCCTGATTTTTATATCATTATTTCCTTCCTTGTGTTACTTTACAGTTTTATCACCCACGTGCTCAACTCAAGACACAAGAGTTTAGTATTGCCCATTAAAAAAAAAGGATATGTCTTCTAAATCTCTTTTACTACATAGATTTTCTTTTCATTCCCTTCTTCCCTTAGCATTTATTGTTGAAGAACCCAGGCTGTTGGACCTGTGCAATTTCCCGTAGTCTGGATTTTTCTGATTTTGCACTCCTGTGGGGCAGTTCACCGTGCCCTCTACCCTCTGGAGTTCCTGCATGTTGTTGTCCATTAGACTGAGACTGGATCAGCCTGATCCCAATGGTAAGACTGTAAGTGGAGCTGGGCTCTTTCATCAGGAGGGACATGATATCTCAGTCTCTTTTTTATGATGTTGAGCAACTCTTGATGCTTACAACTTAGATTCATTAATTCAATGGGATTGCAAAATAGTAATATTCTATTATTTATTTGTCACTTATTTGTGGAAAACATTTACAAATAGGTACTACCCCTCATCTACTACTGGACGCCTTAAGTGAAAGTTCATACAGAAAAGACAAAATAAATGCTAGGTTCTTTTTCTTGATTTACCAGTTTTAAATAATTAATATGTTCCCTACTCATCTCCACAGGCGACTTATTAGGTTTTTAAAAATATGTTGTTATGAGTTCAAGGATTTAAATTTTTGATGGGTTTCAAGCCATTGCAATTGTTATCAAAGCTCAAATTGTTCACTTTTGACCTGTGAAAATGTCTCCAAATTAGCTTCTGCTTTCTTTTCTACATGACTCTTGTAGTTTGGGATAGTACCCACACATTTGGTGCGAAAGATATTCCAGGGTAATCCTGTACATTTCCTGCCACAGGTGTGGATCAGCTGTTTCTCGAAAGATAAAAACCAACCAAACAAAAAACCTTGATTTCTTTTAATAGAAAATAGTATTTCAAGACCTCTATGTGGACTCTAGGGATGTTCTCTATTACTTGATTGGTCATTGTTTCTAGATCTCTTCAGTAAATAAAACTAGAAAATATGTATATAGCACATGTAAAGTAAAACATCCCATAAATTCATACAAATATTTACAATCCAAATTTATAAGTACAGGCTTTTTAAACAAAATTTTTGTTTGTATTGTGTGGCTATCTTCTTTCTTCATCACTGAGAATCATGGTTCTTAAGGACACAGGGGATCATAGAATTGGAATATCCATAATGATTAATTTACCTTATCACACATTACATAGACAAAGGCCTCAGTATAACAATATATTATAGCCATCCATTATAGTTTTTGAGAATAGCTTAAAAAG
Source organism: Pongo abelii (assembly GCF_028885655.2). NCBI lineage: Eukaryota > Metazoa > Chordata > Mammalia > Primates > Hominidae > Pongo > Pongo abelii. The sequence continues at coordinate 14,894,933 of NC_072004.2, read as the reverse complement.
TTGGTTTTGTCCATAATCTCAATATTCTTTCCCAGTTTTTGAGAAGAATTGAATAAAATTTGAAACAATTTATAAATATTTGATAAATTTAAAAAATTTTTATTCTTAATTTATAAATCTATTACATACTATACATTCTATAATGGAATCCCTTTAACTCTTAGTTCTACTAGTAACTATATGTTCATGCCCCAGTCCCTATTCCCATGTGACTTGAATCATTTTGGTTGTCTAAAGCTGGTTTTCTGGCCAGGTACAGTGGCTCACGCCTGTAATCCCAGCACTTTGTGAGGCTGAGGCAGGTGGATCACTTGAGGTCAAAAGTTCGAGACCAGCCTGGCCAACATGGTGAACCCCCTCTCTACTAAAAATACAAAACTTAGCTGGGCGTGGTGGTGTGCACCTGTAATGCCAGCTACTCTGGAGGCAGAGGCAGGAGGATTGCTTGAACTCGGGACGCAGAGGTTGCAGTTAGCCGAGATCTCACCACTGCACTCCAGTCTGGACGACAGAGTGAGACTCAGTCTCAAATAAATAAATACATAAATATAAGAAAAAAGATAAAGCTGGTTTCTTGATTACTCCTCAAGAAGAAATCATGGGAACAAAATTCCTTGAGTTCTTGCAATTTGACAGCAGAAGATCTATGCCCTTTATACTTAAAAGTCATATTTGCTAGATATAAAATCTTTAGCTCACATTTTTTTCTTTGAGTTCCTCATGTGTATTATTCCATTTTATTCTGGCATAAATTATTGCTGTTAACAGCCAGATCATCTATTCTTTGCCTTACTGTTGTTTTGTACTCCTACAAAGCATATGGTAATTCTATGTTTAGCACTTTGAAGAAAAGTGACTGTTTTTTAAGATGTGGTAATTTTATTAGAATATGTCGTTATTGTGGTCATTCTGGGTCAACATTCTTTTTTTTTTTAACTTTTAAGTTATGGGGTACATGTCCAGGTCTGTTATATAGGTAAACCTGTGTCATGGAAGTGTGTTGTACAGGTTATTTCGTCACTCAGTTATTAACCCTAGTGCTTATTAGTTATTTTTCCCGATCCTCTCCATCCTACCACCCTCCGCCCTCCGATAGGCCCCAGTGTCTGTTTTTCCCCCTACGTATCCATGTGTTCTCATCATTTAGCTCCCACTTGTAAGTGAGAACATGAGGTATTTGGTTTAATGTTCTTGTGTTAGTTTGCTAAGAATAATGGCTTCCAATGGATCAACTCTTAAACACGTAGTGTGTTCTCGTAATACATATCTTTGAATTTTTTTAACTTCATAAAAAAGTTTTTTTGATTTATGGTTTTTGTTTTGCATTTTGCTTTGATTTTTTCTTTGGGAACTCTCATTATCTGTTCATTGAACACTCTCTGACTATCTTTACCATTGTCCCTTTCTCTTAAATTCATTTTTATCTTTTCCATTATTATTTTTAGTATTTCCTTCCTTCTACCTTCTTGGTGTGTATTTTACTCTTCTTTTTCTAGTTTCTTAAAGTGAAAGCTTAAATTCTTGATTTGAGGCCATTTTTTTATCCTAATATAAGCATTACTTCCAAGTAAGCACAGTTTTACCTGCATCCTACAAATTTTGATGTGTTAGATTTTATATTTTCTCAGTTAAAAACATTTTCTATTGTTCTCCTGAAATGTCTTCTTTGATCCACAGATTGTGTCCTAATGTGTTGTTTAATTTTCAAGTATTTAGAGATTTTTCCTTTATCTTTCTGCTGTTAATTTTTGATTTCATTCCATTATATTTAGAGACCATACTATGCGTATTTTTTTTTTATTATTATACTTTAAGTTTTAGGGTACATGTGCACAATGTGCAGGTTAGTTACATATGTATACATGTGCCATGCTGGTGCGCTGCATCCACTAACTCGTCATCTAGCATTAGGTGTATCTCCCAATGCTACCCCTCCCCCCTCCCCCCACCCCACAACAGTCCCCAGAGTGTGATGTTCCCCCTCCTGTGTCCATGTGTTCTCATTGTTCAATTCCCACCTATGAGTGAGAATATGCGGTGTTTGGTTTTTTGTTGTTGCGATAGTTAACTAAGAATTTGTTGAGGTTTGTTTAATAACCCAGATATGATCTATCTGACTGAATGTTCTGTGTGCCCTGAAAATAATGTGTATTCTGTGGTTATGGATTAGAAAGTTCTATATGTGTAAATTAGATCTCATTTTATGACAGTGTTGTTTATTTCTTCTATTTTCTTGCTGATTTTCTCTCTACTAGTTCTACATATTAGTGAGAGAGGAGTGTTGATGCTTCCAGTAGTAATTGTGGATTTATTTCTTTTTTCAGTTCTTTCAATTTTCGCTTCATGTATTTTTAAAGTTCTGTTGTTACAAGCATAAACATTTAACTTTGTTATGTTTTCTTGGTGAATTAATCTCTTTTATTAACATGCAATGTACCTCTTTAACCCTGCTAATAATTTTTGCTCTAAGGTATACTTTGTCTAATATTAACACGGCCACTCCAGCCTTCTTCTGATTTATATTTGCAAAGCCTATATTTATCCATGCTTTTTTTAATTTTTAATGTTCCTACAATGTTATATTAAAGTGAGCTTCTTGTACACTCATAACGTAGCTGTGTCATTTTCAAATTAATTCTGACAATCTCTGTCTTTAATTATTGTCTCTAGATCATATACACGTAATATAATGATTGACATATTTGGATATAGGTGTACCCTTTCACTGTTTGCTTTCTTTTTACTTGTTTTTCCCCCTTTTCTCTTTCCTTTCTTCTGTGATATGTGAATATTTAAAAACCTTCCCTTCTAATTTATCAATTGTATAGTTTAGAATATCTCTCTATATATACATATATATATATAGCTGTTTTACCAATTGCTCTAGGGATTAAAATATGCATAATAATAATAGAGTTCTCAGTCTATTTGAATTAATGTTTTATGCAGAAATTTCACCACCCCATAGATCCCTTTACTTTCCCTATTTTATGTTTTAGTTGCCTTATGTATCATCCACCGAAAATTCCACAAGACAATGCTGTGATTTTTGCTATTAGCTGTAAAGCATATTTTAAACAACTTAAGAGGTGAAGTCCAGTCTATATTTGCTCAAATATTTACTATTTCTGGTATTTTTTCTATTTTTTCAATTTAAAAAATTCCTTATTTTCACCTTCTATTTCTCTTAGGGCACTCTTTGTTTTGTTCATTTTTTCTGTGTTTCTATGAGTTTGTATTTTGATTCTAATTTTTTAAATTTATTTATTTTTCTGAGTTTTGGCACCTCATTTCCGAATATTGCAAATTCTAATTTATGTTGTTCTTTTATGATATTGTATGACACACTTAAAGTCTTTTATCTTGTTTTGAAACGAAACGTTATGGTTTTGATATGTTCAAAGGCATGCTTATGGGATGCTTTAATTATCTGCAGGGATATTATTTGGCTTCTCATTATCTTTCATCTAATAGTAAAATTTTGTGGGAAGCTTTCTGTTTCTAGACACAAATTTAGTCTTGGACTAGTCCTCCTACCATTTACAACTATAAAATTGTTGCTATATATAATGAGGAAACGGCTTTCAGGCAGTGAAAAACAGGCAGTATAAGACTGCAATCATTCAGAAAAGGGAAACTCGTTAGAAACCCTATAATTGCTTTGTTCTTTTCCTTGAGACAATTTTCCGAGTAAAGAGGGAGCTGGATTCTGAGCAGAACCCAGTAGTTTTTTAACTTGGTAGGTAGCTGATAAGAAATAATTAAAAATTCAGAGCAGCTGAAGCATCTAGGATCTGTGAGGGCAGCAGAGCTGAGGGAGCTCTATAGAGGGGCAGCCCCTAAAGTCTGTTTAGAGGAGTCTCCTGTGAGTCTGTAGCTGCACATAAGAGAGTGACTTCATTCAATAGAGATCAGTTGATTTGGGGCTGAAATATAACAGATACTAGAGGTCAAGCAATGCTAGGGGAAGAGTACTGCCCAGGGATGTGAGAGCTATGGTCCTACAGAGTAGAGAGATTTTCATAATTCATCAACATCTTGGCATCCCACTGAAACACCAGAAAAACTGTATCTTCAGAGTAAAAACAAAGCTTTAGAATAAAACTTGGTCTAGAGCCATCCTAGCTAAGCATAAAATCAAGCCCAAACAGACAGAATCTGATGTCAGGTCTTACCAAGTTAGAGGTTCCCTGAAAGCCTACAAGCGTAAAGTAATCAGCCAGTAATTTACCTGCTTAGCAGGCCAAGAATGAATACTCTCTAGAGATCATTAACAGAACCCAGATCTCTATTACATATTTTTAGAGTACTTGTATTATCCATTATGGCAATTATTTTATTTAAAAATAATGATTCACATAAAAACAAAAAGAAAATATATTTTTAAAAAGACAAATTTGTTAAAGAATTAAATAAAAATATGATCTCAGATAATGAAAATATAGGGAATCCAAGCAGAAAAAAAAGTATTAAAAATGGAAATTCTAGAACTGAAAAGGACAAAAAAATTTAAACTACTGGATAGACTTAGGAGCACATTAGAGACAGCAAAATAAATACTAACCCTGAAGACAGACCAATAGAAATTATCCAATCTGAAAAAGAGAGAAAAAATAAAATGGACGAGCCTCAACAAAGGAAACAGTATCTAATGGTTTGATATAAATGTAATTGGAGATCCTGAAGAAGAGAGTTATATTTGGATGGAAAATAAAACTGAAAAATACTGAATAAAAATATTTGAAGAATAATAGCGAACAATGTCAAAATTTGATGAAAAACACTAATCAACAGATTGAAAAAATTCAGCAAAATCCAACTGCAATAAGAATAAAAAAAATGGTGTCTAGACTCATCCTAGTCAGACTGCTGGAAACCAAATTAAGAAAAAATGTTGAAAGTAGTAGGGGAATAAAGGAGTTTATAGAACGCTTTATGTACAATAATCCTGCAATAAGAATAATCGTTGACTTCTTACTGTAACTAATGAAACTGGGAGATAATAGCATAACATATTTACCATACTGAAATAAAATAATTATCAACCTAGAACTTTATATCCAGAAAATATGCAAGCAAAATGAAGATTTTTTAGGTAAGTGAAAACAGAACGTATTGTAAGCAAACTTGCTTTCTAAGACATGCTAAACTATGTCTTTCAGGCTAAAGGAAAATGATATTAAATTGAAACCTGGATCTATCCAGAATGGAAAGCACTGGTAAATATTCATAGTTAGAAAAATATAAAATATCATTTTTTCATAATTTTCTTAAATAATCAACTGATTAAATTAAAAATACACTGAGATAAGGGTTACAATATACATAAAAATAAAAGATAACAATTGCATAAAGGATGAGGGAATGAGTAAATGGAATTGTACTGTTTTAAATATATTACATTTGTAAAGTAACAATGAAAAGCAAAAAGTAGGGAGTATCTGGTCTGAACTGAAAATAAAAAAGAATAAAGCAGGAGGTGTGAAGAATCAGGAATAAAGTGTGAGAACATACAATATTCATTCTAAATAGACTGTAAGATAACAATGCCTAGCTAAAAGACAACAAAGAGGCGTGCCTAGGAGGCAATAAAGGAATTGTAATTTAACACTAACACTTATTCAATTAATTCAACAGAAAATGGGAAAAGAGAAAACCAACAAAAACAAGAAATTACAACAGAAAATACAAAAAAAATACATAGCAAGATGATAGACTTAAACCTAACCACATCAGTTACTACATTAAGTATAAATGTACTAAATGCCCATAGTTAAAAGGCAGATATTGACTAAGTGGATAAAAAGGAAACACCAAACTAGAATCTGTCTACAAACTAGAAACTGCAAATTTTAGTTATAAAGATACAGATAAACTGAAAAGAAAAGGCATGTAAAAGATATGCTTTGAAATAATTAAGCCCAATAATTCTAAATATATCATATATAACTAGAAAAATGAAATATATATATTTAGAATGATGCTAAATATATATTTATAATTATGCAAAGTATATATATTTAGCATAATTCCAAATATGTACATACATATTTAGAATAATCCTAAATATAAACCTATATATAGGGATAATACTAAATATGAACATATATATTTAGAATAATCCTAAATATGTGTGTATATATGTGTGTGTGTGTGTGTGCGTGTGTGTGTGTGTATATATATGCAACTAATGACAGAGAACAAAAATTCATGAAGCAAAAAGTGACATGACTAAAAAGAAAATAATAATATCTATAATCATAGTTTTACACCACTTTCTCAGTAATTTATTAAGAACAAGCAGCAAAATGAGAATTCAGGAGCCTAAATTGGTACTTACAGTATCCTACATACCAAAACTACAGTGAAAAACACCATTTTCAGCAAACGTGGAATATTCATCAAGATATGCCACATACTGGACTATAAAATGTCTCAATAAATGTCAAGAAATTGAAATATTTCAGATTATATTATCTGATCCTGATAGAATTAAATTAGAAATCATAATAAAATATTTCAAAATCCACAATATTGAGCATCAGATAAAAAACTCTTCTAAATAATTCGTAGACTAAAAAGGAAATTATAATATTAGAAAAATGAAATTAAACACATTTTTAACCAAATGATAATGAGACTACAACATATCAGAATTTGTGGAATGGCACTTAGCAATGCTAAGAGAAAAATACATAGCTTTAAATTCCTACGTTAGGAAAAAAGTGATCTTTTTTCCAAAATGGTGAATTACAGGCTTTTAGCATGCAAAAAGTAGCTTTTTGCATACTTGGAAATAGCAAGAAACTGCATAAAGATCAGTTCTGTGAGCTTCAATTCCAGAAGGAAAATGGGAATCCACAGGAATCAGGAAGGTCACTCCAGAATCCAGGGAGGAAAATGTGGGCAAATAGTCTCGAGCCTCCCTCATTCCACTTCACTGGGCATCCGAGCAACCCAGACTGCTTCTCCAATGCCCTGGAGTGAACTTGGGGAGAGGCTTGGAAATGCCGTGAGGGAAAGACATTGGGAAAAGCTGCAGACATTTTCCCAGGCCTGAAACAGACAGCAGAATGCTCTTGTTAATCTGGGTGCATACAAAGTGACCTGGTAACGTGGCCATGCAGACAATTTGGTCTCAGCCCAGAGACTGGAGTGTCTGCTCTGAAGCTAGGTAGGGTCCTCCTCAGCCAGAACAATGGAAAGCATCTCAGCAGTAGGCACTGGATTGTGCTCTCCCTCATCACAGGGGCAGGAAGAAAGCTGCTATAGCTATAGGTTTCTCCTGGGTGATGAGACTTGCAGAGTTAGGTTGGCAACCTGGAACTGGTCTGTGTATGCCATACTGGGTGCCCGTGTCTGCTTCTCTAAGATCGTGATGCAGTAAGGCCGTCTCTGCTTGATGCCAAGGCAGATTTCCAATCATTCAGAGAAGCTGCTCATCTGAATCATCAGCCTGAATTGCTCCACCCCTCCTGTGCATAGATTTTGGTACAGAAGGGCCCTCTCCACTCCATACTCAGGCAGATCTCCAAGCATTTGGAGGACCCATTCCCCTGGATTAAAAGTTTAGGCTACACCCCATCCCCATGCAGAGAACTTGGGACCAAGGAGTTTTCCCAAAAGGTATGCCACACCCAGGCATACCTTTTGGTGCTTGGTGGCCACCCACTAGATCCTCCGTTTGTGCTTGCCATCAGCAGACCTGTAGGCCAACCTACAGGTCCAACCCTGTCCATATTGGTCCCCACCAGCCAGGGGCTGAGCAGTGAGCTCATACCACTGTGCACTCCTTGAATCAGCTCTTTGCCGGGGGCAACAGAAAGCTTCTCCCAGTAAACAAAGATCAAGTATATACCCAGCACTGTTGACTGCAACCAGCTCTTACCTATAAGTGCCATCTACTGGCTTTTATGTTGAACTGCACAGCCCAATATAAAACCTGCTGACCTGAGTGCATAGGGCTATAGAAGCAAAGCCAAAACACCTACCCAGCATTCTCTACAATCACATTCTTTAGGAATGGGGAAGAGGAAAAAGGAAAGAAAAAAGCAACAATATTATAGAGAAAGAAAGAAAAAGAAAAAAATCTATTCACATGAAAGTAATTAGAAAAATTAGAAGTGCCAGCTTCTCCTGATGAGAAGCAACCAGCATACGAATTATCGGACCATGAAAAATCTGAAAGTGGTGATATGACCAAAGGATCACACTAGCTCTCCAGCAATAATTCCTAACCAAAATGGAAACTCAGAAATAACAAATAAAGAATTCAAAGCGTGGACTGTAAGGAAGCTCAACAAGATGCAAGTCAAGGTTAAAAATTAACACAAAGGAACTTCTGAAGCAGCCTAAGGAATGAAGAAAGAGATAAACATCTTCAATCAAAATCAATTGGAATTTCTGGAATTGAAAAACTTACTTAATGAATTTTAAAATACAATTGAAAGCTGTATTAATAGACTGGATCAATTAGAAGAAAGAATTTCAGAGCTTCAAGACTGGTCTTTTGAATTAACCCAGTTAGACAAAAATAAAGAAAAACAAATTTTAAAAAAATTAATAGTCATTGAGAAATATAGAACTATGGAAAGTGACCAAACCTATAAATTATTGGCATTCCTGAGAGAGAAGGAGAAAAAGTATGCAATCTGGGAATCACACTTAAGTAAATATTTCAAGAAATTTTTCCTAATCTTGGTAGAGAAGTAGATATCCAGATACAAGAAATCTAGAGAATACCTGTGAAATACTACATGAAATGAACACCACTATATTCAACAGAGTGTCCAAAGTCAATGCTAAAGAAAAAAATAATACTGATAGCTAGAGAAAAAGATCAGATCATGTACTAAGGGAATTCCATCAGGCTAAAAGCAGACTTCTCAGCAGAAACCTTACAAGCCAGAAGAGACTGGGGGCCTATTTTCATCATTTTTAAAGACAAGAAATTCTAACCAAGAATTTCATATCCTGCCGAACTAAGCTTCATCAGTGAAGGAGAAAGAATATCTTTTCCAGACAAGCAAGAGCTAAGGGGATTCATTACCAGACCAGCTTTACAAGAAATCTTTAAGGGAGTTCTAAACATGGAAAAGAAAAAGCAATACCTGCTGATATGGTTTGGCTGTGTCCCCACCCAAATATCATCCTGAATTGTAGTTCCCATAATCTCCACTTGTTGTGGAGGGACCTGGTTGGAGGTAATTGAATCATGGAGGCAGCTACCCTCATGCTGCTGTTCTTGTGAGTTCTCACGAGATCCTACGGTTTTATAAAGAGCTTTCCCCACTTTGATTGGCACTTCTTTCTCTTGCCACTATATGAAGAAGGATGTGTTACTTCCCCTTCCACCATGATTGTAAGTTTCCTGAGCCCTCCCCAGCCCTATGGAACTGTGAGTCAATTAAACCTCTTTCCTTTATAAATTACCCAGTTTCAGATATTTCTTCATAGCAGCATGAGAACGGACTAATACAGTAAATTGGTACTGGTAGAGTACGGTGCTGCTATAACGATACCCAAAAATGTGGAAGCAACTTTGGAATTTGGTAACAGGCAGAGGTTGGAACAGTTTGGAGGGCTCAGAAGAAGACAGGAAAATGTGGGAAAGTTTGGAACTTCCTAGAGACTTGGAAGGCTCAGAAGACAGGAAGATGTGGGAAAGTTTGGAACTTCCTAGAGACTTTTTGAATGGCTTTTACCAAAATGCTGATAGTAATGTGGACAATGAAGTCCAGACCTAGATGGTCTCAGATGGAGATGAAGAACTTTTTGGGAACTGGAATAAAGGTGATTCTTGTTATGCTTTAGCAAAGAGACTGGTGCCATTTTGTCTCTGCCCTAGAGATCTGTGGAACTTGAACTTGAGAGAGATGATTTAGGGTATCTGGTGGAAGAAATTTCTAAGCAACAAAGCATTCAAGAGGAAGCAAAGCATAAGAGTTTGGAAAATTTGCAGCCTGACAATGCAATTGAAAAGAAAAACCCATTTTCTGGGGAATAATTCAATCTGGCTGCAGAAACTTGCTTAGGTAATGAGGAGCTGAATGTTAATCACCAAGGCAATGGGGAAAATGTCTCCAGGGCAGGTCAGAGACCTTCATGGCAGCCCCTTCCATCACAAGCCCAGAGGCCTAGGAGGAAAAATGGTTTCTTGGGCTGGGTCCAGGCCCCCCCTGCTTTGTGCTGCCTTGGGACATGGTGCCCTGCATCCAACCCTTGGCCACTTCCAAGTGGTGTTGAACCCAGGGGTGTGCAGAAATCAAGAATTGAGGTTTGAGAACCTCCACCTAGATTTCAGAGGATTTATGGAAATACTGGGATCTCCAGGCAGATGTTTGCTGCAGGGGTGGAGCCCTCATGGAGAACATCTGCTAGGGCAGTGTGGAAGGGAAATGTGGGATTGGAGCCCCCACAGAGTCTCCCCACTGGGGCATTGCCTAGTGGAGCTTTGAGAAGAAGGCCACCATCTTCCAGACCCCAGAATGGTAGATCTACCAACAGCTTGCACTGTGTACCTGGAAAAGCAGCAGGCACTCAATGATAGCTCATGAAAGCAGCTGGGAGTGGGGCTATACACTGCAAAGCCACAGGAATGGAGCTGCCCAAAGCCATGGAGCCCCATCTCTTGCATCAGTGTCACCTGGATGTGAGACACGAAGACAAAGGAGATTCATTTTGGAACTTTAAGGCTCATAGGCGGAAGGGATTTGCCTCATGTCAGATGTGACCTTGGACTTGGACTTTTGGGTTAATGCCAGAATGAGTTAAGACTTTGGGGAACTGTTGGAAAGGCATGATTGTGTTTTGAAATGTGAGGACATGAAATTTTGGAGGGGCTGGGGTGAAATGATATGGTTTGGTGGTCTTCCCACCCAGATCTCACCTCGAATTGTAGTTCCCATAATCCCCACATGTAATGGGAGGGACGCAGTGGGAAGTAATTGAATCATGGGTGCAGTTACCCGCTGCTGGTGTTCTCAGGATAGTGAGTGAGATCTCACAAGATCTGATGGTTTTATAAGGGGCCTTTCCCCCTTCGCTTGGCATTTCTTTCTCTTACCGCCATGTGAAGAAGGATGTGTTGCTTCCCCTTCCATTCTGATTCTAAGTTTCATGAGGCCTCCCCAGCCCTGTGGAATGGTGAGTCTATTAAACCTCTTTCCTTTATAAATTACCCAGTCTCAGGTGTTTCTTCATAGCAGCATGAGAACATACTAATACATCTGCTACAGAAACACACTTAAGTACATAGCCCACAGACCCTATAAAGCAACCACAGAATAGATCCTATTGCGAAGTAGGATCAAAACCTCACAGATCAATATTAACCTTGAATATAAATGGTCTGAATGCCTCTGCTTATAAAGCACAGAGTGGCAAGTTGAATTAAAAAACAAGATTCATCCATTTTCTGTCTTCCAAGAGACTCATCTCACACATAATGACTCCCATTAGCTCATAGAAAAGGTTGGAGAAAGATCTATCAAACAAATGGAAAACAACAACAAAAAAAAGCAAAGGTCACTACTCATATAACAAATAAAACACATTTTAAACCAACAACAGTAAAAAAATGACAAAGAAGGGTGTTACATAATGATAAAGGGTTCAATTCAACAAGAACACTTAACCCTTCTAAATAACACACTCAACATGGGAGCACCCAGGTTCATAAAACAAGTACTTTTAGACCTAGAAAAAGACTTAGACAGCCACACAATAATAGAGGGGGACTTCAACACCCCACTGACAGCATCAGACAGATCACAGAAGCAGAAAACTAATAAAAAAAATCCAGACTTAATTTCAATGCTTGACCAAGTGGACCTAATAGACATCTACCAAATACTCCATCCATCAACTGCAGAGTATAATGCTTCTCATCTGCACTGGAACATACTCCAAGATTGACCACATGCTTATCCATGAAGCAAGTCTCAATAAACACAAATAATTGAAATCATACCAACCATACTTTCAGACCACAGTAGAATAAAAATAGAAATAAATGCCAAGAAGATGTCACAAAACCACACAATGACATGGAAATTAAACAACCTGCTCCTGAATGACTTTTGGGTAAACAACAAAATTAAGGCAGACACCAAAAATTCTTTGAAATAAATGAAAACAGAGACAAACATATCAAAATAGCTGAGAGACAAGAAAAACAGTGTTAAGAGCAAAGTTTGTAGTGCTAAATGTCTACCTCAAAAAGTTAGAAAAATCTCAAATTAATGACCTAACATCACATTTAGAACTAGAAAAATAAGACAATACTAACCCCAAAGCTAGCAGAAGAAAATAAATAACCAAAATCAGAGCAGAACTGAATAAAATTGAGATCTAAAAAGCCAAACAAAGAATCAAGGAAACAAAAATTGGTTATTTGAAAGCGAAAACAAGATCAACACACGCTAGTTAATTAACCAAAGACAGAGGGAGAGAGAGAGAAGATTCAAATTAGCACCATCAGAAACAACACAGGTGACATTACAACTGATCCTACAGAAATACAAATGACCCTCAGAGACTATTATAAACACCTCTATGCCACACAAACTATGAAATTTAGAGGAATTTGACAAATTCCTAGAACCACAAAATCTCCCAAGATTGAATCAGGAAGAAATTGTAACTATGAACTGGCCAATATCAAGTTCTGAAATTCAATCAGTAATAATAATTAAAAAAAATCTCCCAACCAAAAAAAAAAAAAAAAAGAAAAAAGACCTGGACCAGATGGATTCACAGCTGAATTCTACCAGACACACAAAGATGAGCTGGTACCAATTCTACTGAAATTATTCCAAAAACTCAAGGAGGTGGGACTCCTCTCTAACTCATTTTACAAGGTCAGCATCACCCTAATACCAAAACCTGGCAAAGATACAATGAAAAAAGAAAACTACAGGCCAATATTTCCTCATGAAGTAGACATACGAATCCTCCACAAAATACTAGCAAACAAAATTCAACAAAACATCAAAAAGTTAATTCACCATGATCAAGTAAACTTCACCCCTGGGATACAAGATTGATTCAACATATGCACATCAATATATGTGATTCATTACATAAATAGAATTAAAAACAAAAACATGTGATTATCTCAAAAGATAAAGAAAAGTTTTTGATAAAATCCAGCATCTCTTCACAATAAAAACTCAAGAAACCAGGCATTGAAAGTACATAAATAATAAAAGCCATCTATAACAAACCCGCAGCCAAAATCATATTGAATAGGCAAAAGCTGGAAGCATTCCCCTTGAGAATTGGAACGAGACAAGAATGCCACCCTCACCATTCCTACTCAACATAGTAATGGAAGTGCTATCCAGAGCCATCAGGCAAGAGAAAGCAATAAAAGACATACAAATAGGAAAGGAAGAAGTCAAACTATCTCTCTTCACAGACAATATGATTCTATACCTAAAAGGAACCTAAAGACTCCACCAAAGGGTTCCTGAATCTGATAACTGACTTCAGTAAAGTTTCAGGATACAATATTAATGTACAAAAATCAGTAGCATTTCCATACAGCAATAACACTCAAGCTGAGAGCCAAATCAAGAATGCAATCCCATTTATAATAGCCACAAAAAATAAAATACCTAGAAATACATCCAACCCAGGAGGTAAAAGATCTCTGCAAGGAGAACTATGAAACACTGATGAAAAAATCATAGATGACACAAAAAATGGGAAAACATTTCATGCTTTCGAATTGGAAGAACTAATATTGTTAAAATGGCCATACTGCCCAAAGCAATCTACAGATTTAATGCTATTCCTACCAAACTACCCATGTGATTTTTCAAAGAACTAGAAAATTCTATCCTAAAATTCATATGAAGCCAAAAAGAGCCTGAATAGCCAAAGAAATGCTAAGCAAAGAGAACAAAGCTGGAGACATCACATTACCTGACTTCAAACCATTACCCAACTTCAAACTAAACTATTGGGCTACAGTAACCAAAATAGCATTGTATTGGTACAAAGACAGACAGATAGACTAATGGAACAGAATAGAGAACCCGGAAATACAGCCACACACACATCTATAGCTATCTGATCTTTGACAAAATAAAAAAAAATTGAAAACAAGGAAAGGACTTTCTATTCAATAAATGGTGCTGTGACAGCTGGCTAGCCATATACAGAAGAATTAAACTAGATCCTACCTTTCATCATACATAAAAATTAATGCAAGATGGATTAAAGATTTAAATGTAAGACCTCAAACTATCATAACCCTAGAAGAAAGCTTATGAAACATCATTCTGGATATCAGCCTTGGGAAAGAATTTATGACTAAATCCTCAAAAGCAATTGCAATGAAAACAAAAATTGATAAGTTGGAGCACAGGAAAAAAAAAATCTACCAATAGAGTAAACAGACAACCATAGAATGGGAGAAAATATTCACAAACTATGTAGCTGACATAATTCTAATATCCAGAATCTATAAGTAACTTAAACAACTGAGCAAGCAAAACCCAAATAATCTCAGATGAAAAATAAAGAAAACAGCCAGGTGCAGTGGCTCATTCCTGTAATCCCAGCACTTTGGGAGGCCAAGGTGGGCAGATCACCCAAGGTCAGGAGTTCAAGGCCAGCCTGGCCAACATGGTGAAACCCTGTCTCTACTAAAAATGCAAAAATCAGCTAGGCATGGTGACGGGTGCCTGTAATCCCAGCTACTCGGGAGGCTGAGGCAGGAGGATCGCTTGAACTCAGGAGGCAGACGTTGAAATAAGCTGAGATCACGCCACTGCACTCCAGCCTGGGTGACAAGAGTGAAACTCTATCTCAAAAAAAAAATAAAAATAAAAATAAAAAAAAAATGAAGAAAACAACAAAGGCAAAGGTTGATTTATTAAATATATTGGTAAAATGAATAAATCTTTAGCAATAATAATCAACAAAAAATGTTGGAGTAATAGAAATACAGAAAATTGGAACTAGAATCCAGAAATAGATTTTCACTTATAGACTTAAATAACTTGACACGTTTCTGTGTAATTTGTTTTCATCTTTGACATGCCAAAAATCCGTATTTTATAATTTGTTAACAGCTTTATTGAAATATAATTCACATACCATAAAATCCACCCACTTAAAGTATACAACTCAATGATTGTGCTATATCGCATTATTAACTTTTACAAATTATAGTAATATATAACAAGATTTGCCATTTTAACCATTCTTAAGCATACAATTTAGCAGCATTAATTATATTCAAAATTTTGTGTAGTCATCATCACTATCTACATAAAAACTTTTTAATCACCCACACACAATAAGTCTGTCACAATCAAGCAATAACGCCTCACTCCCCTTCATCCCCAGCTCCTTCACAGCCTCTAATCTACTATTTTAGATAGTTCATGTAAGTAGAACCGTACAATAATTTTCCTTTTGTGTTTTGTTTATTTCACTTGGCATAATGTTGTCAAAGTTTATGCATGTTGTACCATGTTTCAGAACTTGATTTCTTTTTATAAAATATAGTAATCTTTCATTATATGTAGAGATCACATTTTGTTTATCCATTCATGTGTTGATCACCAGGGTTGTTTCTACCTTTTGGCTATTGTGAATAATGCTGCAATTAACATGGGCATACATGCATCCATTCAAGTCCCTCCTTTCAAAAACACTGGTTATATACCTAGGAGTTGATTTGCTAAGTCATATGACATTACGTATTTAGCCTTTTGAGAAACTGCAGAACTGTTCTCCACAGTGGCTGGACCATTTTATATTCCCACCAACATTGTATGAAGGTTTCAATTTCTCCACATTCTCACCCACACGTGTTATCATCTGACTTTTCAATTATAGCCTTTCTTATAAGTGTGAAGGGCTATCTCATTGTGGTTTTGATATGCATTTCTCTGATGACCTATGATGTTGAACACTTTTTCTTATCTTTTTTTGGTCATTCAAGAATCTTTGAAGAAATTTTTATTCCCATGTGTTGCTTATTTTTTATTTGGGTTATTTACCTCTTTATTATTGAGTTGTAAGTGTCCTTTATATATTTTAGACATAATTCCCTTATCATATGAATGACTTGAAAATATACTCTTCCATTCTGTAGGCTGTCTTATCACTTTCTTGATAATGACTTTTGAGACACAAAAGTTTTTAACTTTGATGAGGTTAAATTTATCCATATTTCTTTTGTCGTCTGTGCTTTTGATGTCATATCCAAGAATCCATCACCAAATCCAAGATCATGAAGATTTACTTCTATGCTGTCTTCCAAGAATTTTATGATTTTAGCTTTTTAAATTTAGACCATGCATCCATTTTGAGTTAATTTTTATATATGATGTTGAGGTAGGAATCTAATTTTATTTTATTTTATTTTTTTGCACATAGAAATCCAAATGTCCTAGCACTGACTTCTGAAGATACTATTCTTTTCCCATTTGTTAGTCCTGGCACCCTTGTTGAAAAATTGGTCGTCCATTGATATGTGTGTTATTTCTGGATTTTTAATCTATTCCATTTTTCTCCTTGTCCACACTGTTTTGATGAATGTAAAGCTTTTAATAAGCTTTGATGTTGAAAAGTGTAAGTACTTTAATTTTGTTCCTTTTCAAGACTGTTTTGCTATAGAGCACCCCTTGTAATTCTTTATGTATATGAGGATGGTTTTTTCCATCTCTGCAAAAAAACTGTTGTTAGAGATTGCATTAAGGGCTGGGTGGGGTGGCTCATGCCTGTAATCCCAGCACTTTGGGAGGCCGAGGCGGGTGGATAACGAGGTCAGGAGCTCGAGACCAACCTGGCCAAGGTGGTGAAACCCCGTCTCTACTAAAAATACAAAAATTAGCTGGGCGCAGTGGTGGGTGCCTGTAATCCCAGTTATTCGGGAGGCTGAGGCAGGAGAATCATTTGAACCCAGGAGATGGAGGTTGCAGTGAGCTGAGATTGAGCCACTGCACTCCAGCCTGGTGACAGAGTGAAACCCCATCTCAAAAGAAAGAAAGAAAGAAAGAGATTGCATTAATCTATAGGTTGCTTTGAGTAATACATCTTAACTGTGTTGTCTTCCTGTCTGTCAACATTGGGGTATCTTTCCATTTATTTTGGTCTTATTTAATTTTTTTCAGCAAAGTTTTTTATTTGTCAATGTACAAGTCTTTTACTGTTTTGGTTAAATTTATTCCCAGGTATTTTATTCTCAATGTTATTGATTTTTGGCTTCTAAAAATGGTGTTAGAACAACTGGATATCTATTTTAAAAAGGATAAGCCATGCCTTCTACATCACATCTTACAAAATTACTTGAAGTGAATCACAGACCTAATGTAAAAACCAAAACTGTAACATTCCCAGAAACACAGATGGGAGGAACTCTTGCAAACCTGGGACAAGAAAGGATTTTCTAGGATACAAAAAATATTGACCATAAATGAGAAAACTTTTGTTGTTTAAATGACACACCCAAGAGAGTTAAAAAGCAAGCCATACTCTTAGAGAAAATATTTGAAACTCATATATCTGCAAAGGGCTTTGACCCAGAATTTATAGAGAATTCTTACAACTCAGTAATAATAATAAGAAAACCTAAAAATGATCAAAATACTAAGTAAAGTCAATGGGAATGGAGAAGTAAGGACCTCTGAAAACCATCTCACTCATAAAAGCAATAAGAAAACTGGCAAAAATGCTCAGAATCAATTTTTTCAAAACTCTGGAAATTAACCAAAGGCTTGCTTGCAGCAATCCAAAGAGAGTCACACACACACACACACACACACACACACACACACACACAAGTCTTCGTAAAAACAATGAGCTTTGTGTTATTATATTTTAATAATATGTAGTCCCATTCCCTCCTCTCGAGGTCGCCTGTAGTTCCACATAGGACAAAATCAACCCTCCACAATCACAGCCCCAGGAAGGAGTAGAATGCAGTAGGAACTCCTCCAGAGTCCCAGTTTCTGAGAATTGTTATTTGACCTGTCCGGTGGTTTCCTGGAAGACCTCACCCACCAGGTTTATCTTTCTTGCACTAACCTCAAGGTCGCTTAATGTGAACAGACTTAGGGCGTTTGCCAAAATCAATCAGAGTTAATTGTTAAGCATCACAGCTGCCTGAAGAAATGGATACTGTTTGGACAAACAATGAGTTGGCAGAAAACTTAAAAGGAAAAGCTGGGGTGTGAGACACCCAGGGGCCTTTGAAAAGCTCCAACATATTCTGGGACCGTGGAAGGCCATGTGCACATGCAGGGCTGTGTGTAAACCCAGGGCTGTACACATGCTTAGAAAGGCCCAAGAAGGCCTTAAACCCTCACCTCTGGCTGACCTTGAGGCTCTACATTAGCAAAAAGTGAAGACTAAGGCAGGGCTGTCAAAATTGTGTGGCTGAGTGTTAAAGGCATGCCCCAACACACAGTTTCTCAACAAAGACTGGGAGACTTACTTGTTACTAGCATTAAAAAAAAAATGTCAGTCCAATCATTAACTGGCTACTAAGCTAACCACAGATTTCAATGGCCACACACAACAAAGAATACAGACTTTGAAGAGTTAGTTCAGAGAGGTCACTAAACCAATAAGCAATTGGAACAATAAACAGCATAAACAGCAAACTCTGTAGAAGGGGTAGAGTCTGATTTCCAGAGTTTTCACATGTTATTATTAAAAATGTTCATTTTTTAACAAAAAATTATGAGACTACAAAGAAACAAGAGGAGATCAATCTCTCCACTTCAGAATAATTAACTTAAAGCATAAATTCTACTTCTCTGAAAGTAGACAGTAGCATTGTCTCTAAATGTGATGCGTCATTCTTTGTTTTCTAAACTGGAATTACCTAGTTCACAGAGCTACAAACAGTAATCTTGTAGTTGCACCAAGTTACTGAAGCAAGAAAGAACACAGAAATACAGTGCAATGAAAAATGTTTGTTGTAGAATGCTAGACATAAACAAAATTACCTCATTTATTTTAAGGACCATTATACTATTTCTTTTTTTCTCTTTAGCCAGACCATTATTCTATTTCTTTTTTCTCTTTAACCCAGAAGTAATGTTCTAGTAATGATAATCACAGGGTATAGATGTGGTCTTTATCTTATGGATATTTTTATCTGGATTGCTAAATGCTCACCCTTTTCTGAGAAAGGTATAGTAAAACATCCTATCATGCTCTCCTTTTTATTGTCCAGAAGGTCCAAGAAAGGGACTAAGGACTCTCTGAGGGACCAAGGAAGAGGCCCTCTGAACTAATCATTAATAAAGGTTGTCTTTAAGAAGCTCAACTTGTTTTGGGCCGGGTGCGGTGGCTCATGCCTGTAATCTCAGCACTTTGGGAGGCCAAGGCGGACGGATCACCTGAGGTTGGGAGTTTGAGACCAGCCTGACCAACATGGAGAAACCTCATCTCTACTAAAAATACAAAAATTAGCTGAGCGTGATGGCACATGCCTGTAATCTCAGCTACTCGAGAGGCTGAGGCCAGAGAATCACTTGAACCCAGGAGGCGGAGGTTGCAGTGAGCTGAGATCAAGCCATTGCACTCCAGCCGGGGCAATAAGAGCGAAACTCTGTCTCAAAAAAAAAGAAGCTCTGTTGGTTTTGACACTGAACCATGAGGATCATGGATTTGAGCCTCATTCTGTTCACAGACAATCCCATTTGCAGACGATAGCATAAGCCTGTCCAAATTTATTACCGCAAATGACCCAGCCAGTGTATGGAGGACTCAGGACTAATTCCTCTCTCAGAAAACCAGCAGCACATCCTAACAATGTGCTACTCATCTCACTCTTTGTTTAAGGCACAGCAGATCACAAACTTGAAGATTATACAGAGAAAGAAAGCCATAGGTCCCACAGCCGAGCAACTTGAATCCGAAATATCATATCTGCCTGCCTACTTCTCTGAACTGACAAAACTACAAAGAGTATACATTCTGCCATTAAATTCCCCAGACCTTTAAAAAATTCAGCCAACTATTTAACTACCCTGTTGTAAAATCTGATGTTAAACCACCACCAAAAAGTTTGAATTACACAAGTTTCCATAAAAGCATTTTTCTCACCACACATTCATTTTATTATCCTTTTTATTGGAGGACTGAAATAGAAGGGTCTCAGGTCCTCACTGCCATCTGGCCAGAACAGCTAGTGACCTAGGTCAAGGTTTATGCTGACAGTTGAGCATACAGTTTTCTTAAACAGCACTTTTCCCAAAATTTACCTTATGGCAATGTGACTCTTAAAGCTAAAGGTTCATATTTGATTTAGGGATAATTAATGAGACTATATTATGGCACCCAAATGCATTCAATGGGAACGATGAGTAGGTAAAGCATGCAAGGCTGTGAAGGTAGACATGAGGCAGAACGTGGTTGGGGAAAGGGTTGGTACACAGACATAAATCCTGGAGAGAATTTGTTTGTAGCTCTAAGAATGGAACTGAATTTGCTTCCACTCCCATCCCCAACTGAGGGTAGAAGCCAATGTACAAATCAGAATGCGAATTATGTGTCAACACCAGGCATACACTGTCACATGCATTTTTCTCATTTGTGGCATATGAACCCGAAGTCACAGTTTATGGTTTTCTGCTATCTGGTGGTTTTGGCTGGCATATTAATACTTACGTAGAGCAGGCAAAGAGGAACAGGCTTTTTAAAAAAAATCTATTCTTCTCATCAAATCTTATGATGACTATCTACCATAAAATGAGTGGACAAGTGTCCAAAAAGTGTTGACAAAATTAAAAAAAAAAATGCTACATGTAGTAATTTAAGTCTCATAGATTAGATATGATTTTTCAAGAATCAGCTGTAAGGATTTTGGCTTCCAATTTATGGCTATTCCAGCTGCATCTGAACTTTCCTTTAAATATTTTCCTTTTCCTTTTCTTTTAATTAGGGTTCTACCAACAAGTAGTTTTGTTTCTGAAGTGAAGGACAGTTATATGTATATTTTTATGAATAAATATACATTTGTAAAGAAGCAAAATCAAGAATAGGACTAAATATTTATGAGAATTCAAGTCAAAATAAAAAATTTGTGTCTTTTACTACCTTATAAAACTCTTTAAATGATATAAATTTTTGAAAAATAATCATTTGAGTCAATAAGACATCACAATACCTGTTCAATTAGTAAAAGATTCACAAGCAAAATATCAAGAAGATATTTTATTACTAAATTCAAGAAAATATTTATCATGCTAGGTAATTATCTTTGTATAGGCTAAAGCAATAAAAACAAAATAAAGCCCCAAATGGCTAAATTATTAACTGAAAATAATCAAATCTGTTTTATTTCCACAATGCCAGACACTAAAATTTAGAAAAATGAAAATCATTGATTCTGTTTCTTATGTTGTGAAATTACCTAGGTTTCTGCTTTGTTTCAACAAATCTTTAAGTGCCTATTGTGAGCCATAAACTTTTCTAAGTATCTGGGATACAGAGTAAGGTATGATCTCTTCCTCTGCAAAGCTTAGAATCTGGTTGCAGAGATTACGCTAAGCAAACAAGCCCACAAATAAATAAGAACTTACAACGCCCATGAGTAATCTGAAAGAGTAGCGGAAGGTATTAATGATGGCATAGAAGGGAGGAGTGGGCCATAACAGGCAGGTCAGAAAAGACAGCTTCAAAATGTGCCACCTAACACACGGAGCTCAAGGAAGAAGAACTCGAGTCAGCTAAGGAAAAGATTTGAAGGAGGAAGATAGAGAGGTTCAGGTAGAGGGACTGTCACGTATACATCCTGAGTTCAGATGGAACATGTCATGCTTGTGCAACTGGAAAAAGACACTGTGGCTAGATTACAGAAATAGCATGTAAGAAAGTGTGGATTGAGATAAGACAAGAAAGGTGAGTTCAGCCAAGGAAGGTTTTATGGATTACATTAAGATTTCTTGCCTTCATCTAAAGCCTGGGAGAAGCTTAAATATGTTTAGAGAGGTTTAATGGGAATAAAATCCAAGGAATAAAGTTAATTTTAAATTTCACCAAATTCAAAGCAGCATAGGACTTAACTTTAAACTATTTATTAAATCTACTCTAAGTTTTATGAATTCCAGTTGGTAAGATAGCAAAGGGAAAATTACTTAAAAATATATTGCATAAGCTATGAGTCATTCTTCCCTAAATGGACACATCATTACAACTTCTATTTCATAGTTTTTTTTTTTTTTATTTGGAATGTTCCCAATCTTTTTTAGTATATTTGGTCCTGGATTTCAGTAATGGTTGACAAACCTGCGTAGAGTTTTGTAAGTTTTGGGGAATGGTTAGGCCTGTGACCCAGATTGTCAAGAACTTGGAAATCTATACAAATTCATTGCACTTAACTACAAAGAAAGAAAGAAGAGAGGAAAAGAAGAAAACAAGGAAGCCAAGCCAGCAAGCAAGCAAGAAAGAAGGCTGGGGGAGGGAGGAAGGGAGAGAGAGAAGGAGGGAAAGAAACAGGGATACAGTCAAAGAGAGAGGATTAAAAAGAAGATGGAGAAAGAAGAACAGAGAGCAAAAAAGCAAGGCAATATAGCAAATCCAAGAGTATGTTGAGAAGGAGTATTGGCAGATGCTATCAACTTTAATCAAATGGAAATATTGGCTAAGTTTTGAAGAGAATTGCATCACTGAATAAGACAGTGATTTCAAACAAGCTTGGGACCCCAACTATGATCAAGAGGTGGTGTTCTGATGTCCTGTTTAGAAGTGGTCACAGTGGGACAAGAAAAGGGAGAACTTCTCAGAAGAAGAGAATTGTTCCAAGGGTTCTAAGGGCTCCAAACGAGTAGACAGCTCAGTGAGAAATCCAGAAATGTTCTATAACCTCAGGGGAGAGGTCTCCGCAATGATTTCTCAGGGAGATTTCAGAATTGCCATCGAGTGGTGATTGCTCTTTTTTTTTTTTTTCGTTCTCCCTATTTCACTATTTTATATTGAGTATGTGTGGAGATAATTTGCCTTTTAATTTCAAAGGGCTCTAGACCAAGAGGAATCACCTTCAGTCCTAATAGAGAGATTGTGAATATCACTTAGAGATTCCAGACACCAGACACCATGGTGGATGCAGTGAATTTTGCTTCTTGTGAAGAGAAGGTGTGCTCTGTTTGTGAAAGAATATTCTGGGGGAAGAAGAGCGGATAATAGTAGGTATCAGTGTGGTCCACGAAATATCCCTGTTTTTTCTTCTTGCTATGAGGCAGTATGCCTTTCCCTGCCCTCTCAAGGTTGAGTTTGGCTATGTCTGACTTGCTTTAGCCAATAAAATAGCAGATGTGATATTATTTATCTTGTATATATAGCTAGCAGTGGAATTGCTGGGTCATATGAAGACTTTACATTTAGCCTTTTAAAGAACTACTAGACACTTTTCCAAAGCAGGTGCAAGATGTTACATCACCATCAGCAATGAATGCAAGAGTTTCTTTAAATTTCTTCACATCCTCACCAACACTTGTTAATATCTTATATTAAAGTCATGCTAGTGCGTATAAAATTGTGATTTAGATTTGCATTTCCCTGATTACTAATGAGGTTGAGCATCTTTTCATGTGCTTATTGACCATTCATATATTTTTTTTGAGAAATCTCTATTCAGATCTTTTTCTATTTTTGGAGATCTGTTATTATCCTTGTGTTGTAGGAATTATTTATATATTCTAGAGACAAGTTCCTTATTATATACAGATGACCCTTGAACAACCCAGGTTTGAACTATGTAGGTCCACTTACATGTGGATTTCCTTCCATCTCTGTCCTCCTTGAGACTGCACGACCAACTCCTCCTCTTCCCCCTCCTCCTTAGCCTACTCTACATGAAGACAAGGATGAAGACCTTTATGATGATCCACTTCCCCTTAATATATAGTAACTATATTTTCTCTTCCTCATGATTTTTAAATAACATTTTCTTTTTTCTAGCTTACTTTATTATAAGAAAGCAGTATATAATACATACAACATATAAAATGTGTGTTAATCAACTGTTGATGTTATTAGTAAGTCTTCAGGTCAACAGCAGGCTATTAGAAGTTAAGTTTTTGGAGATTCAGAGTTGAATGTGGATTTTCAACTGTGCTGAGGGTTGGTACCCCCAACCCTTTCGTTGCTCAAAAGTCAACCGTATATGATTTGCAACTTTCTGTCATTCTGTTGTTGTCTTTTCACTTTCTTCATGATGTCCTTTGAAGCATGAAAGTTCTTAATTTTGATGATGTCTAGTTTATTTATTTATTTACTTTTTAGATGGAGTCTCACTCTGTTGCCCAGGCTGGAGGGCAGTGGTGAGATCTCGGTTCACTGCAACCTCCGCCTCCTGGGTTCAAGTGATTCTCCTGCCTCAGCCTCCCAAGTAGCTGGGATTACAGGTGCCCACCACCACTTCTGGCTAATTTTTTTGTATTTTCAGTAGAGACAGGGTTTCACTATGTTGGCCAGGCTGCTCTCGAACTCCTGACCTCAGGTGATCTGCCCGCCTCAGCCTCCTAAAGTGTTGGGATTACAGGCGTAAGCCACCACGCCTGGCCCAGTTTATTTATTTTTTTCTTTTGTTGCTTTTGCTTTGGGTTTCTTATTTTTTTTTTTTATCGCCTAATTCAATGACATGAAGATTCACATCTGTTTCTTCTACATGTTTTGTAGTTTCATCTCTTACATATAGGTCTTTGATTCATTTTGGGTTTATTATTGTATGTGGTATGAGGTATGGGTCCAACTTCATAGTTTTACATATTCAGTTATCACAGCTGCATTGGATAAAGAGACTCTTCTTTCCCCCATTAAATTGCCCTGGTGCCATTGTCAAAAATCAATTAACCAAAAATGTGAGAGTTAGTTTCTTGACTCTCCATTCTATTTCATTGATCCGTGTCCTTATGTCCGTACCCATTATCTTGATTACTTTAGCTTTGTAGTAAGTTTTAAAGTTGGGAAGTGTGAGTACTCTAACATTTTTCTTTCTTAAAGATGTCTGACTATTCTGGGTCTCTTGAATTTCCAAACGAATTTTTGGACCAGTTCATCAATTTCTGTAAGGAAGCCAACTGGGATTTTGATAAGGATTATGTTGAATCCATGGGTCAATTTCAGAAGTATTGTCATCTTAACAATGACAAATCTGATTTATGAGGATGGGGTGTCTTTCTATTTACCTAGTTTTCAATGTTTTGACATTTTTTATAGATTTCAGCAATGTTCTCCACTTCTTTTGTTAAATTTATTTCTAGGTATTGTATTATTTTATGCATACATTGAATCACTTTCTCAATCTTTTTTTTTGTTTGGCGTTCAGGTGGGGGAACAGGGTCTCACTCTGTCGCCCAGGCTGGAGTGCAGTGGAATGATCTTGGCTCACTGCAACCTCCATCTCCTTGGTTTAAGCGACTCTTGTGCTCCAGCCCCGCCAGTAGCACGAATTACAGGCATGCACCACCATGCCTGGCTGATTTATTATTATTATTTTATTTTTAGTAGAGATGGGGTTTCGCCATGTTGGATAGGCTTGTCTCAAACTCTTGACCTCATGTGATCCACCTGCTGTCTCTGGCTCCAAAAGTGCTAGGATTACAGGTGCGAGCCACCACACCCAGCCTGAATCACTTTCTTAATTTCAATTTCAGTTTATTCATTGCTACTGTATAGAAATACAATTACTTTTTACATATTGATCTTGCATTCTGCAACCTTGCTGAGCTCATGTATTAGTTCTAATCAATTTTTAAATGGATGCTTTAGTGATTTTTATATAGAAAATCATTTCATCTGCAAATAGAGATAGTTTTACTTCCTCTCTTCCAATCTGGATGTCTTCTGTTTCATTTTCTTGCCTAATATGCTCTGATTAGCCTATCCAATACAATGTTAAATAGAAGTGGTGAGAATGGACATTCTCCTTTTCTTATTTTCAAGTGTGAGGTTAGCTGTGAATCTTTTATAGATTCTCTTTATCAGGTTGAAGAACTTTCCTTCTACTCCCAGTTTGTTGAGTATTTTTATCATGAAGAAGCATTGAGTCAAATTTTTTTTGTGTTGACTGAAATGTGTTACAACATTTTTAATTCAATATTTGTTTTTTCATTGAGCTTCCTTTGAACCCAGTTTGAGAGATTTGTTTAAATGACATGATGACCTCAATACAGAGATACGCAGGCTACTGGTAGGGTTAAGATTTGAGAGTGTATAAAGAGTGCAACTAAATTTGTATGTGGCACAGTATGAAAAATTTTCACAAACCAGCTGAAAAATTACATTGAGTACTGTTTTAAAAGAATAATACATCATGAGTAGGAATGCTAGGAGAGCTCAATATATGGAGATCTATTAGTATTATCTTCTATAAGCAGAAGAGAAATGCCTAAAGACTTAACGACCATCTCTTGATAAGAAGACATTTGGCAAAATTTCCATTTACAATAGTTAAAAACATTGCAGTATCTAATGCATTTCTGGCCCCTGCTCACTGGTACCAGTAGCACCTCAAGGTTGACATAGAAAATGTAAAATAAGCATTTTACTTAGCACTAGAGGCATTTCTATTAAAAATTGGGTGCTCATTATTTTTCCTATTATAACAATTATTCAATATTGTGAAAATCTCAACAAATGCAATTATACATGAAAACAAAAACTTGTAAATATTGAAAAAATCAATGAAGTATTATTTTCAGATGCTCTCATTGTCCACCCAGGTAATCTAAGGGACAAGTAGGAAAGTGCCAAAGTAAGATTTAAGTAAGATCGCCTGTGAAAAAACGAAATGCCAATATCTATCCAATATATCAGCCATATATAAAGAGAGGAAATAATTGGGAAAACGGACTTATAATGGATAGCATAATTATAATATGAAGTCCAGGGAAAGGTGGAGCCATGAGAAGTGGCACCTGTTTGACATGGTCAAAGGTGAGTTAAATAGCATGAAACCTGAATCGCACTAAAACTAGAGAGACGTGTCATAGACATGCCTCAAACTTTGAGGAATTTTCTATAAAACACAGTGCAGATAACAACAAATTTTATGAATTCACTAAAACTAAGTAATAATTCTTTTTTGTGAGAAAGAAGTGTAGTACCTAGGGAAATAAGTAGAGAAAATCTTGGCAGAAGGCCACCAACACCTTCTAATTTGGAGGCACTAGTGTTCTGGCAGCAAGAGCAGGAGTAGGAATAACCCTGTCTGGAGACCCTCTTCCTGCTACAGATCAATACATGCAAAGACAGCTGCACCACAGACTTGAGAGCAAAGGTTATGGGGCCGTCATGTCAATGCTGGGACAGTCTCCAAGTGACCAACCACTTCCCTGCACATCTGGCGCTTTCTCCAAAACAGGGGCTTTGACTCTCAGCTGAGGAAACTCATGAGGAAAAAGACATTCATTTGACAACATTAAAACCACAACAACCATAATGACAATTCAAAAGCAATTCAAAATAACATATGAATATATTTGCAACACAATCAGATGTAGAGCTAATATTATTAGTATGCAAAGACCCCTGCAAATGAATTAAAAGATCACCCAGTAAAAACGGGCCGGGATGGATGAGCAGTAAACTCACATCCACCCAAACATAGAAAGACCAGTACACGCCAGTATGTGCTAAGATGCTCCCCTTCATTAGTAATAAAAATATTTAAACGTAAACATTGAGAATTCATTTATTTGACACATATTTTCAATATTATAATACTTCAAATAGTACATATGGCCAATGGGGTGGAAATTGGAACAACTTATCTAGAGGAAAGTGTGGCAAATATTTCAAAAGTCTTGAAAATGTTCTTATCCTAACCCAGTAATTCCAGTGCAGGAAATTTAACTGTAAGGACATAAGCATAGATTTAGTTATAGGAATGTTCACTGCCGTGCAGTGTGGTTTGGAGAGTGGAAATTTGGAAACCGCTTACATTCCTGACAAAATGAATTGCTTTAAAACTTTAGAGAGCTGTCATATAAATACCAAGGAACTGTGAAAACATACCACGTGAATATTGATATTCAAAGAAGAGCTCCATGACCATTTTAAAATCCATCTGAAAACATGGTTTTATACACTTGCACACATATGAGAAGCCAGAGTGCGAACTTAGTTTTTCCTCTTGATGGTGCATTATTACTTTGTTGTTCATTTTTAACAGCAAAAGGAATAAAAGTTCATAAATAGATAAAAATGAACTAAACGACATTTAGGAAAAGGTGGACCCAGTGAGAAAGGATACCAATCATGAGGACGCTTTTTTTATAAGTCCCAATCAAAGAAAAAGTGTCAGACTCCAGATCTTGCCTAGTGAGGAAATTTGTTTGGTTTGGACTTCATTCAATGTGTCAAGGAAACTGCTTATTTTCTTTCTGAGTGGCCTTTTAAGCTTGAATCCCAAATAGGTAAGGCTAATTGGATAACGCCTTGCTTATTCAAACATTTACTGACTTGAATCTGCTGCTTTTGATGGTGGTACCCATTGTTTGAACTGCAAACAAATCAACCTTTAACAATGCATCCAACCAAACAAAACAAGGAGGTGCAGCAGCTCTGGATGTGGAGAGGTTTCTTGAGTGATAGGCTTTGCACTGGCCTGCCTCTTTGACATAGCTAAAGACATCTATAAAGGACAAGGGAGAAGAGGAAGAGTTTAAAGGTTCTTGGGTAGGTAGCCCAAGGTAAAATGTGGAATCTACAATCCTTGCAGATTTCAGTGTGAATGCTAGCCCTGACTCACCTCATTCTGTGCAATGGGATTACAAGAGCACTATAGCACTATAGCACTATAGGTGGAGGCACTGGCAAGGTTGTTAACAGATCTGATCAGGCAAAAAGAACATCATAAATGGCACAAATTCCTGGAACCAATAAAAGTTACCTGGGCTTTATAACACAAAATATTTTACATGTGTTATCTTAAATTCTCACAATAATATGGTGAGGAAGAAAAGAGCAGGAATTTTTCCTATTCTTCTGATGTAGAAACTTGGAATTTTAAATGATTTGCTCAAGGTCATATAGGGCTTCTGAGTAACAGAAAAAAGTTTTCTAAAATCACAGAATAGGTTTGTTTCCATCTATTATTTTGAACTCACACATTAACAAAAGAAATTTGTGTGAAGAAGCTTTGAATGTCAGAGTAAGAAAGTGGCAGGAGAAGGGGTACAGAGAGGGAAAAATGAGTTGCATTCTATTTGGGGAGGAATAAACGAGCATGTCAGCATGATGTGGCTTGCTTGACTCTGCTCCCTATTTTTTGTTTGTTTGTTTGAGACAGGGTCTCGCTCTGTTGCCCAAGCTGGAGTGCGGTGGTGTGATCACAGCTCACTGTAGCCTCAACTTTCCAGGCTCAAGTGATCCTCCTACCTCAGTCTCCCCAGTAGCTAAGACTACAGGCATATGCCATAATACCTAGCTAATTTTTATTTATTTATTTTTGTCTCACTATGTTGCCCAGGTTGTCTCAAACTCCTAGGCTCAAGTGATCCACCTGCCTCAGCCTCCCAAAGTGCTGGGATTACAGGTGTAAGCCACCATGCCCAGACCTGTTCCCTCATTTTTTCAACTGCTATGTATTGATCACCTACAATGTGCCAAAAATTGGGATGGAGCTTTCAAGTATGTGCATACAAGCATGTCTGGAAGATGGAATGGCTTTCAAAAATCATCTCAAAACATTCCAATAATATAAAATGATATCTCTTTCATATTACTATGAAATCATTCTTCCTTATCCAGAAGTATATTTTAAATGTTAAAAATCTTATTTCTGAGTATAAATTGAAAACCACTGCTGACTAGAAAAACTTTTATTGAAAGAGATTTTTATCTGTACTATAAATTATAAAGAATCTCAAATGTAGAGTGCAGGTACAATAATGCATCTAGTATGCTTTATTGGTGAATGAGGTCTTGTCAATGGTTGTATGACAGTTTTTTTCGTAAAGCCAAATACAGTTTCCATAAACAGAGATTCCTAGAAATCTCTCGTAGATGTTTCTATCAGTGAAATGATCCTCACACTGGATGTTTGCACATAGTTTACAGTAGTAATTGTCATAGTTATGTCTTCACATTTTGACTGATGGCACTATTTTCCATAGTACTTATTACATCAATGCATAAAAAGTAATTTTCACTAAGATAGATATGAAGAATGAAGATAGATAATTGCAGGCAGCAAAAACCTAAATATAAAATACTTGTTGAGTTGTAAAAGCAATAAATGCTGATTATAGAAAAAGTTAGATAATATTGGATTGAAAGAACAAGACTAAAATCACTGTATTGCTGCTACCCCAGAATCCCACTGTTAGAATTTTAATATATATAATTCTAGAACTTATTTATGCATGCATAAATCAATACGTGAAAAGGCACTGTACTCTATTCAGTGATTTAAATTTCACCATTAGATTAGCATGTAGGCAAAAATATATTCTCAATATTAGGAGGCTTCAAATTTTCTACTGTATAGATGTACCATAATTTATCCATTCTCTTATTAGCATAATTTTCTAGCACTAGAACTTTTGGGTCAAAATTTACAAACATTATAAATACTTTTAAAATACATGTTGCCAGTTGTCCTGCAGAAAAATTATATTTTACATTCTCAACAGCAGTACATGTAAGAGTTTTTGTTTACTCAAACCTTAGCCTGCAGTGGACTTCTTAAATACTTGCCAATCTCATTAGCCAAAGTAACAGTCTTCACATTCAGATTTTCTTTTCTCTGATGACTGGCAAATGGCCTACTATTTGTACCCTTTATATAATTATTCCTGTGACCTCTTTTTATATTGGTGTGAACTCTTCCTATAAGAGATTATCAGCCCCTTGCCATGTGTAGCCAATGCTTTTCCAAATCTGACATTTGCGTTTCAGCCAGTTGACCTTTTGATGTCAGCCTTTCCTCTCCTCATGACTCTCAGTTCTTGTTTCAGAGAGGCCATGGCTCCCTGTGCTTTGAAATCTAAGATATATTATCTTCCTCAGCATACCATTGCTTTAAAACCTCAAATGCCATTCCATTTTCTATCTGTGGTGTGATTTTCTCTTTTCTTCATCTTTGTCCAAACTGTTATGTGAACTCTGTTGACCAGTCAGGATAAGTGGCTTGCACTTGGCCCTGCAACCCTTCTTACCTTCACTTGCCCAGTGACTGAATCTGCTTCTCAAAGTCAGAGATAGGAAGGCAGGTTGTTGTCCATGGCTTCAAGTCCAGCCCCCAGTTTCTAACAGGGTCCAGTGTATCTCTGCACCTTCAGGAGGACACATCTTCCTCTTTTCTCATTACCTGGTCCTCTTCTTCTCTGATCTGACATAGGCCAATTATCAGCAGGCATCTCCACCACAGCCCTTCCTATCTCTTCCCCTACCACTTGACTTGAAGCTCTTTTTTTCTCTGTAGGCACTGGGAGTTGCCTATTTTGCGGCTTCTGCTGTATTCCTAAATGTTTTATGGGATTCTCAATCTCTGTCTGGTTGTAGAAGTGCATCAGGGCTAGAAGGTGGGAGTAGCAGGTCGGGGAAGAAGAGGGAACAGAGGCACAAAACTACCATATTTTGATAGTCCCAGGGAGCAGCACCAGAAAACAGAGGAGGCCAGTTGCCCCATGTTTTGGTCAATACTCACTCATCACCTGTCCCCTGATTCAAGGTACCTTCTACCATTTTCCATGACCTCTCGGTTTCATGATTCAAAGTTCAACCATGAGCTGAAGTCTGAGTAGAACTTTTCTTAATCCACTTCTTTCTGTCTTATAATTAATACTAGTTCTTCAAAGTTTCAGGCATACTTAGTGGAGAATTCAATGACCTTCATAGTTATTTTTGAAACAAAAGCAGAGAATGGCTGAAGTGCAACAACTGTTAACATGTATCTTCTAACCACAAATGGTCTCTGGGCCTCTTCTCCCACTTCTTGTGTAATGGTTTACTTTTATAGAAGATTCTCACTGCAGAAATAGGTATTATATCATGACCCTTAAGTTATGCGGAACACAGGTAAGGCAGATTTTAAAAAGTGATTCATGTGCCACACCTTTTGAAAGAATTCTTATACAGGAGAGATTGTACAACACATAGCTAGGAATAATTGCTTTAACCCTGAGGTAGTGGGCTAATGTAAGAAATAGCATGTTTGGGAAAGTAAAGGGCAGATTTCAACTTTCTAATTAGAGAATAAATGAAACAAACATCTGAGCATCCACCACTTGTGTATTAGTTATTTATTGCTGTATAATAAATGATCTCAAAACTTAGTGGCTTAAAACAATGAGAAACATTTATTGTAATATGCAATCATGAGTTCAGGAGGAGCTTGGCTGGGTAGTTCTGGCTTGGGATCTCTTTTGTTATTGCAGTTTGATGGGCTACAGTCATCCAAAGGCTTAACTGGGGCTGGAGGATTCTTCTCCAAGGCAACTCACTTACAAAGCTGACACTTTGGTAAAGGATTTTGGTGGGAGGCTTCGGGGACCTCCCCATTTGAATGTTTTCATAGGGCTGTTTGAGTGTTTTCATGACATGGCCTGTATCCAAGACAACAAGGCAGAAACTGCAATGCCCTTCATAATCTACTCTGATAAGAGAAGGCTAGTCTTGGCCTCATAAGACTAGCTGTGATTGAGTGTAGAAGGACACCTCACAAGAACGTGAACACCAGGAGGTGATTATTGAGGGCCATCTTAGGAGATGGCTACCAAAATACGTCAGATCCTCTTTTATTTCTTTTTATTCCTATCCATTCTGTGTAACACATGGAAAAAATAAAGCACAGAAACTGGTAAGTGACAGACGTAGGATTTAAACCCAGAATTCTCTGGCACCTAAATCCATGCTATACCCACTGCAGTGGGCTTTGGAGCAGGTGGCTGTGTCTGTGTCACCTGGGATTCTGGAGGAGGAGCCTGAGGCAGTAGTAGTCTCAATGTATCATGGCTTTCCAGGGTTAGTAAGTACCTGAGTAGGGGCTCACAACCACGGATAGTTGAGTTTAATTTGTAGCTTGAGACCACATGGAATGTATGAAGGGAGGACATGGAGTAGATTGGCTCTGGAATGAACTGCAGGTTGAATGGGCAGGAGAGGTGACCAGGAGTAGAGCAGAAGAGTATGTGCATTAGAACAAAGGCTAGAGTGATCTGCATTGTCTAACAATCACTTTAAGGGAATGTAGGGCCTGTGGTTATGGGGGTAATAATGAGGAAGATAGTTTCAATCAAATTGTGTGTAAGACAAAAATGAGGCTAGGGTAGAGATGTCATCTGAATCCAGGTGTGTCAGCTTACTTGGTAACAAAGGAGCAGCTCCAGTTCTGTTTACAGTGTGAGAGTACACAATGATTATGCCCCAAAGGGCCCCTCTGACACAAAGCTAGTTGCCTGAAACAACCTTGAAACAGACCCATGATCTTTCTTCCAGGTAGTTCTCTTCTGAAATTGGGCATGTTTTGGAAAGAACTTAGCTCCTCTCTCTTCTGATGTTTCTCATTTGGAGAGCTAAGTGAATTTTAACTATGACTTGTCTGATGATTATCTGCTTGGGAAAAATGGCTCAAGCCCCTGAAAAGTTTCCCATGGAACATGCCTAGTGAGAAATGCTTAGCTTGTGGGGAAGTTGATCTTTTAGAGGTAATGATGCAGTTCAGGCTCTATTACCTGCTTTAAGCTTCAGAGAAAATATTCTTTAAATGGAAACAGATTGAGAGGGCAAATGGCAAACCTGTGGCTCTTGAGCTCTTCTTCCCCATTAACCAAGGCTAAAAGGCAGGCCTGGAAATCCCTTTTCAAGAGCTGCCAATGACATAACTTCATTTTAATGTACTACAAGTCCTTACGGGCACGTGCTTGATTTCATTTTTTCATCTGAACTTCTGATGTAAAGGAACCCAGTGCAACTTTTAACTTGGCCAACGTCTGAAAACCAGGCTGCTGGATTCTGAAGTACATCATCAGTGGAATGAATTCTTTTCATCTTTGTTCTCTAAATCTACTTTTTATTTGCCTGCATAAAGGAAAGAGAGTCCCTTTAATGTTGTGTGGATAAAAGCCACAAGAAAGAGATAAAGCATGGAACATGCACGGGGCCCTCGGGGTAGACAGAGCAAGGAGTTTTGGATGGCTCTTTACAACAAAGAAAGGCACATTGCTAGTTTAGACGATTACAGACAAGACAACTGTGGTTTACTTTGCATTAATTGAGAACTGTCCCATTGTGTACAAGGAGATTTTGGCAATGACAGATTAAGACTGATGTACATCTATAACCCACAGTCAAACAGATTATTACATTGAGGGGAAAACAAATAGCTTGAATGTTGCTTTAAAGCTATTCACTTTTGGCCCTAAAAAGTCACCAGAATTTCCAAGCATGGCTTAAAGCAGAGTCTTTGCTTTCTCCAAATTCCTTATCAAAGGTCAAAAATGCAGTGCCCTTGGCATATTATCATGTCTGCATATGTTCCTTTTCAGCCACTGACCTAGTGTTCATTTTAAGGGCCCAATTGTGGATATTCCTACTGTGTCCACCCTCTTGTCTGACTATATTTCATTAGTCCTACTTACTACTTTTAAGACCAGCAGAAGGAATGATTCATCCCTCTCCTTGTTAAATTTAGGAATGTGTTCTTTTCACGTTACAGCAGCAATGGCCACAGAAGAGAATTTTATTAAGGTGGACAAAGCCCTCCCTTAACTTCCTTTAAATCCCAACGTTCAGTTAAGTGGAGTGAGATCATCCTCCTCAGGGAGATATTATTAAGCCCTTAATTCATCTTGAGTTAATTTTTGTATAAGGTATAAGGAAGGGGTCCAGTTTCAGTTTTCTGCATATGGCTAGCCAGTTTTCCCAACACCATTTATTAAATAGGGAATCGTTTCCCCATTGCTTGTTTTTGTCAGGCTTGTCAAAGATCAGACAGTTGTAGATGTGTGGCATTATTTCTGAGGCCTCTGTCCTGTACCATTGGTCTATATATCTGTTTTGGTACCAGTACCATGCTGTTTTGGTTACTGTAGCCTTGTAGTATAGTTTGAAGTCAGGTGGCCTGATGCCTCCAGTTTTGTTCTTTTTGCTTAGGATTGTCTTGGCTATTCATGCTCTTTTTTGGTTCCATACGAAATTTAAAGTTAATTTTTTCTAATTCTGTGAAGAAAGTCAATGGTAGCTTGACGGGGATAACATTGAATCTATAGATTACTTTAAGCAGTATGGCCATTTTCATATTGATTCTTCCTACCCATGAGCATGGAATGTTTTTCCATTTGTTTGTGTCTTCTCTTATTTCTTTGAGCAGTGGTTTGTAGTTCTCCTTGAAGAGGTCCTTCACATCCCTTGTAAGTTGGATTCCTAGGTATTTATTCTCTTAGAAGCAATTGTGAATGGGATTTCACTCATGATTTGGCTCTCTGTTTGTCTATTACTGGTGTATAGGAATGCTTGTGATTTTTGCATATTGATTTTGAATCTTGAGACTTTGCTGAAGTTGCTTATCAGCCTAAGGAGATTTTGGGATGAGACGATGAGGTTTTCTAAATATACAATCATGTCATCTACAAACAGGGACAATTTGACTTCCTCTCTTCTTATTTGAATACCCTTTATTTCTTTCTCTTGCCTGATTGCCCTGGCCAGAACTTCCAATACTGTGTTGAATAGGAGTGGAGAGAGGGCATCCTTGTCTTGTGCCGGTTTTGAAAGGGAATGCTTCCAGCTTTTGCCCATTCAGTATGATATTGGCTGTGGGTTTGTCATAAATAGCTCTTATTCTTGAGATATGTTCCATCAATACCTAGTTTATCGAGAGTTTTTAGCATGAAGGGGTATTGAATTTTATCGAAGGCCTTTTCTGCATCTATTGAGAAAATCATGTGGGTTTTGTCATTGGTTAAGTTTATGTGATGGATTATGTTTATTGATTTGCATATGTTGAACCAGCCTTGCATCCCAGGGATGAAGCCAACTTGATCATGAAGGATAAGTTTTTGACGTGCTGCTGGATTTGATAAGATCTAAAACTATAAAAATCCTGGAAGAAAACCTAGGCAATACCATTCAGGACATAGGCATGGACAAAGCTTCATGACGAAAATGCAAAAAGCAATGGCAACGAAAGCCAAAATTGACAAATGGGATCTAATTAAACTAAAGAGCTTCTGCACAGCAAAAAAAAACTATCATCAGAGTGAACAGGCAACCTACAGAATGGGAAAAAATGTTTGCAATCTATCCATTTGATAAAGGTCTAATATCCAGAATCTAAAAGGAAGCTGAACAAATTTACAAGAAAAAAAACAACCCCATCAAAAAGTGGGTGAAGGATATGAACAGACACTTCTCAAAAGAAGACATTTATGCGGCCAACAAACATATGAAGAAAAGCTTATCATCATTGGTCATTAGAGAAATGCAAATCAAAACCACAATGAGATACCATCTCATGCCAGTTAGAATGATGATCATTAAAAAGTCAGGAAACAACAGATGCTGGAAAGGATGTGGAGAAACAGGAACGCTTTTACATTGTTGGTGGGAGTGTAAGTTAGTTCAACCATTGTGGAAAACTGTGGCGATTCATCAAGGATCTAGAACCAGAAATACCATTTGGCCCAGCAATCCCATTACTGGGTATAAACCCAAAGGATTATGAGTCATTCTGCTACAAAGACACATGCACAGCTATGTTTATTGCAGCACTATTCACAACAGCAAAGACTTGGAACCAACCCAAATGCCCATCAATGATAAGACTGGATTAAGAAAATGTGGCACATATACACCATGGAATACTATGCAGCCATAAAAAAGGACGAGTTCATGTCCTCTGCAGGGACATGGATGAAGCTATAAACCATCATTCTCAGCAAACTAACACAGGAAGAAGAAAACCAAACACCACACATTCTCACTCACAAGTGGGAGTTGAACAACGAGAACACATGGACACAGGGAGGGGAACATCACACACCAGGGCCAGTCAGGGGGTGGGGGACTAGGGGAGGGATAGCATTAGGAGAAGTACCTAATGTAGATGACGTTGATGGGTGCAGCAAACTACCATGGCACGTGTATACCTATGTAACAAACCTGCATGTTCTGCACCTGTATCCCAGAACTTAAAGTATAATAATAATAATAACAATAGAAGAAATTAGTAAGCCCTCACATTTCTTTCAGGTGTCTTACTTTTTCACGAAGCTTTCCGTATCGACCCATTCCATAGATGGGCAAATAGAGACTTGTGAGAACCGCAAAGTTAGGTAACCTGAGGGGAAGTTTCTGGTAATAAAATCCAGGTAAATTTTCTAACACCCTATGAATCAGCTGCAAGCCTAAGGCTAAACGGAAAACCAAGCCCCAATAATTTTCACCTTTCCTTCAAATTAAGGAGACACTATTTTGACATTTGTATAGCCCCAGAGAGATCTCCTGCTCATGAACTGAGCTTTAAAGTATTATTGGATATGCTCCATTGAGTCTTAAGGTTTGAGCAGCATTTATCCGAAAAGCAGAACTTCAACGCATTTTTCTGAAAATTGCCCTGGTTTAAAATATCCAGGCTGTTCTGTGAAAGCACCTTTGCTTTTTCTTCTCCTCTCAAGCTTTCTTCATATGCTCAAGTAAACAAGCCACGCTGAAGCTGAAGGACTCAGACCAAAAACAAAAGTCAAGGGGAAGGCCCAGAAAGCGGGGCCAACACATTCCCACATTTCCATATTTCCAGATTTGGGGTTCTGTGTTCAGAGCATGAACTCTCTCAAACGTTCTGCTCCCATCGGTCTGCCTTTTTAAGCAGCAAGATTTGTTGCTGGATAATTCTAAATGACCATCGCATACTAACAAAGCCATCCTATTTAGACGTGGGCAGATGAGATAGAAAATGGGTGGTTCGGGCAGATTTCATGAGGTCTAATAAATCTTCAGTAAATTAAAGCTCATCCCCCGCTCCTCCCTTCGTGGGCTCTTTGTCTTGCTAATACACATTAGGCCTTGCCTGGCTTCACACTTTCAGGCATTTCAGAGGTGAGGCCTGTACAAAGCTGCAGATGTGGAGACGGACGAGACCTTTGCCCCAAATGTTACCCATTAACATTAGCGTGGCCCACAGAAGAATTTTACCACGGTTCTCCCATCTCAAAAGAGCTCCCAATGAGCAACTTGGGAGCTTAAACCAACAAGAAGAGAGGTGGTGAAGAAGCAGAGAAGGCCACTGTACATCTCTGTTTCCAGACTGTGTGGTCTTGGTTCATTCTTTTAAAATATCCAGAGAGAGAGAGAATGAGACATGAACTTTATAATTACAAAAACAATACAGTTTGAGTATTTATAAATGATAGTACTGACTGGTGTAGAGTGAAAAGTTAATCACCTTCTCTCCCTACATTTTGATAACTAATGTTAAGTTTCTTACGTATGCTTCATGAAAATTTCTAAGCACTTGTAAGCATACAATCACCTTTGAAAAAGGAACACATACAAATGGGATCACACTGTCCTGCAGGTTGCTTGATGCAAGAAAAGTAGCAAACTGGAAAAATATACATGACAGAAGACTAATTTTCTTAATGCATAAAATACTGGTGTAACTCAATAAAATAAGGAGTAGTTACCCTATGGAAAAATGAGCAACATATTAAAAAAACAGCAGCCAACAACAACAAAAGAAGTGGCCAAAGGAAAGTTTCCCATTCAATTGAACAAATAAAATATTAAACAACAAGCTACCATATTTCTCCTGTCAGCGTGGCACAAATTCATAAGCTTACTAATATCCAGTGTTATCAAGGATGCAAGAAAACATATTCTTATAATTATAATCGGAGTAGAAATTTTTGGACAGCAATTTGATTAGCTATCAAATGAAATATCCATATATCCTTCGACTTAGCAACTTTCTATTGGGGTTTATCTTATTGACAGAACTTTGTACGGTCTTACAAATGTATGTACAAGAATGTTTACCACCAACAACACTAACAGGAAAAAAGAGAGGAAATCTATATTTGCATAAATAAGAGATGGTTTAAATAAAATACAGACCGTGTAGGAAATGGAACACTAGAAGTAGAGGCTGTCACAGAAACCCTCCTTTAAGAACTAGGAGGGGCCTTAACTGATTGTTCGGATTTGGCCAGGTAGATGAG
The DNA here is from genome assembly GCF_028885655.2 of Pongo abelii. Taxonomy (NCBI): domain Eukaryota; kingdom Metazoa; phylum Chordata; class Mammalia; order Primates; family Hominidae; genus Pongo; species Pongo abelii. The sequence goes on along the minus strand of NC_072004.2, from coordinate 14,855,793 downwards.
AGGAGAGGAGGGGGAGGGGATTCAAGAGTGGTTTGTAGTGAAGACTGCTCCTCTCCCAACAATCCTCCAGATTCAACCCCATCTAGCCCCATGGCTGCACAATCTGGAGGGTAGATCGGAGGCACCAGCAATTAGTAGAAGGTTAAGCAAGGATTTAAAGTGAATCTACCCAGAATCAGAATGCACAGCAATTAGGAGCTATGGTGACAATGCGGGGGGGGGGCTCTATTTTTCCTACTCACAATAGCTAATTGGGCACCTGCTGGCCAGGCGATGCACTCTGGGAGAAAGAGTGATGCATATGCCAGGAACAGAGTCCTGTTCTCATAGAAATTAGCGCGTTTTCTTTCTCATTCTATGTAGTAAATATTTTGGTCTGGGAAAATGAGCCCATATCACACAGTGCTTCTTTCTGCACCTACCTCTTTACCTATAAATTTAGCCTCTCATTTCACCTGTGGCTTCTGAATTGCCTGGATCCGCAACACCCAATAACAAGCAAACACACAGTTACAGCCAAATCCACTTATAGGAACTCTGAAGGGGATTAACCTCACACAGGTCACATCTCTGAGCAAGGCGTGGCCATATCCCTATCCCCTTTCTTCCTGTACTGTCTTGGGCTGTTTCTGTCTTAGACTTTCATGGCTTCATTTTCTTCCAAATATTTCCACTGTGCCTTCTGTAACTTTGCCCCATAACAAATACATTTCTGTCTCTTCACAGAATATTTCTCCAACCTTTCCTACCTGGCCACAGCCCAGAAGTGCAGGAACCATCGTTTCACCAAATCTTGCAAATTCCAAGCATTTCCTTGTGCTTTTGTTCTTGCATTACACTCAACCAAGAAAATCCCAAACCTGGGAGAGTCTAACAAAAGCCTCCTGAGGGCAGCCCTGCACAACTAAGTCCTGCTAGGAAAAAGACTCAGGACAAAGCAGATGGATAAGCAAAGATTTGAAGTGAAACTTCCCAGAATCAGAATGCATCTCCTGGTGTGTTCTGCTTTCTGCAGTGACTGTTTTCACACCTCCTTTGCCACTCCTTTTCACCTTTGACTTCCGCTCATACCAAACAAAGACCAATTTCCATCACCACAACTACAACCTGCCCTGCCTCTGCACTCGTCTTCTCTCCAATTACAGTGGAGGACACTCCTCTCCTGCATTCTAAGACCAACTCCATCCATTTTGCCTCCTCACTGACCTCATTTCCTCACCCACATGCATTTTCAATTTTCTTCTCTGTCTCCTCTCTTACTCTCTTCTCCCAGATCACTGCCTTCAAAAATCAAACATGTTCCAGGTTCTCCCATCTGAATGAACTCTCACTGCATCCTGCATCTTGAGCTGTTCTAAACAGTTGTAGATACATACCATCTTCTCTTCCTCCTCCATTCAATCTCGCACCCTACCATTCTATTGAAATTGCCTCAGGAAAGGTCAGCATTTCACTCCATGTGGCTAAATAAGAGATAGTTTAATCTTCATTTGTGCTTTCAATTGACTCCTTCCTCCTTCTAGAACTTTCTCTTCTCTTAGGTTCCATGACACCACTCTCTTTCTCCCATTTCTCTGGCATTTACCTCTCAGTTAACTTTCCTGACTCACTCTCTTCTACTAACTCCTTAGAAATTGGGGCTTGCCCTCCTTCTTGCTCTGTACTTTCCTCAGGCAAGCTTATCAGTCTTTTACATTTAAATAATATCTCTATAAAGAATGTTATTATTATTTACAAAACTAATAAAATTTATCAAGTTATTTGCACATCTTAGCTTATCAGTAACTTATCACAAAAACCCTATACAAACAATAAGCATATTACATAAAAAACAGGAACTGGCTCAGTAGGGTAAGATTTGCCTAAGGTTGCACAATAAGTTGTAGACCCTGTTGTCGCTAGTCAAGTCCCAGGCTACTTGACTCCAAAACCTTATTCTTCATCATTGTACTCCTAACACTCCTATTGATAAGATTTCAAGTTCCTATCTCCAGTCCAGGCACTTTTTGGGAACTTCAGAATCAGACAGTCAAGTGCCAGTGTACCACCTGCCTCAGCTCAACATGCTCAGAACTGAACTCTGAACTCATTCCTCCCCCAGATCTCTTCCTAATCTGCTTTTGCCTTGAATTCCCCATTTCAGTAGATAACACCCTGATATGGTTTGAATATTTGTCCCCTCCAAATCTCATGATGAAATGTAACCTCTAGTGTTGAAGGTGAGGCCTGCTGGGAGGTATTTGGATCATCAGAGTGGATCCTTCATGAATGGCTTAGCCAATCCCATGGCAATGAGTGAGTTCATAGGAGATCTGGTTGTTTAAAAGTGTGTAGCTCCCCGTCCCCTCTCCTCCACTTGCTCCTGCTCTCATCATGTGAGGCACTGGCTCCCGCTTTACCTCCCACCATGATTGTAAGCTTCCTGAAGCCCTCACCAGAAGCAGATGCCAGCACTCTACTTTGAGTACAGCTTGCAGAACTGTGAGAAAATTAAACCTCTTTTCTTTATAAATTACCCAGCCTCAGGTATTTCTTTAAAGTAATATAAGAACTAATACACACCCTGTTCTTCCAGTTGTTCCAATTTGGATTCATTAATGACATCTTCTATCATCATTTATCCAGCTAACAAGGCCTGGAAATACACACACACACACATACACACACACATGCACACACACACATACACACACACACGCACAGACTTCTCTCCAGCTTCTTAAATAGTGCAAATTGTCATGTCCCTCTTAAACTCCCCCGAAGCTCCACAATGATTTAATGATAATGTCAAAAATTATTTCCATGATGCACTACACTCTCCATGATTTGTCTTCTTCTTACCTCTATAGCCTTATCTCCCAAACTCTGTCCAGTAATAATTTCCAGCCACCCCAGACTTCTCTGTTCTTCACATGTGCTCTTTACATGAGTAATTTTTTTGCTAGGTCCCTTGTTCTCCTATTATCCCACTTCACATCCCTCTTCTTAACCTTTAAGAACCAGATTAAACTTTTGTTCTCATTTAATCTCACTGCACCTTGGATATTTCCTTCATAGCACTTATTACAATTATAAAATTGTATATGTTAAACACAATCATGTTTACATGATTAAACACAATCACATATAATGTTTATTTCCCTATAGACCAAATGCTCTATAAAAACAAAGAATGGCAATCTGGATAACGTATGCATCCTAAACCTTGCATAGTGCTTGAAATATACTTGAAATTCAATAAGCATTTGTTGAATGAATAAATAAAGCAAAGGTATGATGGTATACCAAGCAGAAGTATCAAAGACTAGAGCAAGGTCTAGGTAAATGGTTCTCAAACTGGGGTCTCCAGACCAGCTTATGATATTGCTGCTGGTTCCAGTGCTTGCAGGCAATAGTTTCATCTGTGGAATGGGAATAATTTCTCTCAAAGAAGGTTATTGGGAAAATTAAATTCTAGTATATGAGAAAGAATCTACTATAAACAATTAGTATGCATTAAATGCTAATATCTTTCCTTGGTCTCTATTGTTCTCCCCAAACAAGTGTTATGCTATTTAAAAGGCAGCCTAATTAAAGAGATTATTTGAGAAACTGTTATCTGTGCTGAGACTTTTAGAAGCAGAAGGTAGAATCAAAAACCTCCCTGGACCAAAATGGAATATAGAAAGTCTTTCAGGACCACTCCAACCAATTTCTTTGTTTGGAACAAACAAACAAACTTTCTTTGTTCTTTCTTTTCAACTGGATTTCAGTTTAATAGTAACCTAGGACATCTAAGTTAACACTTAAACCTTAGTAAGTAGATAATGGTTCCCAGGAACTGACACTATTTCTGGAAAAGGAAAAGATCAAAAACTAAAAGGATTTTCTACACTAAAGCTCCGGTCCATGAGCTCTTATGTTGCATCCTGTTGGATGCAAAAGATAGGCTAACATCTGCTTCTAAAAGATAAACTTAAGATAGCATGGTTGAGTGTGTATGATACTCCCCCCCTCTGTTAGTCTTGGTCTTGTCAGACTCCAGCTTCCAAATTCATGGGCTGTAGGATACTGATATCTAATGGGTTTAGGAAATGTTGGCTGGAAGCATGACCTTCTTGGTACAGGTCTTGCCATCAGTTAACTACTAATTTAAGATTCAGTGAAGGAAAATAAATTCAGATCTCAGTGACAAAAATTGACCTTAACGTCTTTCATCTTTGTTGTTAATGCTAATGGCTAATAAGGGGTACAGAATCCTTAACCCAACTCTGTCATTTTTATGGCACAGGGCAAATGGAATACCCTGGAGTTTTAAAGCCTAACAGCTTTAAGATTGTGTTTTTCTTTTCAAATCTCACTGCCTTAGTTTGTTACCACCTCTCTGTTGATTATATCACTTCTCATCAGGTTTTTTGGTGCCCAGTCTCTTCCTTTCCCAAGGAAAGATTACTGCCCTATTCATCCCAATTTATCACCCAGTGAGATTACACATAAAGGATGCAGCCAGCATCTGGCATGTCCACTTCTATAGTGAGTTATTGAAAGTGAGATATTAAAGATAGACGTCTTAGATTTTCATGCCAATCCCGGAGGGTGAAATAACTTCCAAGGTTACAAAGACTGCTCATGGCTGAGAGGAGAGTAGACAAAATGTCAAATTCTTTCCATCACTACTGTTAGTCTGGACTTTTTTTCCATCCTAAAGATCAAGATCACTAATTATTCTTGTAATGGTAACATAGATTCTAACATTAAAGGGTATCATATAGAAGCAATCAGAGGCATTCACAACTTTCTTTATTCAACTAATTTTTGAGCATGTATCATAGGTTAGACACTATTCTAAATGCTTCTGATTCATCATAAGCAGAAGAAAATCCCTTCCTGCATGCAGCCTGCAGACTGAGAGCGCGTGCATGTGTGTGTGTGTGTGTGTGTGTGTGTAAAGTAAACCAATTAGAAAATAAATGTAATATGTAACTTGTTAGATGATTAAAAACTATGGGGCTAGGAGTGAATTAGAACAAGGTCATGGGCATTGAGAGTGCCAAGGGGATTACAGTGTTGATTAGGATTGTCCAGGTAGGCTACAGTGACATTTTAGAGAATACTTAAAGGTGAAGGAGTTACCTGAGTGAATATTTAAGGGAAAAGTTTTCCAGGCAGAAGAAATAGCCAGGGCAAATGTTCACATGATAAGCCCCCTTAACAGACAACTTAGCTTTATTAAGATTCCCTGCCCTTTCTGCCACCATTGTCCTTATAGTGATGTTGGGGACCACACGTTAAAAGAAAGACACATGAAGCATTAACCCCTCCTTCTAATAGGACCCCCACCCTTATTGGCAGTTGTTTGTGGCTTCATAGAATATAACTAGCAGCCCTTTATCATCTTCCACATGCTAGGGATATAGAGATCTCATAGAGATTGCATAAAGATCTCATTCAATCTCACAACCACCCAAGGAGTAAGTAAGGTGCTGTCTCCACATTACAGAAGGTAGAATCAAGAGTCCTGGAAGAGATATCCCCTACCCAAAGGAACATTACTCTACTTTCAAATCCTATAAAACGTTTCTTCACACCAAGCTTCTTTCTTTATAAATTATCTATATTGCAGTATATACATTTTCTATATTATTATTAAATATTAATGTTCTAAAGAATATGGAAAAGTAAAAACTAAAATTCGTCTTTTCAAATCCTTGGAAACCAAAGCCATCTTTTTGGTAGCAGGGACATTAAATCTCAGTCACGTTCTGGGGGGCCCTTCCCCCTCCCCACATTGCATTGGAATCTTTACAGTCTTCTGCTGTCCAGACCACTTGGAGAAGGGTCCTCTGGTTTTCGGTCCATATTGGTCACCTTTGATGTGATCATTGTCCGGATTTTGACGTTTTCTTGAAAGCAAGAGAAACTGATCTCCACTTTAGGCTCAAGGGCAATGTCCAAGCCTGATAGCCTCTCTGTTCCTTGCCTGGCCTGCCTGGGGACCCTCTATCCAGTCCCATCTGATAAAAAGCCCCCTTCTTGGGGGAGGAGTCTTAAGTCCTTACTGCTCACGGAAACTGCAAAACCTAATTCCCCTAGGTTTTCAGTCTTTGAGGGCTCTACAAGCATCTGAATTTCTAGGATTAGTCACTTCTACACTTCTAACTCCAAGCACTGGACTCCATTTCCACATACCTGGACCCCCACATTAGTGTCCTTCATGAGCCTGACACTCTAATGGCTTTCGTAGTCTTTCAAGAAGGAGAATATAAAAAAAGCACAGACCTTTAAAGAAACTAAATTCTCTGCATGTGGGAGAAGAAGAAAAAAAAGGAGATAAATATAATTTAGTTCTTTTTCCTTAATAATTCATATATTTTTAATTATATAAACAAGTTCATTTCATCCTCATATAAAATCTTGTACCTTGTTTGGTCTCACTCAAAATACCTCTGAGATCTTTTATCAGTTTATGCATAACAATCCCTGTACTTTTTGAGAGTTGCATTGTATTCTAATAGCAGCTTCCATATTGACAGACAAACTTGTTTCCCATTTTGTGACTGATTACTAACAATGCTGCAGTAAGCAATCCTACACAGATAATTCAGTGCACTTTTATGAATATAGCCATATAGTTAAATCCTAGCAGTGGAACGGCTGATTCATTGCTTGGGGTATGTGAACTTAAATACAGTCAGATATTTCAGACTAAGCAACATGGAAAAACCCCATCTCTACAAAAAATTAGCTAGGTGTGATGGTGCCTGTTTGTAGTCCCAGCTACTCAGCAGGCTGAGGCAGGAGGATCACTTGAGCCCAGGAAGCAGAGGTTGTAGTGAGCCAAGATGGCACCACTGCACTCCAGCCTGGGTGACAGAGTACGACCCTGTCTCAAAAAAATAAGTACAAAGAAAGAAAAAAAGGAAGAAAGAAAGACGAGAAGTTAGATATCATTAACTGTCCTCCTAAAAGATTCTGATTTAAGTTCACAACAAATCAAAATTGTAGCTATTTTTTGCACACTCCTTCAAAGTCTAACATTTATTTAGTGCATCCTATGTGAAAGGCTCTTTTCTAACTGCTTTTTGTATATTTTCTCACTCTATCTTCTTCACAACTTTGTAAGTATTTTTTTTTTCCATTTTATAGAAGAGAAGTGAAGCACAGAGAGGCTAAGTAATTTACCTGAGGTCACCCAGCCAGTAAGTGGTGAAACCAAGCTTGGAACCCAAGGGTAGTCTGATTTAAGGTGCTACATTTTTTTTTTACCATCTATAAATCTTAATATTTACCAATTCTGACAGGTTAAAAACTGGCATTGCATGGTTATCGTAATATTTGCTACTTTAATTATGAATAAGAGTTAATGTATTTGTTTGCTATTGATATTTATTTCTGTGAACTGTTCATGTATACACGTTTTTGTTTTTCTGTTGGGTTATATGATGTTTCATTGATCCGTATGAGTTCTGCATGTCACAAAAATTAGCCCTTCATCACATGCTGTAAGTTTTTCTTACCCTTATACTGTTTGCCTCGACTTTGTATATGGCATTTAAAAAGAATTTTTCTGTGTATTATATGAGTTTTAAATTATGTGATTAAACTGATCAGTTTTGTAGGGATTTCTAGAAGGGGAAGGAAGGAAGAGGGAGGCAGTAAGGGTTGAAAAACTGTGGGGTACTATGCTTACTACCTGGATGATGGGATCATTTGTACTCCAAATCCCAGGGACAGGCAATTTACCCATGTAACAAACCTGCACATACACCTCCTGAACCCAAAGTAAAAGTTGAAAGAAAAAAAAATAATAAAATTATCAGTTCGGGTTTGGAAGATTTTTATAATGCTTTAAAAGACCCTCCCACAATAGGATGATAAAAAATAGTTTGCCTGGGTTGTTGTCTAGAATACAATATTTTCTTCGATATGTACATTTTCAATAAATTTGGTATAATAAGCAAAGTGATGCTCTATTTTTTCCGACACTATCAATTCACTTGAACCAATGTTATCTAGAAATTTCAGAAGTGTCACCTTTATCATATTCCAAATTCCTATTTATATTATATTCTAAAATTAAGTGATTTTTAGTATATTCACAAAATTGTACATCGTCACCACTCTCTAATTCCAGAACCCATATATATTTTGAGGCTAATTCTAAACCTGCATTCAGTTAAAGATACCTGTGTCTATTGGTGCCTGTAACACCAGAATCTTCTAACTACTAAAGCTATAGAATGTACATAAATCAATAAATTTACTCGTATCCTTTTTCCTTTCTGGAAGACAGGGAAGCATGGATAATTCTGCAGAGCAGTAATCATTTATGGGATACAAAAAACCCCAGTATTTTTACTTTAATGAAAACTGAGACTGTGACGGTGCTTAACTCACCACATTGAATGTATGCCTGTTATCCCTTACTGATTCCGGTTTGAATTCAAGATCTATAATACTTTGTATCACTTGTGCTTATTTATACAGGAAAAGTGGCCCCCTCTTTATATAATTGGTTTAAGTACTTGGACTTGTGTTTTCCTGTTTCCTTATGAGTATTTCACAAGCTAATCACGTTTTTTTCTCTATGCATTAAAGCAAGACCCTCTCTGCACATCTTCCCTTCATTTGTTAACATTATGTTTGTCCAGCCACTCCCATTTATGGAAACATTTACTGACAGTCCAGTGTTTGCTAGGTAATATATGGCAGGAGATAAAATGACAAAGAGTCTTTGCTCTTAATTTGGCCAGGAAGCACTTAATAATGAGGACTTTTTTTTTTTTTTTTTTAACGAAAAGGTAAAGCAAATTCTGCGTCTTCCACTTTCCACCACTTCAAGCTCTTATTTCTGGCTTAAGGACATTTTATTCTGAATATAAACTATTTCTCAATTAACTGAGGATAAAGTAGCAGTGGCCGCTTCCCTTCCACTCCCATTCTCTACTATGCATCTATCACAAGCAAAACCTTAAGTGAATGCCAGGATTATGACATCTGCATAATTTACATAGTTGGCCTCCATGTGTCTGCATCTGTCTGCATGTCAGTATGGCCTCTCCCCATGTGCAGGTTGGAACTGCTGATTTCAGATTTCACGTTCCTAGAGAACAAGCAAAGCTCTGTTCCACTTTGCTTGCCAGTCCCCACGACAATCCTGCACAGGTGGGAGCTGGCTCCCTGATGATAAAGTAGTAATGAGCACCTAATTATGGATAATTGCATAATGAAGGGCTCTCTCGCTTCTGCCAGTTCACATTTGCAGCTGGTACCTCAACGATTTCTGCTTGTGGCAACAGGTTACTTTCTTCTGGAATTATTTGAGGGAAAAAGGCAGCATGCCAGCACGCCAGCATGGATTAAATTATCCCCAACAAGTCAGTACCTGATTCCTATTTCTCAAGGGCAGGATGGGGAACTTGACTAGTCATTCTCATTATCCAGGGAGATTAGTTTGCACACCCAGGCTATGGGCTAATAATGTCTTCCATTTGGAGAAGGCTTTAAATATTCAGGCTATGCAACCACACCCTTCTGAATTTCTGTAACAAGCTGCTAATGTGCCAGTCTGTAACTGCAGCAGTGTGCAGTAAGCTGTAGCACAGTGTTCTTCAAATTTGTCTGCTTATAAGACTCACCTTGTACATGTGTTAAAAATATGCATTTCCCAACGCTCATCTGGACGTACTGAATAAAAATCTGCCAGGGTAGTTAAATGGACTCAGGTTCTATTCCCAGATCTGCCACTAATCATGATCTGGGTAAGTCACACCTTTTGTGGGCCTTAGTTTTCTCAACTGTGATATGAGATACAGAACTCCAAGATCTATGAATGTGATTAGATAATACATTGTCCTCCAGATAGGAAGTGTTACTTGACCACTCTCCTAAACCAACCACTGAATCAAAGTGCAGCAGATTGCATTTTTCTGAAAAGACTGCCAAAAAATATTTCCCATTGTATTTTCTTCCTCCCTCCATTCCTCCCTTCCTCCCTCCGTTTTCCTTTTTCTCTCCTTTCTTCTCTCTCCCTTTCTCTCTTCCATCTTCTAGTGTGATCTTGATTCATTCAATTGAATAAAGGTATCTTTATTTTCTCCCCTAGAATTTGGGTGCTCTTGTGACTATTATTTAACTTCCAAAGGTAGGTAATAAAATGTGATACAGTTTCCTCTTGGTTCTCTTAGGATGCTGACACTTGGAACCCAGCTACCATGCTGTGAGGAAGACCAAGCAGCCTGAGGACGTGAAGAGGCACCATCCTGCAGTCTTGGCTGAGCACCAATCCAGCTATGAGAGTGGGCCATCTTCACAGTGGATCATCCGGCCCCCAGTCAAGCTGCTCCAGCTTATACTGCATGTAGACTGGACTAGCAGTCTTCACATAGTCCTTCCCAAATTGCAGTGTTGTGAGTAAAATAAATAATTGTTGTCTTAGCCTGAAGATCTGCAATGGTTTGCTACTCAGCAATACAAAACTGATGGACCACGTGACTGAGTGTAGAGTATATACTTGAGCAATGAAAATAAGATAGGTGAGTGGTATTGGGCCCAATTATGGATAACCCTTATGAGGGAATCGGATGTGTTCTACTTGGCAATATTAATTATAAGAGGTATACCAGATGGAGGAGGTTAGAAATGACATTAAGAGACCAGAATGATGGTTAAGAGGCCACCTCATTAATTCCAGCATGAGTTGATAAAGTCTAGCATTAGGTCTATCACGGTAGAAAAAAGCAGATGAGGCAGTTGAGACATTAAAAATTACCAACAGGACACATTTTCTGAATAAAAATGAGCTATGAGGTTGGGATTAACACTGCTGAGTCTTTGAGCTTTTTTTTTTTTTTTTTGAGATGGAGTCTCATTCTGTTGCCAGGCTGGAGTGCAGTGGAACGATCTCGGCTTACTGCAACCTCCGCCTCCTGGGTTCAAGTGATTCTTGTGCCTCAGCTTCCCAAGTAATTGAGACTACAGGTGCGTGCCACCACGCCCAGCTACCTTTTTTGTATTTTTAGTAAAGTTTCACCATGTTGGCCAGGATGGTCTTGAACTCCTGACCTCATGATCTGCCTGCCTCGGCCTCCCAAAGTGCTGGGATCACTGGTGTGAGCCACCGTGCCTGGCCACGCTTGTCTTATTGAGAATCTTGGTACTCTTGACAATAATGGGAAAACTTGGAAACTGGCATAGGAAAATCCTTCCATTACTAGCAAGTTGAGTCAAGTTCAAGTCAACTTGAATTTACTGAGAGTTTCCATAATGACAGACATCTGACCCATAGGAAACATAAGGCATCTGTAAACATGCAAAGGCGAAAATGTTGGGTGAGGCTGGAGCATTGTCAGGAGCATGCAGGAATGTCAGTCATCCACAAGGCCTTGTCAGGTGGAGTTTTTGGGTGAATTTACTCTGGTCCAGGGTTTGGTTCTTAGCCTGACAAGTTTAGAAACTTGTCCTTTCAGCGTATTGGGACTGAGTGGAAAACACATTAATCAAACTCAAAAGACTGAGCTATAAAACCAGTGTTCTAATTTAACCATTTATAACAAGAGATGTCACCCGCCCGGAATATGCCTTTCAGCATGACCAGCACATTCCTTCCTTATGGGCAAACCTACATATGAAGCCAATTCATAATCATTAATCTTGTTGGGCATGAAATCAAAAGGAGAAGCAGCTGAAGTTACTGTCTAAGTAGCAAGCCTAGAATGCCTGATGCAGATGTGTCCGTGATAAGATGGGCTTTCAATGGGTACGAACTAGACAACTAACCTGTCTCCCTTTCTCTCTCCCCTAGACTGTGCCCAAGGCATTTAGAGACACTACTTTCTCTGAACTTCACTGGAGGAACCACCACATATCCCTTTTAGAGTGATGCGTTTTGCTTTAGACAAAAGGCTACAATAAAATGCCTGGGATCATTTTGGCTTTTCTTTCCTAGGGTCCCTCTGGCTGAATTCATTTTATAGCAATTTCAAAGTACTAATGAAACTAATTTTCTGGTTCTTGTTGGGATAACACCTTGTGGTAGTTCTGACTATACCCAACCAAACAGAGCCATTTTAAAACTGTTGGAATTGGAAAACAAAAGAAAATTCTGCGAGAAAGAGATTTCTAAGCCAAAGAAACAAAGGGGACGGTTGGAGGCTCAGAGGGGCTCTTCCAAGGAAAACTGCACAGAGGGGAGTAAAAGAGTTAAAACTTCAGGAACGTAAGTGTGGGAAACATAATGTGTAGGCTAACAAGTACCAGGGCAATGGGGACAAAGTAGTAACAACTGTCCAAGGGCTGAGAGAATGTCTGTGACGGAGAAGGTAAAAAAGGCATAGGTTATAGGTGCAGCCACAAGGACGTCTTACAACAGAGCTTCTTTGTAGATTTCAGCTTGTTTCCTCCTCAAGGGTTTATTTCTAGATAGTGTCCCTGAATTTTGGCGATGCCAGGTGAACACCTGCCAGTCTCAACAACCAGGTCTGTGAGATTTTCCACGTGGCTCTTTATAAAAAAATATTTTAATGGAATCAACCTAGGTGTCCAACAACAGAAGCCTGGGTAAAGAAATTGTAGTATATATTTTGGAATGGAATACTATTCAGCTGTAAAAAAATAAAATCCTATCACTCTTGGCAACCTGAATGGAACTGGAAGACATTATGTTAAGTGAATAAACCAGGCACAGGAAGTTAAACACCACACATTCTCACTCATATGTGGAAGCTAAATAAGCTGATATCATAGAAGTAAAATGTACAACAGAGGATGTTGATGGCTGGGAATGGGAGGAGATGAAGAGGGTGGATAGAGTGAGATTTGTTAAAGAATACAAAATTACAATCAGATAGGAGGCATAAGTTCTAGTGTTCCATAGGACTGTAAAATGACTATAGTTAACAATCATACATAGTTTCCAATAGCTGGAAGAGGGATATCAACTGTTCGGAACACAAAGAAATGGTAAAGGCTTAAAATGATGGATATGTGGCCAGGTGCGGTGGCTCAGACCTGTAATCCCAGCACTTTAGGAGGCCAAGGCGAGCAGATCACGAGGTCAGGAGATCGAGACCATCCTGGCTAACACGGTGAAACCTCGTCTCTATTAAAAATACAAAAAAATTAGCCAGGCGTGGTGGTGGGTGCCTTAGTCCCAGCTACTCAGAAGGCTGAGGCAGGAGAATGGCATGAACCTGGGAGGCAGAGCATGCACTAAACTGAGACTGCACCACTGTACTCCAGCCTGGGCAAGAGAGCAAGACTCCATCTCAAAAAAAAAAAAAAAAGATGACAGATATGCTCATTATCCTAATCAGATCATTATACATTATATATGCGGAAACATCACTAGGTACCCCATGAATATGTACAATTATATCAATTTCAGAAATAAAAGGAAAGATCTTTTAAAGCAACAGGTTAGTAGGTCAACAGTAATTAGAGGTACATTTAAAGGCTACCTTGGGAGGTTAAGTTTAAGCACTTGGCTATGATTGAGGTGTTTCGCATTTATCAGTGCTGAATCTAATCTTGAGGTTTAGGTTTAACAGCTGATCTAAATGTTGCTTCTTTCTGACTTCCCCTGAATCTGTATTTTGAAGTCTGCACAAAAATTCAGAACAAACTTTCTAATAAAAATCCTCTCAGCAGTTTTCTCTTACATCTAGAATTTTATCTTAGCTTCAATCATATATTACTTGTACACCGTAATCAGGATGTTACGACTGTATAAAACATAAACTTTGCATTCTTTATATATTAGTGTCCCACCAAGTATCTCTGTAGGCTCCTGTGTTTTTTCCTTAATCAGACATTTTCCTGACAATTTATTATCCTAAGAGGACTGAAACAGCCTTTCTCCTCTTCTCCAGGTCTTCTTTATCCAGTAATTACATGATTTGACAAAATGGTAGCAATCCTCTTAAGAACTTATTTAATGACTTACTTCTGATGAAAAACTAGGTTTATATCAGAATAAGTAGGGGAAGCTGACTCTTGGAGCACATATAAAAATTTCCATTTAAACAAGAATTTAACATATATTATTTTTAAACAAAATGACTAAGCACCGGGGCATCTATAATTTGAAGAAAGATTCCAGATTTACCACAAAGTATGTGACAATCTTTATGAATTCATGTCAGTGGTAAGAAAAGTCAAACTGAAGGGAGTTTTGAAAGAAAATATTGGTTAAAAAAAATTGTGTCCTAGAAAAGTGTCTCTAAATTGTCTTTAGGTAACAGTCTCTTGGCCTTTCGACTAAATTCTTTCCTTTCTTAGTCTGTTCAGGCTGCTATAATAAAAATACCGTAGACTGGGTGGCTTATAAACAACAGAAATTTATCTCTCACAGCTCTGGGAGCTGAAGTCTGAGGGTAGGGTGCTGGCATGGTGGAATTCTGGTGAGGACCCTCTTTTGGGTTGAAGACTACAGACTTCTCTGTCCTTATGCACTAGAAGGTGTCCTCTAGGGCCTTTTTTTGGTTTATAAACTAGTTTACTAATTATTTTAAATTGACAAATACTTGTTTTGAAATATGCTTACACTGTGGAATGGCTAAGTCAAGCTAATTAACAAACGCATTACCTCACATACTTATCATTTTTTTGTGGCAAGAACTCTTAGAATCTACTCTCTTGGCAATTTTCAAGAATGCAATGTATTGCTATTAATTATAGTCACCATATTGTACCACAGAGCTCTTGAACCTATTGTTCCTATCTAACTGAAGTTTTTTCTTTTGATCAACACTTACCTCACATCAGGCCTCTTTCACTGATCCCATTCACCAGGCTCCATCCTCATGACCTAATCATCTCCCAAAGGTCCCACCTTTAAAAGTGTTAAAAGCCTTTAACACTGTTGCTGTCAGCATCACTTGATCATCAATACTTTTCTAAGGGAAACTAACCTGTAAAAAGAAAAAAAGATTCAGTAAGACTCAAAAAATACATATAATGCTCCTTTTTTTAAAAAGAGAATTATTAATTTTAATAAATAAATGATTTTTCCCTATGGCATAGGACTCTTTGTTGGAACATTCCTTCAGTTTACCACATAAGGAATTATTTTTTAGCCCTTGTATTAGTTCATTCTCATGCTGCTATGAAGAAATATGCAAGACTGGGTAATTTATAAAGGAAAGAGGTTTAATTGACTCAGTTTCACAGGCCTGGGTAAGCCTCGGGAAACTTACAATCATGGTGGAAGGGGGAAGCAAACACATCCTTCTTCACATGGTGGCAGGAAGGAGAAGTGCCAAGCAAAGGGGGAAATGGCCCCTTATAAAACCATCAGATGTCATGAGAACTCACTCACTATCATGAGAACACTGTGAGGGTAACCGCCCCCATGATTCAATTACCTCCCACCAGGTTCCTCCCATGACCTGTGGGGATTATGGGAAGTATAATTCAAGATTAGATTTGGGTGGGGACACAGTCAAACCATATTAAATCCTAAAATAGACCTCAGTGAAATTAGAAAATATCTGAGTTCCATAGCAGACCAAAACATGAGGGAAAAAGAAAAAGATTTTTTTAAAGCCTGGAAAAAAAGGAAAGAAAAAGATTTTTAGATATGGACAACAAATCCCTCAAGTTGGCCAACTCGTAGGACCTTCACAAATATTTCATGGACTCATTATCTTTCATAAGTCAGGCATTCCCTGTGTCTGCATGACCTATAGATCTACAAGGTGACAAGAGACCCACACCCAGCCCCCAGATACGGGTTGTTTACCAAAGGACCAGGGAAACATCTTGTATTTCCAGACTTCCAGAAAGCTCTTTTTGGGCATCTTCCCTCTCAGTTCCCCAGTCCCTGAAGCTATTACTCCCCCTGCTGCAGGGATAGGATTGTCCTGCTCTTTTCTTTCAGGATATTTTTCCTGTTCCAGCAGACAACGTCTTTGAGAGAAAGTAGCAGAACCTCTGACAACTTGGGCTTTGTGGAGCTGAGCCGTAAGATATGCCCTATGCCCCTTCCCCAACCTGTCTGGTCTGCAGTCTTTTTTCATCCCCTTCCCAAACCTATCTTCTGTCTGGGCCTTCTCCATGTGTCCTGGCTCCTGACTCATCCTCCAGAGGTCTTGGGGAGGGCTTCACATCATGCTGTAAACATGCCTGTGCAAGAGGTATTTTTGCAGACAAAGGTGACCAGTGCTCAGCAGGTCTGGCATCAGCACATCCCTATGGTTTGCCAGGGCAGAGCAGGTCTAAGACCAGACTCTTTGAGATCCAGAGAAAGTAGGCTTACTGCCATGGAGAAATGCCTCTCATCTGTACTCTGCCATTTTGTGGGCCTCAGGTGAGTAACTGCTTACAAAATTGTCCCTGGCCACTCGGAAGGCAGCGGCGTTCAAAGAGAAGGTGTCATTGACAGGTTCCATCAGCAGCTGTTTCATAACAGCCTGCTTGTGTGCCAAGTATGATTTATTGCATTTGAAACAAGTTCTAAAGCCAATTGTTATAACCATTTCATTCATCAATTATTAGATCCAGGTATAACATAGTGCATCACCCATTGTTCTTGCGGGGAAGAAGTGATGGCTGGATATTCTTGTAGACTCCAAAACAAAAGATGTCTGCCTCTGCAAAGAGCTTAAGTGCCACCTGCCACAGGAGACCAGGCCCTGGGTATTAAAATCCACTGCACTGCCTTCAGGAAACCTACCCATCCATGTAGAGTGAGCACAGGATGTTCATTCTCTGAAATGAGACAGTGCAGAGCTGGGGGAAGTGCTTTTTGTTCTACTGAGCAGACATCGCTGGCAGGACCAGTCCAACAGCTGGAGATGTGAGTTGCTGCCTCACTGCACAGTCCCTCAAGCCCCAGGCTCCATGGGATGGACAGAGAAGCATGGAAATATTAATGGTTTGGGTGTTTATGGTGGGCCTCAGAAAATGCAATTCTCCCGGTTGTCCAGAGAACCAAGGACTATTATTCCACTCTAAAATGAGGAAACTGAGACTAAGTGAGGTGAGATGACTTATGTAACAAATGGTTCAGCATTGAGACCCCTAAGGGAGAATGTCAAAGGCACCTAAGTACCCAAGGATTCTAAATACCTACTAGTTCACAGTCCTTTAAATTGGTAACCCTCAACTTAGAATGGGTTTTTGGTATGAAAGGTTTATGTTGGACTTTCCAGGGTAACTTCTAACCTGTAATGGAGGATTTCACTTTTGAAGGATTCATCTCCTGAGTGGACCATAATCTAAGTAGGGATTGGCTACACTTTAGAATCACCTGGAATATTTGTTTAAAATAAAGATGTCCAAGCTGTTACCACAAAAGATTCTGATTTAACAGGTTTGTGGTGGGGTATTTTTTAAAGTCCCTCAAGGGATTCAGATATCCAGTCAGGATATGGGCACTCCTTAAGGTGGATGGAACCACTCCCCCGAGTCTGAAGGGACACCCTGTGACTTTGTACCCTCCTTCCCATCCCTTGTGGATTACACCCGTCTTTTTGACCAAAAATTGGATCTGAGAGGTGAGGGTGTAGTCACTAAAAAGGCTTTGGAAAGTTTGCAAAGTAAGTAGAGAGCTTCCATTTGTCCTTGGATTGGACAAGTCAAGTGGCTCAGAGACAAGGGAGTCTTGAAGTTTGAAAGACAACTGGTTTAGAACAGGCAGGAAACAGAAGAGAAGGAAGCCCTGGATTCAGTGGAGAGTTGACTCAGTGGGCATCTCTTCTCCTTTTGCAATGTCTCAGGTAACCTCATGACTGACGGGGTTCAATTGTCAAGTGATGCCAGCCTATTCTCTTAATACATCTATGAGTAGGGCAACAAATTACTCATTGGAACACATTTTCAAGGGGGAAAAATCATGTGAGTGGTCTCTTTGGGGCATGTAATAAGCACCTGTTGTACCAGGAAACAGGTCTATGGAGACCTGCCAGCCTGTTGAGGACTGCCCTTTCCACAATGTTCCATTACACTGAAATGATTGCTTCGGCAGGGACAGACACATTTGCTTAAGAGCCGTATTTGCTTCCAATTGCTGTTATAACAAGTTACCACTAACTTCGTATCTTAAAGCAACACACATTTATTTTCTTACAGTTCTGAAAGTCAGAAGCATAAAACAGGTTAGGTCTGCATTCCTTCTGAAGGCTTTGGGGAGACTGCATTTCCTTGCCTTTCCCAGCTTCCAGAGGCTTCCTGCAGTCCTTGGCTCGCAGCTGCATCACACAACCACTGCTTCTGTTATCACATCACCTTCTCTGACTCTGACCTTTCTGCCTCCCTCTTATAAGGCCCCTTGCAATTACATCCGGCTCACCAGATAATCCAGAATAGTCTCCCCACCTCAAGATCCTTAACTTTATCACACTTGACATATCCCTTTTACCACGTGAAGAGACATATTCATAGGATTGGGGGGGTCTTAGGACATGTACATCTTTAGGGGACCACTGTCCTGCTGACCAGAGGAACTTATATGGGGAGGAGATGAATCAAGACACCTAGCATTCTGAAATTCAGTGTTATCAGAGTCTCACTCATGGATTGAGATGGTCCCAAACAATTCCCCTGCCAGGAAACGATGCTGAGGTCCCCACAGTGCATTGCCCTGTGGAGGAAGGGGTGTCTATGTGGGTTGCTCAGCAATGCACTTTAGGCGGAGGAAGAACGAGAGACCTGCAGATCCCGCCACTCTGACACAGGGCCATGCTTTGGGAACAACGTCCTGGAATAAAACATCAACTTACTTGAGCCCAACTCAGGGAGTTCATTGGCGATCTGCACCAGCAAGTGCATCGCTGTAGCAGAGGACCTGCATCTGCATGGTAGACACACCTGACAGCAATCACTTAAGAACACCCGGGGCCAGGCACGGTGGCTCACGCCTGTAATCCCAGCACTTTGGGAGGCGAAGGTGGGCAGATCACGAGGTCAGGAGATCGAGACCATCGTGGCTAACACAGTGAAACCCCGTCTCTACTAAAAATACAAAAAATTAGCCAGGCGTGGTGGCGGACACCTGTAGTCCCAGCTACTCGGGAGGCTGAGGCAGGAGGATGGCATGAACCCGGGAGGCAGAGTTTGCAGTGAGCCGAGATCACGCCACTGCACTCCAGCCTGGGTGACAGAGTGAGCCTCCGTCTCAAAAAAAAATAAACAAAATAAAACTAAAAAAGAACACCCTGAGAACAACCCCGTATGGCAGATGCACGTGAATGTTTGTTCAGGGTTCCAAGCTAAGGGAACTGGGAGTGGCCAACCTGGAAATTCCTTTTTTTTTTTTTTTTGAGATGGAGTCTCTTTGTCGCCCAGGCTGGAGTGCAACGGTGTGATCTCGGCTCACTGCAACCTCCGCCTCCCAGGTTCAAGAGATTCTCCTACCTCAGCCTCCCGAGTAGCTGGGATTACAGGTGCCTGCCAGCACACCCAGCTAATTTTTGTATTTTTAGTAGAGACAGGATTTCACTATGTTGGCCAGGCTGGTCTCGAACTCCTGACCTTGTGATCTGCCCGCCTTGGCCTCCCAAAGTGCTGGGATTACAGGCACGAACCACTGCACCTGGCCAATTCCTTTCTTATCTATAAGAACTTTTAAGTCCCTAACCCATCCTGTTAAACACAGATGGGCTGGTACAGGGGATCTAGGCCTTTTGGAGTTAAATGAAGCTTGCCAGGTGGCGGTTGTTAACTGGAGGGTGCTAAGTGAAAATGCTGTATATTGTATGCTTTTTGCAAGCGGTGGTGTTTCTCCTATCCAGCTTGCCGCCACTGGACCACTCTATTTGTAAATTTCCCACTCATAAAACCGCATGTCTCACTTGTTAGCTCCAAGGTTCTGGCTTCCTGAACCTGACGCTATGCCTCTTGAGATTAATAGGGGTTTGGCACCACAGGATCTACAAGAGGATAGACCTCTCTGCCCCAGTGGCTCTTTGGAGGCAGCCACCAAGTAACTGGTGGTGGAGACTAGTCAGTAGGGGAAAAAGGGAAGAAGAAATAACTCACAAATAACTCACAAAGCTGATGTGTCCGGAATTGGTTCCTTCAGGTGGGCTCTTGGTCTCCCTGACTTCAAGAAGGAAGCTGCGAGAGTCGAAGCCGCAAACCCTTCCAGTGAGTGTTACAATTCTTAAATTTGGTGTGTCCAGACTTTGTTCCTTCAGAGTCCGGAGTTTCTTCCTTTTGGTCGGTTGGTAGACTCGGTTGACTTCAGGAATGAACTCACAAACCTTCACAGTCAGTGTAGTGAGTGTCATAGCTCTTAAAGGTGGCATGGACCCAACAGTCAGCAGCAGCAAGACTTATTGCAAAGCGCAAAAGAACAAATCCCTCACAACACGGAAGGGGACCTAACCAGGTTACCGTGGCTCGCGCTGGTGGCCAGCTTTTATTCCCTTATTTGGCCCCACCCACATCCTGCTGATTGGTCCATTTTACAGAGAGCTGATTGGTCCATTTTACAGAGAACTGATTGGTCCATTTTACAGAGAGCTGATTGGTCCGTTTTTGCAGAGTGTTGATTGGTGTGTTTACAAATCTTTAGCAAGACACAGAGCGCTGATTGGTGCGTTTACAATCCTTTAGCTACACAGAAAAGTTCTCCAAGTCTCCACCCAACCCGGAAGCCCAGCTGGCTTCACCTTTCAGTGAGACTTGAGACTTTCTGCTAATATGTACGGATGGTATGTGTGCAACTATGTGCAGAAATAAAAGATTGACCACATTTGTATCCCAACGTGGTGATGGGTTGGGGGGATGTGAGACCAGAAACCAGTGCTTTGAAACCAGTGCAAGCCCAGGGTGAGAGGACTGAGGCTTCATAGCTGGGCCTCTGTAGGTTTAATGTGCACTGGAGTCTCCTAAGGAATCTTGTCACAATGTAGACTCTGGTTTGGTGGGTATGGAGTGTGGCCTGAGATTCTGCATTTCTAGTGAGCTCCCAGAGGATGCTGATGCTGCTGACTCTGAACTGCATTTTGAGGAGGAAGGGCTTTGAGCAGGGCTAACTTTATGGGCCGGTGACCTGTGCAGTTCTACAGGGCCCCACCCTTAAAAGGGCCCTGTGTTTGGTTTAGTGCTCTGTGGTTGCCATTTTGAAATTCTTAATTTTTTTTTAACAAGGAAGCCCGCATTTTTATTTTGCATTAGGCTCTGCAAATGGTATCCAGTCCTAGTTCAGAGTCAAGGCAGGGTTCAAATCTTGGCTCTTCCTTTCAAGAATGCCATGTGCTGGGGAAAGGTCCTTCACTTCCATGCGTCTGCTTTCCTTTGGTTTAAATAAGGCTAATGGTGTTGCTGGGAGGCTAGGTGGGATGTGTAAGATCCGGGCTCTGAGGCTGCATGTGATGACAAGCAGCTGCTGATATGACCCGGGCAGATGCTGCACCCATTAGCAGACATTCTTGAGCACAATTTGTGCCAATACTATGCTATTAGTATTACTATTTTTCACATTTAATTCTTAGTAATCATTTCCTGTTTAATCTCACGTAATTGGTATTAAAGCCTTGTGGTTACTCTTGTTTTAAGATGATCAGGCGTCATTGGATGCTTAAAGGAAACAGGAGTAACTGTTCAAAGGGAAACTATGTAACCCTGAGGCCAGCCACTTCCTCATAACTGTGTCAGCCACAATTCCTTCTTGATGTTATTCTCAAATCCTTACCAGGCTGGCTGGCTGCACCATTAGATGTCGTAAATTTCCCCTGAAATCCGCTGCCTGGAGACTGAGCCTTTCTGGCCAGGTAACAGAAAAAGGTTTAGGAAAGAGTTTAGTTTAGGTTTAGGTTTAGGTCAGAAACTAGAAGCTCCGAGGCAAAAAATCAAGGCGTGTGTGAAAAATTAGTTTGGTCCTATGTGAAACGAGAATGAATAAGAATAAAGCATAGGAAGAGTAAATCTGTAAGTGCCGAGAAGTTTCGTCAACAATATCCAGAAGACACTAATTGGTTAAGTCGATGCCTTGCTTTAATTTCACCTGCCTCTTTCTTGGTTCTGGCTTTCTTGGAGCAATGTCTTATGTACTTGTCCTTCCTTAGTGCTCCCTTCCCAAAAGTGTACAATGTAGCCATAATGATGCTGTCATCTCAGTTGCTTTAAAAGAAAAAGCAGGCCGGGCGCGGTGGTTCACATCTGTAATCCCAGCACTTTGGGAGGCTGAGGCGGGCAGATCCCGAGGTCAGGAGTTGAGTCTAGCCTGGTCAACATTGTGAAACCCCGTCTCTACTAAAATACAGAAATTAGCTAGGTATGGTGGCGGACGCCTGTAATCCCAGCTACTGGGGAGGCTGAGGCAGGAGAATGGTTTGAACCTGGGAGGTGGAGGTTGCAGTGAGCCAAGATGGCACCATTGCACTCCAGCCTGGGCGACAGGGCGAGACTCTGTCTCAAAAATAAATAAATAAATAAATAAAATAAAAATGAAAAATAAAGCAAATCTGGAGGGTCAACATAGTCACCTGCCATTTTAGCACAGTTGTTCTCAATCCTGGCTGCATATTACGATCACGCAGGGCACTGTTAACACATACCAATGCCTGGGCTACATCCCCAAAGATTTTCAGTCAATTTGTTTGGGGATGGTCCAGGTATTAGCACTTTTTAGAATCTCTTTAGGTGAGTCTAAAGTGCAGCCACGTTTTAAATAGACAAGATTGTTTCAACCTGAGCCATTAAGCAAGCATCAGAGCCTGGAGGCCAAGAGCACAAATGCTGGACTCACACTGATCGGGTTCAAATCCCTGGGCTGTCCCTTCCTGGCTGTGTGGCCTTGGCAATTTCCTTAGCTTCTCTGTGCCAGTTTCTTCGCCTTATGAAACAGGGAAAAGAAGAGTTCCTCCTTCACAGGGCTATGGTGAAAATTAACTGAGGTTTTTTTTTTTTATCTGTAAAGCACTTCAAACAATGTCTGGCACATGATAAGCACCTTGCAAGCTTTTGATAATTAAATGTACTTTACACACAGTAAAACATAATATGTGATTTATAAGGAAGATGTGCTATTAATGTAAGGTACTTTGCTAATTACTTAGATTAAATGATTTAAAACATTTGTTAGGTTTAACTTTTTTTTTTTAATTCTAATTTTGATGACTTTCTTCGGACTAGTTTTCCTCCTCCCTCTGGCTCTGGAATTTAGCCTGTGTTGCTAAAGCAGAAAAAAAAGGATGTCAGCTTTTCTTTGAGCCTCCTAGCACAGACTTTATTGCTCAGAAGTCTGTCCAATTAGAGCTAATTAGCAAATGTATATTTTTCTTCTGCACAATAGTGTATAGAGAGCCTTCTCATCATTAGCAAGGCTTAAGTCCCAAAGCCTGTGATCCTTGCAGAGAATTCATACGGGTGGAAGTAGCAGGATGATGTTGGACTTGAAATCCAATTCCTGCATCTAGATTGAGCTCTGGGGAAAGTTGATTTAAAAAAAAAAATCATGTTAGTTACTTCAGTGCAGCAATTCTCAAAGTGTGGTCCTGGGACCAGCAGCCTCAGCATCCCCTGGAAAGTTGTTAGAAATGGATATTTGGGGCCCCACCCCAGACCTACAGAATCAGAAACTCTTGCAGCTGAGGCATCGCAGTCTGTGTTTGACTCTGATGCTGCCAAAATTTGTAAAATACTCTCTAGAAGCTTTTCTTCAATTTTAAAATTATGCAGTTCTGTTTTTCCAGTAGAATAAATGAGAAACTCCCTACAGCAATTCCTACCAAATTCATATCTTAAACGTTTAAAAATGTATTTTAAAACCCCACAACTGTGGTATAAGCCAGAACAACTATAATTTTAATTAAAAATATTAGGACCAGCTGCGGTGGCCCACGCCTCTAATCCCAGCACTTTGGGAAGCTGAGGAGAGTGGATCACGGGGGTCAGGAGTTCAAGATCAGCCTGGCCAACACAGTGAAACCCTGTCCTACTAAAAATACAAAAATTTAGGCGGGCGTGGTGGTGGAAGCCTGTAATCCCAGCTACTCGGGAGGCTGAGGCAGGAGAATTACTTGAACCCGGGAGGCGGAGGTTGCAGTGAGCCAAGATGGTGCCAGTGTACTCCAGCCTGGCAACAGAGCAAGACTCCAGCTCAAACAAAAAACAAATATTAGCTAATGATTCATTTGGTTGACATGTTTTAGAAACATCTAGTTAATTTATTGTCAATGCCTCTCTAAATTCTGTCCAAGGGCCTTAGCTGTATATTTATAACATAGCAACATTTCTTTCCTGTTATGAAATTCTGTGTTTTATTTACTTCCTCCACTTTTAGCTATTTTTACCATTTTTGAGGGATTATGCTTTATCAACATAATGTTTTTATGGATTTGTTTCCATTATGGTCAGATTAAGACTTTTGGAATAGTCTGTCATAACTTTTTACCGATGTGATTGACACTTGGAAACAGTTGATAACTAAAACAAACAATAGTATGAGATGTATTTGATTGGTATGAGATGTGCATTGACATATCTTTTAATATTTTTTGCCTGAAAAAAATATCTATTTTCCTAGCAAATTAAAGTAAGTAATCATAAAAATGATAAACAATGCACAGTGTGTTTAGACAAATAAAGACAAATCTCAGGGCAAATGTCCAAAAGTAATAACTATTAAACTGTGTTTTTAGATTTACAATTTTAGTACTCACTGCAATGTTTGATATGATGTGTTAGTTTCCTCTTAAAGAAAATTAAAGAAAATATTTCTCCTACTAATATCTTAATGAATTCTAAGATTTAAATAAGTGACCATTCTTTTAAAAAACATATTAGTTAATATATTTTATACAAATATCCAAATTGACATAAGTTAAAATTTTTGAGTTTTGTGGCTTGTATCAATGGATCTCTTTACAATTTCCCAATATATACTATAAACACGAGTCTAGACATTTAAATATGAAAGATGCCTTCAACATATCAAGAAACTGAGCTCTTCAGAGATTCAGGGAAGAATTATATGCCTAAAACTTTAGTTTCATTGTTTCTAAAGGATTCTGTGAATTTTGACAAAACCATACAGCCCTTCAGTTGGTATTACTCTGTGATGAATGATCCTACTTTCTATTTGTATAATGTTTTATAGTTCTCAAAACTCCTTCATGTGGATCCACTGAGCGATCCTGGAAGATAAGCAGGACAGATATTACAATCGCTTTCTCCCATTGAGAAAACTGAGATGAAAACACTGACTCCCTTTTTCAGAGCTGGACTGCAGTTGGGAGCTTGGGACTCAGAGAGGGTTTTCTGCTTCCCACAATTCTTATTACACCAAGACATTCCATCTAAACCAGAAGCAGCTCCTTAGTGCTTCATGAAACGTAATTTCACAGGACAGGTGGCAGTGACTCCATTGCAAAAGTGTATCCATTCATTGAGAGCCAGGAGTAAGAAATAGAAATGCTTTTGAGATTGCTGTAAGCTTCAGATACTAAATAGCTGCTTCTGCATAACCCATCACACTCACGCAAGAACATTAAACAAATGGTCTTTGACCGACAAAGATTGCTAAAGAAAATGGAACCTCATGAACTTTTTATGGGTCTCAGATATGGTTTTTCAAGTATTCAGAATGTTTTCTGGCTTTTCTTGGGACTTATGGGAGAGGATGAAAAGACTCTGGACAAACAGAGGTACTGGGGATCAATCAAGGTGGTGATTCAAGTAGGGACCGGGGGTCCTGAGGAGAGTAAGTTCTCTTTTATATACCCAGAATCTGTAGAAACCTGGTAGAACAAATTGATAACATACAGGGTTAGAATAGAAGTTCATAATCAGTGTGTGGAGGCATCTGCATTAGGCATTTCCCCCAAATGTTCAACTGCTACATTTTAGAGATAGACAGTGAACCATCATGATGAAGAACCCAAGATTGGAGTCAGGCTGCCTGGGTGCAAAATCTGTCTCTAACACCTACTTGCTATGTGTCTTACCCAAGTTATTCTCTCTGGGTCTCTGAGTCTTCATATTTAACATGGGAACAAGAACCAGGGTGGTGCTGAAGCCAGCCTTTACCTGCCTGTGACAGCCAGCAGTACCTAACTTTTTCCCAACTCTGTGTTCAGCGATGTAATGTTGGCAGCTTGAAATTGGCCATGGTGGGAATATTTACACCATTAAAATTGGCAAAAGCTACAAGGCAGGGCTTTTTTCTCTTTACATATTTCTGTATAAATATATATGAAGAGCTGGTTGTTAAACATTCAGCAGCACTGAGAATATCCCTCTACAATTGTTGACAGCATTCATTGAAATACCACAGACTGGCATAGTGGCTGGGACATGACAGGAGTCCAATCAAGGGGAGGTGTTAATTTTAATAATAGAATAAACAGTCACAATAATAAGACTTAGGGTCAGGCCCTAGCTCCATTTTTGACGTTGGGCAAGTTGACTTTCCCCCTTTTTACTTACTTGGACTCCACCTTTTTCCAGAGGGAGGTGAGATAACAATTCCCTGCCCTTCTCTTTCTCCAGAATCCCTTTTTATCTCCCTGGATGTCCCGACATTTTTCTCTATGATACTTTTAGCAAGAGCACCCAAGAAAGCACAGTCGAAATTTCAAAAATAAATTATATACTTGGCCTATTTGGACCTAGTACCATAGTTTCTGGTTTTGTCTTTTGAACCAGTGGGTTCGCATTAAGGAAAAGCTCACCAGACACCTGGGAACTTCTCAAAGGACATTTCCTGGAGTTTGTTCTCATTTTGATTTAAATGACTCCTGTTTCAAAATGGCTAAGATAAACTCAAAGTAAAAGAGATGAGAAGCTCTTTCCCTCCAAGTAGGTAATGGAAGTTCACAGACTGCCCAGAAAATCCTCAGGAGCCACATTATGAACTGTAGAGCCCTGAAATGCACCCCCTCCCACATATCTAGAAGTTAAAGAGGACATCCTGACATGTCAGAGCTTCAAGAGACTTTAAGGTGATCTTATACAATCCTCTCCTTTAACAGAAGAGGAAAGGGATGTCTGAGACTTTATGAAACCTGCCCAAGGGCGCACAGCTGGCTGGAGGCTCCAGCAGAAGGAAGCCTTGGGTCTCTTTCCAGTCACAATGGTGTGGAGGTTGCTAATCCATTTTTCAAACTCAAGAGTATCGACATCAAAGCAAATTCTATGTGACCTCAGGGGTTATCTTTTGTAAACATCTACTAATTGGTTTTGCCAACCTGAGACCTTTATGGTCTTTCCATCTAATTTCCCTTGTTCACTGCATTTCTTCCTCTATAAAAATATCCATCTTTCCTCCCTGTCACATAGATGCACTCTCATGGCACCTCCTTTCAGCTCCTCCCTCCACTGAGCATATAAAGCTGTCAGCTCCACCAGTGACAAGAACCAGGCGGACTGCTCTTCCTTTGTCTCTTCCAAATGGGGGAATCGGAATCATGTGGGTGTCCCGCAGGCTGGCTCTCTCTGGAAGCTGATAAACCAGAGAGGACTGGTTGCTGAATCTGCTAGTCTTGATGTAGTCAGGGTATCTACCATGAAGGAGGTCCCCAGACTCACGCCTTCCACCTGTGCTTATATCTAAATCTGTGCTCTAGAAGACAACTGGTGACAAGTTCTCTTTCCCTCAAAATTAAGGTAACCTTCTAGCAATTTTTGTAATAAGCTGAGGCAGTAGTTTTCCATTCTGGAATGACTTTATGTCCATATAAAGCTACTCAGCTTTCAAAAAGTCAATGTTGGGCTAAAATGGTCTCCCTATTAGTATGAGTTGATTTGTTTTTCTTTGGATGTGTAAGCACTAATTTTTAAAAATTTAAAGCAGTACGTGCAGGAATGATGTTTTATGAGAAGACTGAATGATTGTGTGTGACTTTTTTTTCTGTAATAGAGAAGGGATAAAAATAACCAACTACACCTCTTTGTCCCTTCTGAATATTCTAATGCGATTACAAATATACTCAAAGCCAGTGGTCTTCCAACTTGAGCATGTATCAGACTCACAGGGCAGGCTTATTAACACTCAGATTTGCGGGGTCCCAACCCCCAGAATTTCTGATTAGCAGATCTGAGTTGGAGCCTAAGAATCTAAAGTTCTAACAAGTTCCCAGGTGGTGCTGATGCTGATGCTGCTGGTCTAGGGACCGCATTTGCAGAAACACTGTTCTAAAATGTAGGGGCCAATTTTCTTCTTGGTGCAGATGGGCCTTCCCAGGTATTGAATCCCTGCACTTGGCCTTTTTGAGCAATAAGCTTACGTGATTGAGCTAATTAGTCCATATGCAGGACACAGGGCAGCTGCACTTAATTTCAAAGCAGGCAGTGTGCTTCTGTTAGACAAGGGCTGTGGCTGTGAGTGAATTTTAGAGAGCAATTCACATCCCAGCTTTGGCCTGAGGACAGGCAGCAAGATCCGTCAGGGTCACATTCATGGGTCAGAGAAGAGCTTTCATCTGTGAGGAGTCCATGGCAAGAGCAACTGTATTTATTGCACATCATTTAGTTTCTACTTAAAGAAGTGTCCCTCAAGGAGGAGAAAGCTGGCTCTGAACTTGCCAGGAAATCTGTGCTACTTAAAAATACAGCATGGAAGAATATAAATCAGTGCTACTTAAATTATAGGTAACATAGTGGAAAATTTG